>NC_053153.1:75502720-75806478 GCF_016808335.1 Panicum virgatum
TAAAATCAAATGACTTAATTTGTATTAGGTAAGTCAAAGGTTTTATATCAATCTCATTGGAAAGTATCATCGTACAGTTACTAAAATTAAAAACTAGGTAGCCGAGCTGAAAGAGTATCGTGATGATAAAATTCCTCACTCATTCCATTAAACTCTCCTTTCTCTTTTCTCATAATAACAATATCATGTCAGTAAATTATGTGACATAAAATTTAATTCTTATGAGACTCCTATGAAATTCCTATTAAGATTTTCCTTAGTTCATTATAGAGATTTTACTGAAAACTATAACAATACCAACAGAAACTTGTTAATTACTACTAGAAACAGCAGAGAAAAGTTTACATGATCTTGAAGCCGACTGGGCACCTTGGTGCACTGATTGTCTCTTTGTCTTTAGAAGTGATGCCAAAGTCACTGCCATTTGGGACTTCGGTGGCTGATCCCAATTCCCAATTTTTCCATTGAAACAAAAAAACCAAGGGAAGCCATTTGGAATCTTCGGCTAACTAGTGCCATGTGAAACTCAATAATTGCAAATAAAAAGAACCTGAAAAATCAACAAAGCTTTCAACAGAAAAATTAACAAGCTTTATTGTGATTTGAATTAAAAATTTGTTTTAGAACAGAGCATAGCAGAGGAAATTCTTGAACAATTACTCGCCACTCATATTTATGCCAAAAAAAAGGAAAGAAAACTCGCCCTCCAGTTGGAAACATGATTGCATATAGAGTTTAGTATCGTACGGTTGGTTGTACAAATGATGCTGGCAAATCAGTTTACCTAGGAGCTGCAAGTTCGTAGCATGGAACTGGAACAGGAAACAGAATTATTGAGGACGGAACCATCGGAAATCATTTCTGTCTGCAAAAGCCAGACACCATTCCCCCATTAAAATGCCACTAGTTGACTGATGAGGGGAGCAGGGAGCTATCATTCATCACAACACAACTGGAATCCCGGAACGTGGCCAGCACATCTGCCGAGCTCCCGGAGACCCCCCCAAATCACAAGATCAAATTTGGCCGCCAGTCTTGATAGCACACAGCCTCTCCCCTCTTTTTGTCCCAGCTTTTCCTCAGCATTTGTTTTCCGTTAAAGAATTTACAACATGCCTAGTGGAACGAGTTGTGTAGAGAGAGATACCCAATCTCTCCTTAATCATGGGCAGTTTATGATCGCTGATCACGGTACCTGTGCGTCGGTCAGATGGTCCCTTCGTCCCGATCGGCAAACCATAAATTTGCCTTGGCTTTTACCCTGGCCGGCTGGTTGGCTGCCAGCTGCGTACCCTTGCTTCCGGGGAACCTCGTGGATTCGTGATCGCTCCTGAGTCCTGACAGGTCTCACCGTCCCAAGTACGTTCGTAACAACGCAAATGAATATTCTACAGAAGCCTAGCAGATAATCTTTTTAGGAAAAAAAAAGAAGAGACACATTAGAGGGTGCTCCACTGGTAGAGCGATGCCTAACACTACTTGCAGAACATTCCAGGATCATTAGCAGGAAAATGCCAATGTTTGGATGCTGTCGTCACAGCAATGCACAGCAATTCATACGTAACCGACGCACAGGCGTCTGGGATTCCCTAAGCTTGAATGCTCTTGTTGCAGGCGAACAAGATAGAGACGCGGTCAGTTACTCGGTTTGAGTGCTTGCCGAATCCAATGGCTACAGTCACGCTGAGCAGTGAAAGCCTGGAAAGCATGGCCAGCAGCAGTCAGGATTTGGCCTTACGCTACGCAGGCGTGCACTCGCGTTGCAGGTAGCCCAAACAATGCTAGAATCCAAGAGCAAGCGCATGCGAGTATGCGACGTCAGTCGCCACTGCAACGCGTTTCCCAGTTCCACCCACAACCGCACTAAAAGCCACTAACACAAGATGACCCTTCAGAATCGATCAAATCACAAGATGACGCCCACCACCGCTCCAAAAAAAAGAGAAAAAAGCAATCAATCACTGGCAAACCGAAACTGAAGCACTACAAAGGCAAGGCAGCAAACACCAGTGCTTCTAGACGCACAGTAGCACAGTGCTTTGGCGAGACAGTAAACACAGCAGCGGGATGATGGTGCTCAAACATTCTAGATTGCAAGAAACCCTATGCAATATCAGTGTGCAAGTACGTCATCAGATAGTGTGGTAAACCAACAAACCAAAATGGGTACAGAAAAATTGCAACGTCATGGTCATGCTACAAGTACTGTTACCCCCAAAAATTAATACAAGGATGCACAATGTCTATCACTTCCGCATCGCATGCATTTGACTTTGTTCCTCATCCACCTCAAGCAGCATTTCCCTGTCAGGAGGGGCCCCAAAAAAGATCAGATAAAAATAAGTCTCAAAAATTGTTTTTGGAAAGGGGGCCCAGCAGAGGCAGATAAAGACCTTTGATTTGGACTTGTTTGATTTCGAGTCAGCAGCTTGTTTGACATCCAGAGGTTGCTTGAAAGGAAGGAACTCTATTCCACCCATGTAGGGTTGCAGCGCCTTTGGCACTTCAACGCCATCCTCCTTCTGGAAGTTTTCCAGAATACAACACAGTGTCCTCTCAGTGGCAGTCAACGTAGAATTGAGCATATGAACAAACTGCTTGGACTGCTCGTCATTCTGTGAGTTTTCCATACATTGGTAATGTTAAGTGTCAGAAACTGGGTCAAACATTTATATCTACATTGGGCGAACATCTACAAAATCCATGTGGCACAGAATCTTACTTTTTTCTGTCCGTAACCAATTCCAAGCCTCCTTGCTTGAAAGTCAGTGCAATTTGAACAGGACACCAATTCTCTGAAGGTTTTCGATGCAGGGAACCATGCTTCTAAATCATATTTTTTAGCTGCAGCATCATTAAGTGCGCCAGAGACAATGGAGACGACCTGATATGGTAGGCCAATCTGCAAGACAAGCATAAAATGAATGTAAAGACAACAGTCCAGTTCATAAATACAAATATTGAAGATTAGCAATGTGCCAATGCATACCTCCTGATAGAAATCTTCTGAATTTTTTAACATCTCTTCATGCACCTCCCAAGAATCATTGCCATTTGGGCTTGTAACACAGAACTGTTCAATCTTTTCAAATTGGTGGACTCTGAAGATGCCAGCTGTGTCCCTTCCATGCGAACCAGCTTCTTTTCGGAAGCAGGTGGAGTAGCCAGCATATCTATACACAAATAATTTATTTACATTTAAATTTACTAGTGCGAATCAAGTATCAACTGAAGGAAAACTAACTGAAATTATAAATTACCCACTTTATTGGAAGCTCAGAAGGGTAAATTCGGTCACCTAAATGATAAGCACACAATGGCTGTTCAGATGTGGCTATGAGGTATTTATCCTCACCGTCACCTGTTACCTGTCAAATTAAACTAAAGGTCATGCACTTGTAACAAAATGTATTCTCTTATCAAAGATCACAGCTGAAACATTCATCCAACTCATCACATAATTATGAGTAAACCATCATACCCACAGTGATCAAAATATATCTTGTTAGGAGTAATCTTGCTGATATTATTACCCCTCAGCAGTATGCAGAAATTAGGTTTCCTTAATAGCATGAATTAACCTTAGAGCTGAAAGGATAGTTACTAGAGGACAGAATTTATCATTTATTTTGTATAGAACCTTATTTATCAAGTGAAAGGAACACATATGTTAAATTGATTGTGGAAGAGAATGTGGTACCTTTTCCTCCACAAAAACTAAGAAAGCATAATTTATGTAAATTAACAAAACTACAAGTGTGTATTTAACGTAAAGTCATTAAACTATGAGTGCAGGTACAGTTGCACAATAAAAGCATGATATGCGTGTAGGGAATATTTCATGAGCCTTACCTTGTAAAGCTCCTCATCGAACTGTGCCAGCTGGGCACATTTTCCCATAGTTTCCTTTCTCATGAAAAAAGGAGTTTGCATTGGCTTAAAGCCTCGTTTTCGCAGGAAAGTTAGCCCGAAATTTATCAATGCCAGGTTCAGGAGGACACCTTCATCCTTCAAATAGTAACCCCTACCACCAGCCACGTCAGCACCTGCAGAAATTGAGTAGGGAACAGATTGTGAGAGGTGCCCTCAAGAATAAGAGAAACAAAACGCAACAGCAATCCAAGGTTATATACCAAAGGTAAACCCCACTTATTAATATTAATCATACATAGATAATGTACGGATCCAAATTTGTATATCCATAAAGGCTCTTGGAGGGAATCAGGCAGAAACTTCCATTTCTGTTGGGTTCTTGGATTATTCAAAGTTCCAGATACAATAGGCAGATGAAATACAAGTACATTTCCATGGTATTAGAGGATATATGTTCCCAAAAAAAATGTTCTTAAACATGGCAGTGAATAAAACAAAGAGCATGAATTATTCATAATTGGTTGAAGCAGGGTTCATTGTTAGAATCATGCTGAATATAAAACGTACAGGCAACACTCAATCACGTGCAGACATACTAAAATGGCAGCAAAGAACTATGGGTGATGGGTGTGTAATTTTGAACAGGTTTAGACAAGTAATTATTGGGTATTGGCAGAATGAAAGCACTCGTATATAGAGAAAAGTTGAGAGACTTATACCCTTCTCCAGTGCAACAATGTCAAGCATCCTGCAAAGATCCACGTGATTCTTCAAATTTTCCTCCACTCTCTTCTCTCCCCATGTCCGTACAATGGCATTGTTTGCCTGCAAATAAGGAAGTGGCTACTAAATCAGTTCAGCTGAAATTTACAGCTATTAAGTGGAATTCAGAGGACAAAAATAATCATTCTCATATGCAATTTTGACCTATTAAAGTAATGTACTGTTGTTGCCTATCCTTGTATAACAGTTCTATAACAACAACATTACAGTCCATTCCCTCGGGTTCTTTTTACAAGCCATAATTCTTTTCGTTAGTTACGACAAGCCTTTTACTGACAATTATACAAAATGGAAAAAAAACATCAATCTTTGTTTGCCAAAAAATATAATTGAAAAACTGTTAGTCACAAGGTATGTAAAGAGGGGTAGAGGTAGACCTAAACTGACGTGGGATGAGTCGGTTAAGAGAGACCTTAAGGATTGGAATATCTCTAAAGAGATAGCTTTGGATAGGAGCGCTTGGAGACTAGCTATCAATGTGCCTGAACTTTGAACTTATTTCTTTCGTGTTTCATCTCTAGCCTACCCCAACTTGCTTGGGAAAAAAGGCTATGTTGTTGTTGTTGTTGTTAGTCACAAGGTAAGGGTAATACTAATAGCTGAATAGTTGTTTCTTTGGCAAAAAGGAATTTGCCTAGATTGTCTTTAAAACAATCACAAACTGAACTGCCAGCACACCTCGTCGTCGCTGATGGGCACGGACGCATGCACGATGTTGCCAATTGTGGTGAGCTTGGCGTCGAGGGTGCTCTTGGCCTCCTGCACCTCAGCTTCCTTGGCAGCCAGCCTCTTCTTGATCTCGTCCGTACTCTCCATCAGCTTCTTTGCTTCCTCTTCTTGCTTGCTCTGCAACGAAGCAAACCACCATCACATGAAAGCTGAGCCCGCCGAAAAGTAGAGGGCCAGAACGAGCATCGCAAATCGATACTGATACGTACAGCCTTGAGCTTGCCGATCTTCTTGCTGGTGGCGTTGAGCTCCTGGCGGATCTTGTCCACCTCGAACTGCCCTGCAGCAACGGCAAACCCCAGGGTGTGAGAGACCGGCAGGAGATCTAGAATAGTTTGAAGGGGGTTAGGGCGATGAGGATAGACTTACTTTCGCGCCATGCCTTGTCGAGCGCGATGACCTCGTCGACGAGCTCGATGGGCGCGAATCGGCTGCGCTGGGACTCGCGGATGATGTCCGGGTTGCCGCCCTTGTCGGCGCGGAAGAGGTTGATGTCAAGCATCTTCGAGAGCGGCGGCGGGCGGCGGCGATGGGGAAGTCGAGGGCCCTATTTGTTTCCGCTTTTCTGGACCTCGCTTTTCTGAGAATCAGGATTCTGAGATAATATTACTATTAATAACTCCAATAGATTAATATTACAAATATACCAAAATATGTACCAGCACAAATTTCTAAACTACGAGTAAATAAATGATGGATAGAACTAAATGACGAAACCATAGCAGTAGCGATCACATCACGAAATGCATTCATGTCAACATCATCTCCAGTACCACCATCATCTATGTTATCATAAGTTGGACGAAAATACAAGGTCTATTATTCCAAACACAAGTGTACTACCAACTAATTCCTATGCACAGACCACTAATCTGCAGCAATCCATACATGTATCAACTACACATTCATCCAGTTAACAGCATATCCTACACTAGACTTTCATGCAATAAGCATGAGAGGCAACAAACTTACAACTCCTTGCACCAGCGCAGCTCCGGTCGGCGGGAGGACAGGGACCGCGGCGTTGCTTCAGTTGGGGGACAAGGCAGGGGCGCCGGCGCTGCTTGGTCTCGGGGGACGGAAGGGCCGGCGGCGCAGATCCAACTCGACGAGGGCAGGGACACAAATCGGGCCGGCGGAGGAGCTGCTCGACGTCGAGGAGGGAAAGGCCGTCAGTCATGGGCCGGCGGCGCTGCTCCAGGAGGGCAAAAAGTGCGGCGGCGTACCTTGGCAGGGAGGGCGGCGACTGCTCAGGTTGCTCGCAGATCCGGGGTCAGGGACCACGGGCCGCGCGATTCCAGGCGCCGGCGCGTTTCCGGGCGGAGGAAGGAGGGGCGCAGGACCTTCAGCGGCGCAGGAGAGGGGCGGCGGGGAAGTGGCGCAGGGGAGAGGGGCGGCGTCGGGTCGATTTCGGCAGGGAGGAGGGACGCCGGCGCAGTAGAGGGCCGGCGGCAGTCGAGGAGCGGCGGCGCAGGGGAGGAGGGGGGTATCGGGAGGGGGAGGGGGAGGGGGAGGGGTTATCGGGAATAGAGGCTGCTAGGTAAAAATCGCTCGCTTTCCCGTGCGCGAGTCCCTTTCCTTTGGTTTTGCGTCGTGGCCTCGTGGGTGGGCTGGCCGGGTTGTGTTAGTTGGGCCGACCAGGCCCACGAACTACTCTTCCCGCCATCCTTTTTCTTTTGTTCAGCTCGTATATATATATATATATATATATATATATATATATATATATATATATATATATATATATATATATATATATATATATATATATATATATATATATATAGGACACCGCTATTCAGTACTCTGGGTATGGAATAGTTATTCTATACCCGAGCCCACCTCCCATGCTGTGCTCGCGCGTCCGCTCACCTCCCATCCGGCTCCGTTTTTATTCTTCGCTGTGCCTATCCGGTTTCACCGCATAGTGGCTGTCGTGGTTTCCATTTTTTTATTCCAAGGTACAGTTTTTCTTCGCCCGCTCTGCCTGTCCAGTTTCACCGTGTAGGTGGGAGCGTGGTGTCCGTTTTTTTTTTCCAAAGTGCGAACATAAGCTGGGTAGGCATGCAGTTGCGTTTTTTGCCAGCACGTATGACGGGCCTGACGTGGCTGATAAAACTGACGGCGTGTCACTTGTATTGTTTCTCAACCGTGGCCATCAATAGTTCAATACATCAGTAGTCAATTAGGCATACAACTAGGCAGATAGCAAAGTTTAACAAAAACAGAGTCACCAAACTACAAATATTGAGGTTTTACACACGTGCTCTGAAACAGCTTAACATTTGCACAACATTGACAAGTCATCCGAGTAGGTTTTTAAGTAATGTTTTTACACATTATGAACATTAAACTACTTTTATAGTCCAATACTGGACAGTTGCACTTGAAATTTTTTACTGTAAAAGTTCAGTACAAAATCTTGAATCCCCATATATGCATAACTGCATTCGAGGGTCTTTTGCATGTGACATGTACAGTTATGATCATCTGGCATCATCTGCCGCCATAGTTTATTCTGAGGCGAAAGATCTTCAGCACAGCTTGATCAGAACACCCACCTGTAAATAAGATCCCTGAACACAATCTTATATAATTAGTATAATGGATAGCTCAGAAAGAGAAAAAAATCCAAACAGTAGAAATGTGGAGCTGATTTTAGGATAACTGTGTTGAAACCTGATAAGAATTGATATCAATTTTGATGTACTTCAGAATTTACATAATGCATAGTCATGTTGAAGTATTAGAACTTGAGCGATAACTGGACTAGTCTGGGACCAGGTTCTAAGAGCAGAGCTAGGTAGCTAGCAAATATAAAAAAGAATTTACATGTACCAGAAATTTCTTAATTTAATGGCAAAGGTTAGGACTGACTACACTAAGTAAAAGGCTATGAACAGCACAAAGGAAGTGCTTCAATTCTGCACATTCTTCTCCATATAAGACATACAAAGAATGAATTATGAAGTAGGTTGACTAGAATATAGTGACAAACCTAAGCTGAAAAACTCCTTCATGAACCACACAAGAGGCCAACAAATCCAGTTCCTATGCAATTTTTCTACTGATAAATAATTTTTTAATATAAAACTACAGGAAGTGTAAATCAATTAAACAGGTTAAGCATGCCTCTGTCTCAGGAAAGATCAAGTATTCATAAAGCGACCAATCATCAACAACTGACAGCTCACCTCTCATGCTTGAAAATGAGCTGCTGAAGGGGCGTGCACCATGAGCATCTGAAGTCGTGGACAGGAGGTGCAACAGAATATGCTCCTTGTGTCCTCAGACTACCCACAAGTGAGGGAGATAAACTAACAACAGGGAAACCATTTATGGTATTTTGGAAAGAAACGAAATGTGGATATGCCTCACATATTAAATTACTGCTTATATAGTTTACTAATGCACTCAAATCTTATATAGGCAGATACAAAACATGGATAAGGCTCACCAAGCTGCATCTCACTTAGTAGTTCAGATGGCAAACCATGGAATCAACACTGTGAACTACTAGTAATAAGTAAGAAAAATATTAATCCCAAGGAATAATTAATTCACATGTCATTGCCAAGCTAACTTCCTAGAACTATGGAGCAGAAACAAAATTGGTGCGGACTATTCGTACAATATATCAGATCACCTATAATACCAGTTTTAATTTTCTTTTCTAGCATGTCAACTGAAGAGTCGTAGTCTAAAATTGGAAAGCAAAGGACACAAATTATTTAATGGAACTAGAACGAACATGGCAAGATAATTGTTGTATCTCCAAATAACTGAAAACTGAAGCTTTTTGATCAATTTGTGCACTAACAGCGTGTTTGGCACGCGATGTGAAAGGGATTTTTAAGCTTCCATTCCCCATCCCGCTAAAACTTGTATTCCCACCAAACAAACATGATTTTTTTTTAATCTCTCACATTTAAACTTCCATTCCATTCCACTAATTACCTCCAGCCGAACAAGCCGTGATATTAATCCATCAAAACATATGGCTAATCTAGCACTATCATCAGGTGCACAAATCTGCAGAGAAAAGTACCTAAGCCTAAAGTTCAATGTATGTAAATTAAGAAGAGAGAAACTGACAGCAGGATTTCAGAAAGCTAAACAAAGTCTAGTTCAGTTACCAAAGCCATGAGATCAACAATCTAATCCACCTTTACTGCATAACTTGAAGTAGTATTAAATTTAAAAAATAATTCCCACCACAGAGCAGTTCGCTGAACACATCTCATGCAAGAGTAAAAAACAAAATGACCGGGGGTTGAAAGGATGGTGTTGGCGATCAGCTGCTCGACGAAGGGTGTTCTACAGGCTGTATTCAGATTGGAGGCAGTTAAGGCTGGGGACGCTCATTGCCCCTAGCTCGTTGGTAAGGGATGTGCGTAGGCAGCAGGATATCTCATGAAGAAACTCAAATGATCAACAGTTCAGATTGGGCACATCAACATTTAACAACAAAATTATATGAGGAATCCAAAATTCACAAAGTTCACTATGTGGAGAAGAAGCTACGGAGCCTTGATTGAATGGGCAACCAAAGGAGATTTGGCCAGATCCAAAATGGCAACTCGTCGCCACAAGGTAGATGACGAATCAAGAAGATATGCATGTCCCCTTTGGCTCACGGGGATTACTAACAGCTACTAACGACACAAATAATCATCACATACGTGTGAAATAAAGCAAAACCATGGGAATAGGGTGGAGGCGATGAGAGGGCACTTTGCACACAGGGGATAAAACCTCTGAAGAAATGCAAGCTTGAGGAGACGGTGAGGAAGTTGAGCTCCTGCAGGTCGCCGTCGTCGTTGCGTCCTTGCCCCATCCCGCAGGAGGTAGCGGGTCGAAAGAAGGAGCACTCCATCCTGGTGACCAAATCGAAGGAACCACCACCCACATCCCGATCTGAAGCTAGGTCGTCTTGAATGCGAGGATGCGCAGTGCTGGCCTGGCGGCGGGCGGCACCTGTCATCGGATCTGACTGGCGGGCGGCGGCGGCGAGTCGCAGGACGGGCGGGCGGCGGCAACAGCGGGTCGCAGGACGGCGACGGCGACGGCGACGGGAGAAGCAGAACGCGAAACAAACGGAAGGATTAATGGGAGATCGTGGGCGGCGACCAAAGAAAAAAAATGAAACGAGCGCGGGGTGGGTCGGGCTCGGGCCCGAGGGACGCCAGGTCGGTGGAGGGAGAGGGTGGCTCGGGTATGAGATAGCTTATTCCGTACTTAGGGTGTTAAATAGATTTGTTATATATATATATATAGATATATATATATATATATTCTATTTTTCAGAATTAGTATAGCCGTTTTCTTTTGCTGAGCCCGCCGATCGCCTTGCTGCCTGATCGGTTCCAGCTCGCACTGCACTGTAGCGACGAGAGAGAGAAATCTGTGTGTCAGAGACCGGCCGGCCGGGTAACCGGAAGGGCCTCGAGTATGAAGGGCGCCGACCAGGGCAGCAAAAGGAGAGCGGGGCCGGCGGGTCTCTTAGACCGTCCACAGCGATAGGAGCAAATGGAGGAGTAAATCTACTGTTTGGCACTGTAGATGTACTGTTTGGCACTGTAGACAGAGAGGGCGTGGGAAATGAGGCAAGAGCAAATTTGCTCTTGCTCTTGCCATTGTGGACAGCCTTACCATTGCGCCCTGCCTTGTTGACGTGCTCCACGGGGGCCGGAGCACCGGCGTTGCTACTCGCGGACGCGATCGCACAGGTTAACCATCAAGTTAAACCAGCTTAATTAAATATAAATATTGTCATTTGAACACATCAGTCACATTAGCTTAATTAAACATAACTTAACAGTCTGTTTCAACCCACTGCCCGATCAAAACAACACCGATAATCCCACATGAAAGTGGGCGCAGATGGTACAGTATGACAAAATCCTTAAACTACTACAATACATACCGCATTATCTTAAGTTTTACAAACCGAGTTTAAAAACAAACATAATTTACAAGTCCACTGGCTGCTGAACCAAAGTTTGCCAAACTTGAAACTGACAACTATAAACAAGGTTGCTATAATGAAATACACGCTCAGCCCACGGATGTGCAATTTCGGACTTCCCGAACTATGTGTCCGGGTCTTCGACGTTCCATCCCTCTGCGCCCGGGTGAACAAAGTTGGCGCAACACGGGCAAAACTCCACGTGTGCAGGTCCTGAAATAATTGTCCAACAAAATTCTGAGCAACTAATACTCAGCAAGACTTATCCGGCTCTAGGTATACTTAGCCCATTAAATAGACATGCAAAGCTTTTTAGCTAGTAGTTCATTTTGCTAAAAAAAACAACTAATAGCGGATCCTTACTTTCAACATTTTAGCTACAGGATTAAGTTAATTGACTAATTTTCTAAAGTTGCCATTTCTACAGCAATCAGTGTGGAAAAACAATTGATTAGCTAACAGCACACTTTACCATCTCCTAATTGTTTCAATCCTTTATTACGATGCGACTCGACGATCAAGGTGCTCATATCCGAGAGCGACTGACGGCGAATCGATCCGATTTAACCTTGCAAGGTGGACCTAACCAACACGGCACGCATATGTCTCGTCGGACCATACGCACCAACCATTCCCCTCACCGCCTCGAACTACAGAACCGCCCCACCTACATATAGTCAGCCGAACTCAACGAGAGACCACCAAAAGTAAATACATGCATCCCTATTTCTCCGCGACTACTCAACTCGCCCTAAGGGGTGGTGAGGAGAAGCAGTACTAGGCTTACCGTTTTCGACTACCACCTACTTCCGGTATGCGGTTAGTACAATTCAAACATGATCAGCAGAGCCAACAACGGCACGGTCCTTAATCGGCACAGACGGGGCTAGACAGTCCCTGCCCGGTCTCCCATTTCCTTCCTTTTTTCCATATTTCGATATTTCATAAACCTGAACTAAAAAAACATCCTAGATCTCGCGAGTAACAAAAAATTACTCGACTTCTACCGAATCTTATTAGCATAGCAACACTAACGATCTACACATACTTGTTTTCCGACCAATGAAACCTAAAGATCATGCAACTAGGGTCTCATTCAACGTCTAGAAACCTAATGAATAACCCAATAAAATAGATAACATTTCATAATTTAAAATAATAGGTTATGCTCCGGGGCTTGCCTTCGGGCTGTGGTTCCGCACTAGGATCAACTAGGCCTTGAGCCGGGTTCTCGCTGATTTCCTAGTTCCGCGATCGCCTCAAACATGACTTCTTTCCACGGCAGTGGCTATACGAATGCACAAGGTATAAGGCCTGCAAAAGTACTAGAAACACCTAAACTAACAAAGTACAGAAGATCACACGCCTAAACTAGGGTTGCAGCAGAAATTCAGGGAACACCGGTCAGACCGGTAAACTGGATCAGTTAGACCGGTCATCGAAGCGGCATGAAGCCACCTGTCAGACCGGTATAGCAAACCGGTCAGACCGGTCTCTAGAGCCACGCCCAGCCTAGCCACGGCCGGCGCCGCGGTGCCGCGTTCTTGCCGGCGGCGAGGCCGACCGACGAGAAGGGCTAGCTCTGCACGACCCTAACGAGTAGGAACACATGTTCCCTGGTGATGTACTCGAGCAAAAGTGGCCGAGCATGGCCGGCAGCGTGCGGGCGGACCCAACCGGCGGCACGGTCGGGGAACGCGCGTGGAAACTTGATGAACATGCAAGAACAAGGAGGGCACGATCATCACCGGCTTACCTACAATCGAATCGAGCTCTTGGATGAACGAAACGGTGGCCGGATGATGGAGTTCGACGGCGGAATGGTTTTGGGCGCACCGGTGACCGGCGGCCGGGGAATCCTCGATTCCCGGCGACTCAGTTGATGAGGGTCGCGAAGGAGGGGTCGAGGAGGAAGCTAGGGAGGTGGCTAAGCTTCGGGTGAAGTGGATTTAAAAACTATGGAGGGGAGCTCGTGAATCGGGCCGGCGAACGCATGCCACTCAAGCTCCGTCCACGGCGTCGGGAGGAAGAAGACGACGAGCAGGGAGCGAAAGAGGCCGAGCTCAAACTGCGGAACGGGACGAGAACGTCCTGGACGTCGGAGGCAACGGGAAAGAGGGGATGAACCGCGCTGGACGGCCGACATGCGGCAACGACCCGCGGGAAGCTCGGTCACGGCATGGGCGTCGGCCCAACGGGGCTCTCCCATTGGCTGCGACGGTTCCCCAGCACGCCCGCACGTCGAGGATGGCCGGCGCGTGGCCCAGCTCGCCGGCGGCGACGCGGGGCACGCCAAGATGCGTGCTCTGCTCCGGCGAGCAGGCACACCGGTCGGACCGGTCCCTGAGGCCGGTCGGACCGGTCTTACCGGGCTAATCCCCAACTTAATTCAAATTTTGACCCTGGGTGTTACATTGTCGGTGCGCACGAGGTTGATGTCTACTATTTTCGCGTGCGGTGGAGGACGGTGGGCTTGCTTGGCAATGAGAAAGCGAGCACCAACGGCGCGGAGCAGCCGAGCAGGTGCCGGTGCCGGCGGTGTCCAACAACACCAGTCGCTCCGTGGCCGAGGCCCTCCATTCCGTCTCCTCGTCAGACAGCATGAATAGAATTTCTGCCTCCCGACGGCGGTGAGATCAGCGGCGAAAGCAGCGGACGAGCGGTTGTGATCAACTGCAAGGAATGGCGATACGAGGGCCGCTCCACGGTGGACGATGGTAGTGATGTCGCCGGAAGCCATTCGGAGACGGGGTCCGGCGGCCAAGGGAGATCGTGAGGACCCCAGCAAGCAGATTAGGTGAGGTCAGGTTACTCTACTCTGTTTTGATGACCCTCCCAGTTCTTCAGTGAAATGAAGAAATCGGCAGTTTTTATATATTCACCAACAATTATGTTCACGTAAGTGATGAGCAGATCGATACTTCCTGTGATCATAAGCGTGCAAGGTCGCGCCGTCGCGGTTACAGTTCCTAGCAAAAAGCAGAGCACCACCAGTTTGAGAATGGGCGTGGATATGGTTTTTGTTAGTGCACAAACTATAACGCAAACAAAAGAATGTATCGCCAAATTATTTCAGGCGTACACCATCATGATCATGTTACAGTCCAGGCTAGCCAGTTTTATTCGTTTCTATTCTATCCTTGCAGTATGAGGTCAGTTCATTGCTGTATGATCTATCATTAGAGGTCAGTCTGACAAAGAAAAAAGTGCCTGTTGAAAACAAATGGTATCTCCGTTTTCATCTGGTGTTGTGATACTACATCTGACAAATAAATGAGCATGGTACACAACCCAATACCAACAGAGTACTTATAACATTTTTATGCCCGATCTTCAACAGTATCGAAAAACCAGCACATGAAGCATTCCTCGTGTGATATTCCAGGCCTCTGGATACAATAGACCTAACAGATACATATTATATTTTTTACAATCGGATATTTTCAACAAAGGTCGGAGGGCAGCATTGCCTGCGACTGCAGTAACATCTAAATTCATAATGCTCGACAACAACTCTCTTGGGTTGCCTTTTTGCTACATATTGCTGTAGGTTGTTTCAACCAACTGCTGCAGACACTGAAAACATGTCTGTGATGGGAGTAGATTGTAATAATTGATTAAGCTACTACTATCCAAAAGTGACTGAATTGAACTCATTCCATGATTCCTGCAGACATCATAGAAAATATGTCAGCTGTCTTTGTTGATAGGAATGTATGATATCAATATATTGAGTGTTACAACATGACATCGACTGGGAATCCATAATTAGACTGCTGGAGTATTTCAACATGGGAATGGATAATAACACATAAAAAGCATTCGGATAAGTATGCTAATACTTAGAGGCTTAGAGCTGGATGGTTATCAACTATCATAGCTGGGATATGTGCGGCACATTTAATATGGTTTCAGGATCATCTATATACTGCTCAGAAAGGAAAAAAAAAAAGGTCCATACACCGAAGCTCAGTGAAAAAATTGTTACTAGATGGTGCCAGATACGACCTGGAGGCAGTGTGGCTCCATAGTTCCATTGTCAAATACCGTATGTCTCAAATCAGCTCGTTCCACTATCCAACTCCTATGTAAATCAGAAATACGCTTGTGATAAATCCAGTGTACCTGTAGAATATCAAAAACCTTCTCTGCTATATACTTCTGATGGGTGGCAGCTCCTCGTTGCTGTAACTTATCTGGATGGAGGCATAATAATGCTTTCTGGTAAGCCTTCTTGACTGCTGCTCCTTCGATTATATCAACAAGAGGAACTGGTTTCCATCCACTCTCAGGCCACAGGACCTAAAGAGACACAAAAGTTTCAATTTATAGAAGCAGAAGTAGTGGGACCTAAAGAGACACAAAAGTTTCAATTTATAGAAGCAGAAGTAGTGTGAGGCATTATTTGTGTATACTTCAAATAGATAAAATAACACAAACATTTAGCATTTCTATATCCTATTAGGAAGAAAGAGAGTTAGCAATAGTATACAGTAAGCAATCACATACGGTTGATAATTTTGCACTTACATATTGCAGTGTCGAAAGCAATGACCTAATATTTCCTTCTTTTCCCCTTGACCATTCACGGATTTTAGATTCGGATATCTACATTCAAGGAAGCAATAAAATTGGACAAAATGCAAAAAAAGTGAGGAGAGCAACACACAGCATCACCAAGTTGTTGTCCAAGCAATACCTTTATTAGCTCCTTTTCCTGATGATCAGGAAGAACAGGACATTCGGAGACATGCTCAACCTGGTTGGTAAAATATAGTACATTTGTTAGGCAAAGAATACATAAGAAGAGGATTCCATACAGCAGAGAACAGATTAAAGGGTGCACATGTCAAAGCGAAAATCTCTACTTTACAAGCATTGGAATGCACTGTATGTAATTATCTTCTAAACTACGAACCAACACTGATTTAGTTAAGATTTCAAAAACATATCCATGCTATTTTTATTTCTACATAAACCACTGTAGGTTTCTATTACAATTCTCTGCCATAGAGCCCTTCAGTCCATTTGCTTAATAAGCAGTAGATGACACATATAGGGTGCAAATTTTGACTCTTGGGGGGGAATATTTATAGATTCTCAGGTGCTGGAGGCATATATCAGAAGTGCACCAACTGAACCTCAAAACATGGACCATGTATTGGATGTGCAGCAACTAAATGCCAAATGCCCCTACAATGCATATTAAAACACCAGTAGGCTTGGTAGTAAAAACGTCAGAATAGGCCAAATCATCTAGACGTGGAGTTATGGCTAGGAGTTCATGCCGTTTTAAGATAAGTAGTATATTACAAACATAACGAATTTGTCCAGTCATCCAGAGTTGAAGTATTTAGAGATAAAATCAGGCCAGTTCCTTGCTGTTATGACCTCTGCCGCTATGTGCTAAAATAATCAACCTCAGTAATATAAAGATTTTGCTGTTTACACATACCACACAACCATCAAGATCTTCAATGTATCTTTCATCTTGATCTATTGTGGTGTCTGCTTTGTCTGTTGTATCATCATTTATTGACTCTGGAAACCGAAGAATGAAAAACAGTGTATTTGTGATTTGTTCTTGGGATGAAGAACATAAGTTTGTGATAAAAAAAAACAATGAACACCATAGAAAAGAAAATATATGCTTGTAAATTAATCTCAGTTACTTATGGCCCATCTACAAACACACAGTTCTGCACAAATAGCTAGTGTAACTGATAACCTATGCAGCAAGGTCACCAAATGTTTACATCAAACACAACAATAAGAAAACCATGTTGTGATCTCTGATCTTTCTGTTGATGTAGAGACAAAACAGTACATTGTTAAGCTAATTTTAAAGTTTCTTCTTGAAAGTGAGGCGGATATTTCTACTTGTTCACAAGCACACTTAAATCCCTCACCCATTCCTCCCTACCAGGACTCACCATTAGAAGCAGCTTCATTTCTCCCTGAAATTGTATTCATTTTTGTCTCCATTTTACTATTATCTATCAGGACTGGTTTGTCCATCCGCTCTTGCACATCACTCACCTGTAATAATCCAGAGATTAAATCAACATGCATATCTGCCTAATGACAAAAACTCTGTTTTGTCAAAGATAAAATTCAAAGATTTTAATACTTAAGATTCATAAATTAGTATTCGGAGAAATATATGTTTCCAGATAATACATAATCCGGATTTGACGTACTGGATAAGGTGCAGGTATAAATGCATTCCGATTGTTCATTTGGGCTGTTTCAACATTCTCATTGGCCTCCAGATTGGAAATGCTAAACTTATCTTGCAGTTCACTTTTGCTTCCATTTTTCCGCACAGATGTCTGGTCTGGCATTTCTGGTGCTCTTTTGCGCTTTGGTGAACTCTCAGGGCTAAATAATTTTATGAAACCCTTAACCTTTTCCTTTACCCTGCTACTACGACTTTTATCTCCTGAAGGTGATCGAGAACTTTTAGTACTCGGGATAGGTGATGAAGCATCATTCTTTGTATAATCATTGCCCTGTTTCATTCCTGCACAGAAATCTCATCAGTTGGGTTCCATCTAGTCACGAGGAGGGGTTTGGAGGGGGGGGGGGGGGGGGGAGCCCCTGCCCAACGCAAGAGAAATACACTTTTTACTCTAGCTTAATAATAGAAAGCTTGCTAACTATGCAAAGGGACAAACTATTACTTCATCACAGAGAGGTTCAGTGTTCTAAGCTGCTGAAATCATGATCATTAATGAAACGTCTCCAGCATTCTAAGTAAAAGTTCCGTATTATCACCTTGCATGTACTCATCAAAGAGTAAAGGAATAGCTCCTTCCTTGGTTGCTGAGTTTGTACTATGTTTTCCCGATTTGGAATCTTCATACTCTGGTTGACTCTTCGATGCTCCAGTGGCAGTTGACATGCTGTCTTCGTCATCGCCTAGGTCAATGCCTTGCACAACAACTTGAGGAAAATTTCTGAGTCCAATAATGTCCCCAGCTTTTTCTCCTGCTGTAGCCGGCAGCACTAACAAGGCTCCTTTGCCCGCCCACTTATAGAATGAAAAATGGAACCTGTCATTGGCCATAATACTTTCCAGGCTAATAGGAGTACCTTCACATTCACTATCCACGGAGCTGACATAGTTAGATGTGTTTTTCTTTCCTCCACTTTGAGAACGGAACCTAGATAGAAATGGATAGCGATGCCATGAAAAGGGCTTCTTCCTTGAATCTTGTTGGGCTGCCCCTTGGGCTAAATAATTGTCCATGGATTCATTCGGTGAAGTTGGAATACTGAAAGCATAAGAAGTCCCATCATCATTTCTGGTTGATGTTTGCCGAGAGGGAGAAGTAGGCATTGAACTGTCTGCGCCTCTATTGGGCCTCACGGAGAAGCTGCAGGAAGGAGGTATGGATAGAGTCAAGTTATTGGTAGCACACAAAGTCACAAAAAGCTGCAGGAAGGAGGTATGGATAGAGTCATAGAGTCAAGTTAACGCGCACATAACACTATTTGAATTCGAAATGTTAAGCTTAGTCTATCATTCTGTACAGAACCAAAGATCAGCTACTAGTGATGGACTCGTCGTCTCCATTGCTTCCCTCTTGAGTTCAAATTTTACGGATCGACAAGAAATAATCTCCGTTTAAACAGTCACTCATGAGTCATCAGCAAAACCCGCAGATACGTACTTATCGGCAAGCATTTGATAATCAGAATGCCGACATTTCCAGAGACGCCAGTAGATTGTTGAAATCACTTCGCTGGAAAACTCGCTTCGTTACCTCGATCGCGGGTGGGCCGTGGAGCCAGGCGACGCCAGCCCGCCGAACACATCCCCCCAGTCCCCGACGCCGCCCCGTCTGGGCGACGCCGCCTCGCTCCCGGGGAATATGTCCTTGTAGAACTCCTCCCCGAGCTGCCTCCTCCGGTCGGAGCTGACGCGCTCCCCGAACACGGGCGCCTCCGATCCCCCGCTCCGCGCCCTGGGCGCGGACGACCCGAACGACGAGCTGTCCAGCGAGCCGCGGCGCGAGCGGTGCTCGTTCCCCGACGAGTGGCGCGGCGGGCCGCCGAAGACGTCGGCGAAGTCGAGGTCCGACCTCAGCGGCGGCGCGCCAGCCATGGTGGCGCGGCGGCTGCGGTGCTCGAGCACGTGCGGCGGAGCTGCCTCTGGAGGGACGAGGCCGAGGCAGCTGCTTGGGCTTGTGGCGGGGAGCGGCGCTGGGGATTTCGCATGGCTGGCGTTCCTGCAGCGGCGCCCGGCCCCCATCGGCGGCCCGGATTTGCTTATCCGTTGCACGTCACGTCTGCGTCGGATGGCGAAACGGCCACCTGCGGCTCAGCGGCTGCCAGCGCGCGGCCGCGCAAATTTCTTCGGGGCACGCGATGTTTTGGCCCATTCGGCAGTGGGCATAATGTACTTCGCGTGACCTGTTGGGCCTTCAAAGGCCCATCATCCGAAACCCTAATCACTCACCTATCACCTCTATATACATACATACACCCCCGGCGCCGGGACGGCGGGACGCCCTCCAGCCGCCTGCGTCCTCCGTCTCGTCCCCGCGGCGCGCGGTCTGATCCTCGTCTTTGCAATTGCTATTCGATCGATTCGCATCCTCTGTTTTTCTTTAGTTGCGTGCCGGTGTGCGAGGTTTCTGTTGGTTCTTTCTCTGTGACGAGAGTACAAGCAGACGGGCGGTCTGAATCTGATGCCGTGTTGATTCGTCTGCAATTTCCGTGCCTCCCTTCGGGGTGGCATCCGAGAGAAAGCAGCAAAATTATCTCGTTCCATCTGCTTGTTGTTTTTTTCTTCGATTTCCATACTTTTTTGGTGTTTCTTTCTCAAAGAGTGTGCTGTGATGAAGATGCTTTATTATTTCTATGTCTGGACATCTGAGATCAATCTGTGATTGGTTTATGCATCAATCTGAGCTCTGAACAGTTAGTCTTTTTTATTGTTCTTTTGCTTCAGTTTACTGTTGCGCCTAGCTTAACTTCTTCTTGGTAGGATTCAGTCATTGATTGAACCCGAGGAATCTGAGAAAACAAAGGTGGTGCAGAGAGTGAGATGGTTAACTTACCAACCCTTCGCACTCTTTGCATTGCTCTGGAGTCAAATGGTTTAATCAAAATTTCTTCGTGAATTTATATCCTATTCAGCTCTGACTATTTGTTGCATTTTGAGATTATGCGCTTAGATATGCTGTCACATAATGCGCAAAACTTTATCCTACACACTTAATGGAATTACTGCCATGTGTGGACAATAATCTCCGGTTATTTTCTGATGCCTGATATTAAAGCGCTACTTTTATTTTCCTTTTTAGTTTTTTTCTTGAAATCCTTTTAAATGCAAAGGAGATAGTGGCAAGTGATGGAGAAATTGTATATGCTAAACACTGAATCTTCTGTGGACCAAAAACTCCGCTTATTATCTGATGCCACTTCTCTGCTTCAAATAGCTTTTGACAATACTCCTGGTCATAACACACAAACCTAAATCCTGACTAGTTTTACAAGAACGTGCACCCAATACTCCTATTGCTTATGTTTTGTACAGCCCGATGTGATTCGACATTTACACTTACCCCTTGTTTAGTTCTTTTCAAAATTTCAAAGACTTTACAAGATTCCATTTTTAAAATGCATAAAGTGTTAAATGTAGCTAAATAAAATAATTAATTACATAGTTTGTTAATAATTTGCGAGACGAATTTTTTGAGTCTAATTAATCTATAATCAAATAATAATTATTAAATACAAACGAAAGTGCTACATCAATTTATGGCTTCTCTTTTACTGTCTGGCAATGTCGATGAGGAAGCATGAAGCCGATGGCGAGTTTTGCCAAATAATTTCCAAATAATAATCAACCGCCAAGTTCTGGTCCCGTTTGGTTCATGTTACGCTATTTCATTCTACGAGAGAATTTTTTATGCATGAAGTAGTAAATGAAGTCAATTTGCAAATTTTTTTGGGGATGGGTGTAATTTTTCACGACGAATCTAATGACGGTAATTAATCGATAATTGGCTACAGTGATGCTACAATAACCATTCTCTAATTGCGCGTCAAAGGTCTCATTAGATTTTTTAGGGTCATTAGCGCGGGGTTTTGAAGTTGGTCTTGTAAACTGACTTTGTTTGACACCGTAATTAGCAGTCAAAATATACTATTCACTAGCACAGCACAAACTAGCCCACGCTGGTGCAGCCGCCTCACGGCTCCGTCCGGGAGCGAGGAATCTGGCTAGGGAATAAGAATTTCGTGCCCGATCCACTCGCTCAGCTTCATCCGGAGCTCGGTAGGATGGGGCTTGAGTCGGGAACTACTTCCATGGTTCCACATGCGCCTCAGCACGTTCTCCGGCAGTGGTCACCACAAGTTCACGGCCGGCACGACCCGTGCCACTCCGGCCTGCCTGCAAGGCTGCAACTGCAACAAGACGACTCATTCCCCTCGGAACAAGTTGATCATCCGAACCTTACCGACTCCAATTTATTTACACGCGTAGTTGATCTCGCTCGAGTCTTTTCTGCGGTGCCATCTGTACAAAAGAGCCAACCAGTGCAAGCTCCCGGCCCATTAGCCCAGAACTAAGAAGCCCACCAAGAACGCCGAGCACAAACTGCACACCTTAAGGGATTTTTTTTACAAAACTGTTTTTTAAAAGAAATCTTGCTATTAACGAGTATTAAATAAAATATATTTACAAAACTTTTTACATGGATGAGTTCTGAATCAGAGATAAATCTAATGAGCACAACTAATTACTGTTGCAAGTCATGAATTAAGTAGATTTATTAGATTTCTCTTGCGATTTACAACTCATCTGTGTAAACAGATTTGTAAACAGATTTTATTTAATATGTCTAAATAGCAAGATTCTCTTTGACGTGATGGGGTGTCTAAGTTATTGCCTCCCTGCCTAACAGAACGGCGACTATATTTTTGCAAAATTAAAAAATCCATTATTATGTGAGGGCAAAGAAGATCAACTCACGAGGGATCAGGTAGCTGAAGTGTTGAAATGAAACCATAGCCTGTTAATTTTATAAATTGAGAGGCTCTCATGTCCTATTTTTTTTCCGTTAGATTCTAGAAAAGGTAAATCCTCTGAAAAAAGAATAGCGCAGTACAGGGGTTGGTTTATTGATTTTGCCATGCCCATCAAATTAGGTAGGGATGACGTCAAAGAGTGTATGGCATTGACGATCAAGCAAAGAAAGCTGAATTATTTTTTTCTGGATCCAAATATTTAATGTTTATTAGGCAATAATATTTGTGCATTGCTACAGACAAAATTGGTATAAGTATATATATTGGTGGCCGTGTGTTAATTTGTAGTGATCTATGTAATCGAGCTGTGGACGGAGCTGGTTGGTCCGACTCGCATATGAGATAGACTAGGACCCACCTATCAATGACAGGAGGCGGACCAAATAAAAAAATTTAGGTGAAATCTTACTTGCTTTAGAAATAGGTACATATATTTGTTAGGAGAGAAATAGGTATAGATATGAGACCATTGGCATGGTTCTTTCTTGTTTACCTTGTTTGTAGGATACAGCTCTTCTGTCTTCTGCGTTGCATCAGTAATGACTTTTGTTGATGTTTCTGTGGTTATTGAAATATCGTAGAGAATTTATTGGGTGTAATGTGGCTGGTAACCCATGATACTTGATGATGTATGTGCCGTATCCTTCTGTTTGAAGCCAAGATAAGGGTCCAATACTTCAAAAGAAATCCCACACACACTGCAGTTCTACTTGCAGCTGACCACTATCCTTGGGCAACTAGGGTGCCAAGACAAGGCATGCAATTCCTCACGCTTTCGCAGGTGTCCTCATTCAAACTGCATCAAAGACCAATTTCTTGAATGAGAAAAAAAGGATCTACTACCTTTTGGTATTTTAAACTAAATTCTTTTATTCCTCAGTGCTCAGTAAGACCTTTTTTTAAGATGGAATCTTCCTCTAGATTCATATATTTGTCTTATGAGTCTTCTTATTAGTCCTATATATATTCCTTTTCTAAGCCATCTTCACAGATCTGATATGGTTCTTCTAAGTCTTCCTCTATAACCCTATATTTACCTTCTAATTTCATAGTCGCTCTCTCCCTCTCGGGTCTTATATTCGTTCCCTAAGCTGTCGTATTCTTCCTCTGATTATTTCTCTAGAGTCCTATATTCGTCCTCTAGGATTCCATATTCATCTTCTAGGGTTTTATATTCATCTTCTAGAGTTCTATATTCGTCTTCTATGATTTTACATTCGCCCTCTCCCTCTCGGGTCCTATGTTCATTCTCTGTGCTCTCATATTCGTCCTCTCAACCTCGAGTCCTATACTCTTCCTCTAGGGTCCTACACTCTTGCTCTCGAGTCCTATACTCTCACTCCCAGTCGTGGGTGTTCTCAATGCCGCGGACGGTGGATGGAGGACACCCATTTTATTGGTTTCGTCTCAAAATCGCTTGAACATTTGAATGCAAGGGGCTCTAGCCCCTCCCCTACCCCTAAAAAATCTCAAGAAAGATAAGGAGAAAAAAAATCAGACTCAGCATCTTTATTGTCAAGGAATCTAATTTATTCCAGGTTGGTAATCAGTGTTGTTCTGTAAATTTAAGCTAAATTTAGCCTACTCGCATTAGTCTGGATAGATGTTTTCGTCTCTCAACTTTACCTTAAGGTTAGTTCAGTTCATCAACTTTTAAATTAGCCATTCTATTTCCTTAACTTTGTTTTTCTTTTTATCAAACTCGTCCTCGTCCTGACATGGATCTTCGTATATATTAGTATGAGAATAATAGGAAATCTAGTTTTTGCTCTTGCGTCCTTTCTACCCTGCTCAAATTCCATCGAAGTACTGTGCAGACGTACTGTTACACATTTTATTAGTTGAGGCCTCGTTTAGTTGCAATTTTTTTTGGAATTTTGGTACTGTAGCACTTTCGTTTGTATTTGGTAATTATTATCCGATCGTGGGTTAACTAGGCTCAAAAGATTCGTCTCGCAAATTACAGACAAACTATGCAATTAGTTATTTTATTTAGCTACATTTAATACTTCATGCTCAAAGATTCGATGTGATGGAGAATTTTGTAAAGTTTTGGAATTTTAGATGCAACTAAACAAGGACTGAGTTACTTTTCCTTTTGGTCTCACCCATCTGTGTGGTACATAAACACCTCCTGAGTCATGAACGGTCAGCCAGCCCAGCCCGGGATCGGTAGACCTTGATTGACAGGAGAACGAATCTCGAAACTCCATCACTGGGTGGCGCGCCAATCAAAACACCATGAGTACTCTAATCGACGCCCGGCAAGGTCGTGCTGCCCGCGAACGCACGGTGGTTCTCCGGGTGCCGCCGCCCGGAATCTGGATAGACGACCCCGTCCCCCGGCGGCCGGCGTACGTACGAAGCGACCCGCCCGGGTCGAAGGCTCTATCCACTTGGAGAACCGCGAGCGCGCTATGGCCTGGCCCCGACCCCGACAAGCGAGCGCGGACAAGAGGCTCGCGACAGGTCGGGGATCCGGGGCCGCTTCCGCGTGCACGTGTGCTCTCCGGTCGAGCCCGTCCGTCGTCGCGGCCAGCCTGCGCCTGCGCCTGCTCCTGCGCGCGCACGGGCGCTCGCACTGTCGCTCTCCGGTCGCCGGGGCAGGGGGTGCGGCCGAGCCTGAGCACCGGCCGTCCCATCCCGCGCTGCACCCGGGGGCCGGTCACGAGCTCACGGCCCGGGCGGCATGGCAAAGGAGGCGACCAAGTCTCGTCGTCGCGGTGTGCTGTCGTGCTCGGAAGGAAAAGTTTGCGGGACGGGCTGATCCGTGCATTCGTGCGTGCGTGGAGATGGCGACCGTCGTCGGAGCGCGGCTTGGATCCAGCGAGGCCGTCGTTTTTTTTAAGTGGCCGTACGCGATGCGTTGCGTGTTGGTGAAAGTAGCATCTGACGATAATTCGCTGGCCAGGGAGCAGATCGGCATGCGCGCGGTTGGGATTGTCGTGTGGTAACACTGCCGGAGTCGGAAAATCTGGTTTGGTGAGGCAGAGCTGACAAATGAGTTCTTGTTTACTCCAATAAATAAAGGATATGTCTCCACAACAATCGATTGAAATTTAGCTAACCATCAATCACCCATTGGAACAATCGATTGAAATTTAGCTAACCATCAATCACCCATTGGATCGTCAAGCAATGCCTCTACCGAGCGCCCATACTTTATTGTGCTAGCTGTTGTTTATCGGCCCCCTAATTTACTGTAGCACACCCGTTAGGAGAACATAGCTATATCGGATGCACTTGTGGTTTTTTTTGGTTTTGTGGACCTGTTAATTTTTTCCCTAATATTTATGATCCTGGTCTTTGTTCGGTTGGAGGCCTGCTAAGGGGTTTGTTACCGGCCCATTACAGAACATTAGGCCCAGTTACCTGTTTCGTTTGTGATTTTCTCCTAACACTAAAAAAAGTTACATGTAAATTTTTTTATTTTTTCTGGAACACAACAAATGAAAAGGTATACATTTTTTGAAACATAACAAATAATTTTAAACCACAACAAAAAAGGTTACATGCAACTTTTTTACGAACACAACACCAACAACAACAATATAGCCTTTTTTTCCCAAGCAAGTTGGGGTAGACTAGAGATGAAACCCGAAAGAAATAAGTTCAAGGTTCAGGCACATTGATAGCTAGTCTCCAAGCGCTCTTATCTAAAACTATCTCTTTAGAGATATTCCAATCCTTAAGGTCTCTCTTAACCGACTCATCCCACGTCAGTCTAGGTCTATCTCTACCCCTCTTTACATTATCGACCCGCTCAAGAACCCCATTACGCACCGGCACCTCAGGTGGCCTTCGTTAGACATGTCCAAAACATCTCAGCCGATGCTGGGTAAGTTTCTCACATCACTTTCCGGTTGGAGGTGTAACTTGTTGGGAAAACACAGAGCTGCCTCTCCTATGATTCTATTAAAGTGAGTATCAGGCTGCACATAGTTGAACACTTGAACTCAGTCTGATGACTAAGCTAATTAAAAGTTGATATATGTCAGTAATTATCACACTAGGAAGTACAGAAAGTATGGTCACACACCTTAATAGTTAATAATGATATAATTTTTAGGGCAAGCCAACTGCGAATGATACAATGAATTCCTACTGTGCACACCTTGGTTAACTGAACTTTTAGCTAACACAACTACATGACAAGAATACCGACATTTGTGCACTTGGTAGAAAAAATAAATGCAGATGGAGTGATGGACATACAGTTGAAAGTGGAGACCATATTGTGAGGTAAAACTGATATCTCAATAGCTGAAATCTACAAACCTGGGTATTGTTCGTGACACTCATCATCAGTACTGACAGCGGACCAATGCTGAATATCTCCTTTTCCTGTTTGACAAAGGCATTTGACCACACAATAACCAAAGTATAGTTAATTGATACCCAAAATACAAGACACCACAAAACTAGGGAAAAGAAGAGCAGCCACTTGCTGCTTACATTGGCTTCCTCCTCCACAGCTCGCCAAATAGAGCTGGCGATCTTAAATTGGGAAAAAATGATTAGTAGCTTGGATGGAAGCCTCTAGGTAGCAATTAACACAATCCACTTGTTTGCTGGTTGTTAACAAGTAACCTTACACATATTATGCACTGAAATTTTGGGAGGCAATTGTGTTTTAAACAAAAAGAAGTCCAAATATTAGAAAGTAGACAGTTCAAAAAAAAAAGTATTAGAAAGTAGCATCATCACAACAAAATAGCAGATAAATATTCAAAAAGGAGATGCACATACCAACAAAAAAGTACGAGACTATATAAAAGTTTATAAGGATGCATATATGAACAGAGGCTACTACAAAAGACTGAATCAAAGCAGATTGATTATACCCCCGTCGATATAAAAATTTACAACAAGCATGCACGAGATAAACCAAAAACACTCTCTGTAAGCATAACATGCTTATAAATTGTAATTGGGAATATAATTTAAAAAATATATTTCTTGCATGAACAAGGACCCCACACAGACTTGCAGTGGAGTGATTTTTTTATCTACTTAGGGGGAGAAAAACAAAAGGAAGTATGATTAGTAACATCATGCTCACCATTATGAAAAAAATTGATGAGAAAAAACTATAACCCTTCTGGCCTCCGCACCAAAAAGAAACATGAAAGTAGAAGTGTGGGAGAATAGAATTGGTGTAATGGATGGATTGTATTGCTGAGCCTCATGGGCAGATTATATAGGAGTACATTACTTAGGGGGCAAGAAGCCTCCCTTAGAGATAAGGCAAGTCGGGACACACAATCCTAATCTACCATATCTGGAGATATCCCAATATACTCTAACAAGAAGCACGAGGTAAAGGGGCCACATACAGTACACAGAAGATAAAGGGGTACATTCATTATCTTTAGAGATTACAGAAATAAAAAAATAACACCATGAAATATCGAGATCTAGATACTTATAATTTTTATGCACAAATTGTCATTAACAAAAAAACTAGCATACATCAATATTCACCACTGAAAATATACTGCTTAACTGATAAGCAAACCAAGGGTTCATTAGGATGTTGCCAATCTCATCAAGAAGAAAAATGACATTATCACAAACACGAAACCTATATATAGCTTCTCCAACTGCAAGAGTTCCTGCCTCGAATCTTAACACTATAATTATGTTGGTTCACTTATTAATAATGATGGAAAACATGTACATGAAAAATTATAATGTTACAGACTATATGAAGGATGCAACACTTGTATAGGGAACTACTCATTCCTTTGTAATACAATATGTTACAAACTATATCATGGTCCCAGGAACTACATCACTATACCTAATATATTAAAAAGAAGGACCATGTTATTATCATTTTAATGTTTTAGAGTTTTATACTATATCGCTTGTAACAAAAAAAAAGGAACTACACATTTCATAGTAACAAAACTGGTTAGTTGCACTTAATTGCAAAATTATTAAAAAATATCACATTAAAATTCAGGAAGCCCACACTTTTAGCCTGCACAAAATCCCATACTTCAGATTTGTGGTTTGTATATATTTGAAGTATATACATGTTTTGTTACTTAAAAGCTTATAGGATGCATATATTACTATGAAAAGTTGCAGTGCGAAATCATAGTTAAAAATAAAAATTTAGATATTCAAACTGCAGGGTGAACTAATAATCAAATACATCCCTATAAACACTTAATATCCAAGCAACTAATGATCAAAGTTATTGAGATTATTTTGCCAACAATTGAAATGCTTAAATCATCATGTACGGTCTGAGTGGGGCAATTGGGGTGGACTTGCTCTTCAAAAACAATGTCCTAGCTGCTTACTTGCTTAACATGGCTTGTATGAACGGTACAGATTCTTAACATGACAAACACAGAAATGAAAATTGTTGTTGGCCACTAGGCTAAAAGCAAGCAGAAATGCAATCTCCCTCTGACCCTACCTAACACAGTAATGCACACTTTATGAGGGCTTTGAGAACAAGGGGTTGTAAATCACACATACACACAATCACACAATGAAAGCTCATTGTGCCACAGTATTTTTTAAACATAGTATATCTGGTCATTGCTATTGACTACAGTTCACATTTCTGGGAAAACAGCAGGTGGATAGGGATGATTGTTCCTAGACTCATAGCAAGTAAGGAAGATACATCATACATTTCAGATTTCAGCAGCTCTATGCTGAAAGTTCTAGCAGCTACATCTATATCGAGTGAGTATAATATCAAACAAAAGAACAGAGAAAAAAAATGAGAGGCCAAAACAGTTACCATAGCTGCAAAATATTGGCCATCTGAAAGTACAAAAATTGTCATATAAGATACATGTGTGTAATCTCAATGTCTTCTTGAAACATCAGTTCGAGAGCTAGCCTCTATGGAGAATATGTAAATTTCATACCTAGTCATTAATCCACTGTAGAGTGTATATCAGCAATCAGACAATCACACACCAACACCATGGCATTGCGGGTGCAAAAACAAAAAGCAAGTGCCCAGAAGACCGTCGAAAACAAAGAGCTTATGAGAACCTAAAATATATAAAATAATAATTGAGTTGCCAACTACAATAATAGTGATAAAAATAATTCAAGATGCAAGTGAAGGCAATGATATCGACATGATCTTAACAATTTTAGCATATATCAGCATGCAGCCCAATGTTTGAAAAGATATAACTAATGTTTACAAGAAAAAAAGGATGGTCGTACATGTGGGGTGAAGAAAGTACTCAAATTAAAAATGAAATAATGATGGAGATATAATCATAGAAAAATATAATGGTAATAATTATTCAAAAAAGCTATGTTAATTGAATAAAACTTACACCACTCTGGCTCCAAAAATTGCACAACTTATACTTTAATGATGCTTGGTGTGATTGAGTAACACCACTTAATAAAAATCATGTGTTTAAAATCCCAGATAAGTAGGTCAAATACATGATGTTTAACATCATGTGTTTAAAATAAACCAAACACATGATATTGCAATTATGAAAAGAGCTATAATTGGAACACACAAGTGGTAGTGATGCAAACTAGAGAGGCACAAATAGAAAGAATAGAGAGATTATGAAAATGGTAGATTAAATCTGGGGGAAAGGAGAGCCAGACTTGGACAGATGATCCTCTCAAATAAAAAAAAATCAATAGGCATTGGATCGAAGTATAACATGAAACATATCAAGTTAGTTTGCTGTCCGACAACTTGTCTTTCTCCTTGATATGGAGCTCACTTCACACATAAATAAAATTAATCTTTCAAGTTTTGACATTATAATATGAAAGAAAATATTCAGGGACCAATCAGTTTATATTGTCACCTACACATCTTACACTATGCAGAAGGCACTTTACACAAAAAGAAAAGATATAAGAAAAGAGTTGGAAGAACTCTTATGCAAAAATTAATTGACACACAATTGCAGTAGCCTAACTTCACTACAAATGGAACATAATTAGAAACCCAGCTCCCTCATATGCCTCTCAAAAAATCAGGTCAGTTATGCAAATACTAAAAAAACTGAGCCCAAGTCTAACTAAATTGGAAATAAAAAAGTAAATGACACAAATGAATGGGCTCCGCTTAAAGTGGTGATAATGCTGCTGTCATTTATCAAGGTCGCCGGAGAACAAACTTGGCATCTGTATCTATTTAAGTATAGAGAAGGGTTAGCAAATTGTTAGCGAAATGGAGAGCTCTCTCATCTCTTCTCTATCGGTGCACTTATCAGACATGCTCTTAGCACACAACAAAAGAGGTATACTCATTTCTGACTCTATCCAATGAACCACCTCAAAAATCTTGCTATGTATAGATTCTTACTGCTAATTCACAAAACACAAAAATATAAGTTTCACTGATATTAGGGCGTCAAGACAAGTTAGCATTGTTTTTTTTTTGAAATTTCAAGGAACTCAACAAGGAAAATGGGATAGGATTGCCATGAACAACTAGTGACCGACTGTGGGTAGTAGTGAGGAAGTGGTGGCAGGGGGAAGCAAGCCTCGAAGGCTACTAAATTTCAACCATCGAAGATTTGGCACATGCCTGCCCATACCTCCTGGATTCTGCACACATACACACATGTAGCCAAATCAATAATCCACCGAACAAACAAGTCCCAAGCCAGGAATCCACAGTGAAAACCTAACCCTAATCAATCTCAAGCATGAACGAGATCAAGTTTCGCATCACAAATCCACAGCACAACCATGCGCCAATTGACTCCACCTTTCCCCTTCATCCACAGGTCGAATCAATTTCGCAGCACGAATCCACATAAAACCAAAGAGAACCACAAAGAGAGCAATAAGAGAGAACAGAGGGGAGGGGGACCTGCACCATCGCTGTGCACCTCCGCTGGTGTTGCTACGCCGCGGGATAGCTCCGGGACCCCGGCTCACCATCTCCCCCGGTTGCCACTCGGCACTCGCATCTCACGGGAGGGAGACAAAAGAGAGTGAATAGGAAGGAGGGGGGGGGGGGGCAAGCGAAGCGCACTGCGCACCGTTATCACCCAAACGGTACATCGAAACAGACAGACGCAGCGCGTGAATCAAGCAGAGCCGCCGATCTCAAAACCGACGCACCAGAACATCGATTGACGGATAAACAAAATATCAACTGATTGACACCGAGTAAATCTGATAAAATAAAGGTTCACAATGGTCTCCATTAATCAATTGTTCTGCGTGCGCTGGAAGACGACCGATGCAAGTAGTAGACGGCGATCTGAAAGGTGCAGCGCAGCGAAGTTCGCCGGCCGGTAGTGTTGCTTCTCGTTGGAATTCAGTCGCGATTTTCCCCTCGCTAATGTACGTCTAGGCTTAGTCAGTCGTATATAACGCACGGTTGCAGCAGCCAGCACCAAGCGGTAGTGATAACTGATCCGGACGCGCCGGATTCTGTACGGGGGCTCATGCTGTGACATCCACATATCATGTGCACTCGGCATCCTTTAGGAAGGGAGGGCGGGAACATCGAATTCAATCTCGTGAAAACCTACTAGTAGATTCTTGCCCGAAAGCACAGCATTTCTACTACAAGCAACAAGCTCAGTGACAGTGAGGCTTGGGAATTGCCTGTCAAGGCAGCCCGATCGCAACGCTGCAGTCAGTCCCACTCTCCCGGGTGTGGCACCGTCACAAGTAGCCACAACACAACCCACATCAGGGAACACTAGGTGTAGGTACCCAACCCAACACGATCAGCACGTCCAGGGCCCCAGCCTCGGGTGCCGGAAACTAATCCATCGGAGAAGAAGCATAGAACGATGGAAGCGTCAGTTTACGGGATTCACTGCGCCACCGGCACCAGGACCACGCTAGCTGGATCGATGCAAACCCGTTTTCTCGGTTACTGGTTGCAGTGCCCAACGGAAATGCTCCGGGTCAATGTGGGCACCAATTTAATGGTTAAAATTTAACTTAGCTTGCAAAAGTATACTGGTTGTGTTCGCTTGACTGTGGCTGATGGCTGATGCTGATTTGTTATGAGAGAACAGTACTTCTGGTTGGCTGGTAACTGATGGTTGGTGCTGATTTATTATGAGAGAACAAATTGCTGGTTGGTTGGCAGACAAGCCAAAGGAACACAGCGACTGACGCTTGTATCCATTGTGTTTCTGGTGTACAGGCTCAATTTTAGGCAGATTACAAGCGCACGGGATGACCTAGGGCTGAGGTCCTGCGCATGCGGACTGGAGCACGCTCTGTGGATGGCCGGGACTTGAGCTGCGTGGATGAAGTCAAGGCTCCCTGAACAACAGCTCTCGCCAACAGGTGGTAGCAAATGAAACACACCTTTCATCTGACCTGGCCAGTGGAACCATTCACCGCTGCACTGCAGCTTCGGAATTTTGAACCAAACAAATCCACGAACAGAACAGTAGAGCATGACTTGCTTATACGACAAAACCGTGTGTATTCATACTGCTGTTCTGTTGCGGAGCCATGCCATAACGAACAAATCCGTGGCTCTGAATCCTGACGATTAAACACACGGAAGATCCTTCTGCACAATCGCAGATTGCTTCACAGCGTTCCAACCACCATTACAGTCACCATCCCAGATCAGTTGTACACCTCCCGAAAGCAAGCAGGCCTCCCCATATAAACCCGCTAACCCAACCACCACCCCCATTTACGCCTCCGCACGGGCCATCGCCACCGGCACGCCGCCTCCGATCCGCAACGCATCCGCCCATGGCCAAGCGCCTCTTCCACTCCTGCCGCTCGCCCTCCGCCGTCGCCGCGGTCACCCCGACAACCACCCTCCGCAGCGTCAGCGAGCGCCCGCCCGTCGTCCCGGTCACCGCGGGCGGCGCGTGCCGCCCGCGCCGCGGGCCTCGGCGGCGCCGGCCCCAGCCCCCGGCATCCTGCGGCCCCGGGGGCTGCGCCGTGGACTACGGCGCCGACGACCTCCCGCCGGCGCCTGGCACGCCCGCGTACCGCTGGCTCAAGAGCTCCCACTGGCACGTCATCGAGGCCGCGGACGCGTATGCCTCCGACGGCGACGGCGACGACGACACTCCCCGCGTGAAGATCGACGCCCGGCGCCGGGTGCTGCACTCGCGCCGGCGGCGGCGCAGGGTGCTCCACCGCAGGGAGCCGGGGCCCGGGAGCTGGTCGTCGGGTGACAGCGGCTGGTTCAGCAGCGACGACGACGACGACGGGCCGTTCGAGGAGTCGTCGTCGTCAGCGGCGCTGCAGGTGTCGTCTACCACGACGACCGAGTCCTCGTCGACGGGCGCGAGCGGGAACAGTGCCGGCGCTGTCGCCGGCGCCGCGGGGCGGAAGGAGGAGGCAGCGGCCGCGTTCGCCGGGGGCTTCGCGGTGGTGAAGCGCTCCGACGACCCGCGCGGCGACTTCCGGCGGTCCATGGCGGAGATGGTCGTCGGGCGCGGCATCTACGACGCGGACGGCCTGGAGCGCCTGCTCCGGTGCTTCCTGGCGCTCAACGACCGGCGCCACCGCCGGGACATCGTAGCGGCGTTCGGCGACGTGTGGGAGGCCATCTTCGAAAGCCCACCGCCCTCCCACTCCCACCCCAACACAGCCGCCACCTCCTCCCACGCTTCAAGCTTCGAGGCTGCCACCGCGACTCATCCGTAGACGGCTAGAAGACCGATGTGCTTATTGCACGCGTAGGATTATCATGTAAAAAAATGCGATTAAGTTGTTCGTACATGTAGGCGCCTGTAAATTACGTTTTCTTGCTTGGGCTCACGGCTCCTGCTCGTTTCCCGCCTCCTGCGTGCTACTAGCGCTGCTGCTCTTTTTCAGCTCTGGAAATTGGCGTCGCGACCCTGACGCCTGACCTGATGTGATGTAACCTGGAGACCGGAGAGTGTATGGCACTATTTCTCCTTATGTTCTTTTTAGTGGAACGTGAACTGCCAGACGAACTATCTTCGCACAGCTTTCGCGTACGCGTACAGATGTCTATGTAGCCCGAGGCCCGGCAGCCGGCCCAAAAGCCTGTTTTTTTGGCCCGGCTCAAGCCCGGGCCCGGGCGGGCACGGCCCGGCAGGGCGTGCCGGGTATGGGCCGCCAGCCTGGCACGCCGGGCGGTACGGCTCGGCACGGGGGAGCAGGCTGGCCCGGTGCAAGGCCCGTTGCCCCCAACGGCCAACGACGCTACTCTAGATCTCGGCGACGCTCCTCAACAGATCCCGGTGGCGGGCGGCTCCACCAGATCTCGGCGGCGTCGGCGCGTCCACTGCTCCACCAGGGGTTGGAGGCGGCCGGCCGTCGCTCACCGTCGGGGCGGGGGCTTCGCGGCGACGTCGGTTGGAGGGAGTGCGGGCGGCACGAGCACGGTGGAAGCACCGTGTTTTTTGGGCTGGCCCGGCACGAAAATGGCCCGTGGGCTCGCGCTTGGGCCGGCGGAGGAGCCCGTGGGCTAGCACGGCACGACCCGCTAAGTTATAGGGCCGGGCCAGGCACGGCCCAGAGGTCACCGGGCCAGGGCGGGCTCGGACACGGGCTGGGTTGGGCGGCCCGAATGGACATCTATACTACGCGTCTCGCATTGGCATTGCTTGCCTGCCATTTCCTTGTATTTAGGTCTTGTTTAGATCATTTTGCATTTTTTTCATTTTTATATTTTTGGAAGAGAATTTTCAATATTTGAAGTATTAAATATAGACTAATCACAAAACTAATTACAGATCTTGTCTGTAAACTACGAGACGAATCTAATGAGCCTAATTAATTCATCATTAGAGTATGTTTACTGTAGTATTTGCTGTAGTAATTTAGTGCCTAATCACGTTCTAATTAGGCTCGTTAGATTCGTCTCGCGATTTACAGTCCATTTGTGTAATATGATTTATTTTTTTGACTATATTTAATATACCATACAAACGATTTACAAAAATTTTGTATTTTGTGTTTTGAAATCTAAACAGGCCTTATCTGCACAGCTGCTACCCCTATTTTCTGACGCGCAGGTTACCATGGCTCATGCGAGTGACCCAACATGGATGTGACGCGCGCACTAGCACTGGCCTTCCATTTGGCGCTCGCGGTCAGCTCCATTTTGGTGGGAAAATAAAGAATTCAGACATTAAACACAAAGATAATCTGTTCGGGTCAGTGATTGCTAAGTTATGTCTTTTCCGTAAATTTTTATTGCTTAATCGTTCTTAAGGAAGAGAGAAACAATTCACGTTTCTGGGCATGATTCACTTGCAGGAAAAAGCTGTGCAGAAAGAAGGCAAACAGTTTGACGTGATATGATTTGATGCGACATACATTTACTGATAGACTAGTATGTACATTTGACGTGAAATTGGATTTTTGAAAGATCTCAAAGCATCTTTATTCACGCCAGCCTTACAAACATAATTAGGAGTATTAAATGAAGTTAGTTTGTAAAATTAACTTCACGATCCCTGTGCTACTTCGCGAGATGAATCTAATGAAACCTTTGACCTCACGACTAGATGATCGTTAGTGTGGCATTACTGTAGTCAATCATAAATTAATTACCGTCATTAGATTCGTCGCACAAAATCGCACTCATATGTGAAAAAGTTTTGAAAATCGTTTTGAAAAATAGACTTCATTTAGTATTGCATGCATGCAAACTTTTTTTTTACCACGAGTAGCGCTACTCAAACAAACAAGGCCCTAGAGGCGCTTGGATTCTCTTCTAGCTCATGCACATTTTTTAGGGGTTGTTTGGTTCTAGGGATTAAACTTTATACTATGTCTCGTTCAAGAGAATTTTGATATTTATTAATATTAAATAAAAGCTGATTACAAAACTAACTGCAGAATCTTGGGGCTAAATTGCGAGACGACTCTAACAAGGTATATTAATCCATAATTAACGGATGGTTACTGCAGCATCACTGCAGCAAATCATGAATTAATTAGGCTCATTAGATTCGTCTCGCAAATTAGCACCCATCTGTCCAAAAAGTTTTATAATTAAATTTTATTTAATATCCCTAAATAATAAAAAAATTCGGACAGGAACTAAAAACGAGTCTCTGGGAACCAACAGGGCCGTAGCTGGTTTCTTCGGTTCCTTTCAGCGGCTAGAAAGAGAGACACCATATGGTCCATGGATCCAGCTAGAGGCACCAGTGCTGTAGGGCTGTACGTAACTCTTGGATTTTTCCTACAGTCTCATTTTGCAATGCAGTCTAGAGCTCAGCCCTAGCTAGGTTCGTGAAGTGATCAGGAAGTACTTTGTACTAGTTTATTCAGTTTCTAATGTTAGGCCGTGTTTAGATGTTTTGCAAAAATAATTTGCGATAGAATCTTGTTAATCTGAAGTACTAAATGAAGTCTATTTATAAATTTTTTTTGTACAGATGGGTTGTAAATCGCGAGACGAATCTAATGATGCTAATTAATCCATAATTAATTCATAATTAGCGGATGGTTACTGTAGCATCACTGTTGCAAATCATGGATTAAGTAGGCTCATTAGATTCGTCTCGCGATTCAAAGTTTGCTACAACACAATTTTGTAAATAGACTTCATTTATTACTTCATGCATGTGTCGAAACATTCGATGTGATGTTTTTTTTTATGTTTACCGGGTTTACGGGTTGTGATCTAAACAAGTCCTTAGTCTTTCAAAAAAAAGGAGAAGGAATTCATGTTGTACTAGTGCTACGGTTTAGCATTTAGTCTGTCCTCACCAGAAAGATACGTACCATGTGACATTACTGCACGCCGATCACCTGACGGTGCTGGTTGCAGTAAATGAATGATTGCAAATGTTTTGTAACGGCCCCATGTTGATTTGTAGTTCGAATTCGAATTCTGTCGTGTCGGCAGTTGACTTTGCTCCATGCTTGCACCCTTTTTTTTTTTCCGGGAATGCTAGGATTGTTTCCGTGCCTTCCGAATAAATTCTACATGGTCCTGCATGCTTAATTCTCGGATGTGCATACTGCTCCAGCACCTGACGCGTGTCCTTGCGAATTTGTGAGGCAGTAGAGCTAGCCACTTCCTTGGTATGTTTTCATGTCGCCAAATTCTGGAATCGACACTATTTGTGAAGGATATCTTGCCATCGCAGGACGACTGACAGGTGACTGAAATGCTGCTGCTACTGTTAATTAACAAATCAGACACCTTTAGCCCTCTTTTAGTGGTACACTGGCATTGCCGACGCGGTTCCAATTGTCCGGCGGGAGCGGCACTGCGGCAGACGGCCGGGAACCACCGCCCCGCCTTGGCGCCTTTGCGTTCAGACGTGCTGATTGCTCGACTCGCCCTAAGGTGTTGTTTGGCTCCAGGATTTTTTTCAAAAGTCCCTATCACATCAAAAAGAATCTTACTATTTTATAGTATTAAATAAAATCTATTTATAAATGTTTTTTGACAGCTGAGTGTTTTTTCGCGAGACGAATCTAATGAGCATAATTAATTCATAATCTACTACAGTGATGCTACAGTAACCATTCGCTAATCATAGATTAAGATACCTCATTAGATTCGTCTCGCAGTTTAGCCCCAGAGTTCTGCAATTAGTTTTATAATTAATATTTATTTAATACTTTTAAATACTAAAAAGTTTCAGAGACTTAAAAAAAATCTCTGGAACCAAACAACCCCTAAAGCTGTTGGCAAAAGCTGGGAGCTGTAGAGCCACGAGCCGCTGCAGGCGCCAGGCGCAGGAGGGGCCCGAGCCACGCGTTGGATTAGACCACATGGTGCCATGGTGGCCGCTCTCGCTAGGGCCGAGGAGGCTTCCATAATTAGCGATAAGCACGCAGAACGAAAGCCTTTGAAGGTGGGGGTGCCCTCCTGATTTTGAGGGACTCGTTCAGGACGGGGCGGCAGCATCATGGCGCAGGAGCTCGCTTCCGAAGTGGAAGTATCATGTGAGCAGCATGAAGAGTTAACTTGGGGCGTGATTGGTTCCTTCCCAACGTAGCCTGGCTCGTTTTAGCCATCCAGACCCACGATGACCAGGTTTAATAGATGCAGCATACTTTTATTTGGTTGCCGTATCCACTCATGCAGGTGTTGAAGAGAAGCTGTTTGGTTTAGCTATTGCCCCGCATCACTATCTCTTGCATGGTGCAGGCTGTCATGTGCAGACGCATGTGACGAGCCTGGCTCAGCACAAACGGAAAGAAACCTCGTTACTACGGAGCCTGGCTGAGAGCCTCATTTTGCATCTCCAGAACCTGGATGAGGTGCTTGTACAACTAACTAAACAAGCCAACATTGTATCCCGCGAGCCTGGGCAGCCTGGATGCAGGCAAGATGCAGGCAACCAAACGCCTCGACCTTGCTGAGTCGGGAAAGTTGTGCTAAAAATGGCGAAAAGGTGATGGAATCGCAGCTTGGTTTGCAGCCATAGGCCCGCCGGAACAGGCAGTGGCGCGATGCGGCTGAAGAGGCACCCAGAACAGGCCCGCGAGATTTCAAACAACACAATTCTAAGAAATTTGCTTTGTTGATCGAGTTAACATCTGTCAACACTGCGATCCCTCGGACAGATCTCTTCCAAAGAAGACATGAACGGACAACGGTACAAGAATCTGTATCTTACACCTCGCTGTTGCGAATATTACCACGCATATCGATTTCACAATCAACATGACTACAGAGTCCTGAAGGACAGCGGCGGAACCAGAAATTTTTTGAAGGGGGGGGGGGGCCAAGAGGCTAAGCCAACATATGGCCATGGCGGCGGCCGGCGGCCGGCGGCGTTACTGCGACGTATGTACGTCTACAGTTCGGCTGAGGCGTCCGTTAGTTTGTTATACCATTGCAAAAACGATTCAGAGTCTATGTGCCATGTCTGCGGCTAGGGGCGAAGCTACCTCTAAAATTATCATGGTGCAACCGTTAAAGACCATAAAAAAAATTAACAATACATGGTAAATGCAAGTCTAGCTAGTGCTAAATTTTTCATTACCCTGGTGCATCGGTACCAGGCAAACTGTACGTAGCATGAACCCTGGCTGCGGCTCCTCCTAAAATAGCTCTGGTACAGTTTTTTGATGAAGTAGAAACTAAAGTTGTGTTAAAAAATTGTTTCGTAAAACGGCTTCAGTCGCCTAGGATCATGGTAGCCGCGGGAAGCCACAATTTTTTGCTCGCAGGCAAAACCGTTTTATGGCTTTATTCACGGCTCCCATGATAAAATCATTTTGAAAATGATACTTTGACAGAGCTTTCATCAAAAGTCGGTGAGGAAGCTATGCAAAACAGACTACTTTTTGTTTGTAGTTATTGCCTCTTGGACTATGTACTTGGCTTTAATTGAAAATACAACGTGAGCTACTAGATATTGAATTTGTTGTAGAATCACTTATCTAATTATTTGTTGTGAGCTACTAGATATTGAATTTGTTGTAGAATCACTTATCTAATTATTTGTTATATACTGAAAAAAGAGGGAGGTTCAATTTTTTTTTCAGCCTTAGGGGGGGCCGTGGCCCCTGCTAGCCCCCCTGGTTCCGCCGTTGCTGAAGGTCCGACGGAGAGAGGGCATCATCTACCCTTCACAGACTATAAGATTGGCAAGAGATTGAGACACTCTCACCGCGGACTCAAATGACGAATATAACCACCAGTGCCCAGAGGCAGGCACAAACGAGCCTTGCAACCAAAGCCGCAGCCCCGACGTGCTCCGGAAGACGGCGGCGCAGGGGACGGGCACGAGTACTCCCCGCCGGCCATTCGCCATGGCCGCGGCCGCTGCGGCCGGGACCAGCGCCACGAGAAGGCCTCGTGGGACCGCTTCGACGTAACGCCGGCCGCAGACTACGTCCATCTCTGTTCCGCCCTGCCCCTGCCTCAGCGTGCGCGGTTCACTGGCGGCTGTTAAAAACTCGGGCGCGACGGGACGCGTCTGACTGATGCCGGCGGCCGTTTCCTCCTCGTCGGCAGTTTGTGTTTTGGCCCAACCACTCATGGCGAAACTGCTGCGTCAGTTTTGCGTTGGATCTTGTTTATCTGGGGGGAAGAAAGCCCACAATGGGATCGGTTGCAGCTCGATTCGCTCATGGGCCGGCCCACGCAAAACGAAATCGCACTCAACAACCAGTAAAGAAAAAAAAAAGGAGGTTGGGGAAAACGTGCGGTGAGCGTGGATCGAACACGCGACCTTCAGATCTTCAGTCTGACGCTCTCCCAACTGAGCTATCCCCGCTGAGTTGTAGTGGTGCAGTAGTTATTTTATTTATCATAAAATTGTAAAGTCCTTATTGCTGCGTCTGCAAGGTCAACGCACATGTAGGGTCAGGTCTGTAGCTACAAGTTCCAATCCATCAACTACTACGTAGTACTACTAGACTAGTACGTTCCTCCAAAGTAAGGAATCCAACAACTCCGAGCAGAAGGGACCGCGGATGCATGATTGTTGTCCGGTGCTTTCTTTAATTTGCCGTGGGGAACCTACCGTTCTTGCTTGCTCACAGTGCAGATCTGCAAGAATACATCTATCTATATATCGAGCTTGTTTCCTGTCGTAACGCCAACGCCTAGCCTATGTTGACGCACTTGCGCAGTTGCGCTTGGGCACGCACTGGTACGTCTCCTCTCGCCCGAAGTCGTTTCTGACGAAATTCTTACGCAGAGTGTGGCTCTTCATCACGCTGCACTGAACTTGCAGTCCGGCCGGACCCCGTGTAGGACGTTGCCGTTCTACGAGCACGCGAGGAAATAGTGCATGAAGCTGGCTGCACCATCGCCGGGTCACTATATATTGCCGGCCCTGATCCGGCACGCCGACGGAAGACCAGGCTACAGTAGCCGGCGGCAGCGCCGCATGTATCCGTCCGTCCAGGACTCCAGGTCCATGCGAATGCGATGCGCCCGCGGCCCACCGTGTTACATCTGCACGTCCCACCAACGCGCACGTACGGCCGGCCGCCGGCCGCAGACGGGCACGCACGGCAATTAACTCCGGCACGTGGGCATGGCCGGGGGTGGGCTGCATGATTCCAGCATTCACTGGTGTTCTCTCACGTACTGTGTCCCCCTCCCTGCTCGCTCGCTCGACGCGATGGATCCCCTCCCACTTGACGTCGCGCGCAGGCAGGCGCCAGGGCCAGCTGTGGGGCGCGACACCACGGCATTCCACTTCGTTCGAGCTGACGCGTTTGACCGGACCAGGGCCAGTCCCAGTCCCAGTACTAGTACTATTTCCTCCGTCCCACAATGAATGTATTTTTTTACTTCGAGATATTATATTTGACTATTCGTTTTATTTAAAAATTTTAAATAAATATTATTATTTTTATTATAACTTAGTATATCACTAAAGATATTTTAATGATAAATTATTAATTTTAGAATTTACAAAAAAATGAATAAAACGAATGGTCATGATGTCTGAAAGTCAAAAAAAAATGCACCTATTACGGGACGGTGGGTGAACGTCACAGGCTGCATGTGAGCGCTGCCAGCGACGCGCCAGGACGTCGCGCGTTCCGGTGACCGCCGCAGGGTGCCTGCCCCCGGCCGCACACGGAGCTGCGAGGTTGTCCGCGACGTGCCGTGCGCGCGCATGCGCCAACGCGGCAACGCCCAACACTCCAGCATCCTCCCGTCAGCGCGGCCGGATTACGCGCGCTCCGTGTCCCCGACTTGGCGCGGGAAACCGGGAGCTCGGATCTGAACTCCGAACTGAACTAGTCGTTCGTCTCCACACGCGACGGGGACCGTCGTGTAGGGGCCTGGCCGCGCTGGGGCTAGCAAGCGACCAGTGCAGCGGCACGCGAGTCGCCGGACCCTGGCCAATCCTTGTCGCGTGTCCAAACAACGGCGCGTGGGGGTGCCCCTTGTCCTGGATTCAGCGCCTGGCCACAAAATCTGACTCCCCGGTCGCTGACTGACCGCTCTCCCTGTGACTGTGAGCACGTCCGTAACGGGCAGTCGGGCACGCGCCGGCATGGTGACCCATGCGAAACCCAGCGCCGAGTCTGATGAGGTCTGAACACTTCGCGCCCGCTCCCGTTGCGTGGCGGCGCCTGCGGCGCGGGGCCGCGGGCCGTGAAGCGGGCCAAAGCGCGCGCTGAAATCCGGGGCGAAGGTCACTGCACGCTGATGGAATCCCCCAGTCCCCGTCACACGCCGCAGGGCGCTTACGGACAAGATTGACAGCCATTGGAGTGTTCTAGCCCGGCCCGCGGAGGGCTTCTGATCCTACTTGTTGACAAAAGTACAAACCTACACCAATAGTAAACATCAGTGGCGGATCCAAGAATTGGATTTAGAGGGAGATTTATTTCTTCCTCCTCCTCTTCTCTCCTCTGTTTTTCTTCTTCTTTCTCTTTATTTTCTCTTCTTCCTCTTTGTCCATGACTGAAAACTGTTGAGAGGGTTTTAGAGGGGTTTCATGGGTTCGTGGGGGTAGGGGGGCTCCTGCACCCCTGCCCCAAGCCCCCATGTTGGATCCGCCCCTAGTAAACCTGACAATATTTCATTGGTCTCCTTTAGAGCATTTACATGGACAAAAAAACCACCTAGCAATAGTAAAAAAACTAAACTCCCGTTGGCTATCTCACATGTACGCTCTCTCTTACTGTAATTCTGTTCAAGTTAGCTTTTCCCTACTTTGCTTCCGGCCATCGCTCATGGCATTCGCCCTGGTATCCGTCATTATTTTTTATGTTAAAACATGATTTATACCTTCAAACTCTCGTAAAAGTCCGATTCTCATCTTTCAACTACGAAACCGGACAACATAGGCCATCCAACAGTCAAAACCGGACAAATTTAGCCCTTCGGTGGATTTTCAAGGTGATTTGCATTTTTTTTAATAAGTCAAAAAATTCTAATCAAGTATAAAAATTCAAAAATAATTCATTTGAAATTATAAATATATGAAACTAGTACCATTTTTTCTAAAAATGTTACCTATCCATTATTGCTCCATTTAAATTTTAGTTATTCGAAAATAATAGGCATAATTATAAACAACCAAATATTATGAACATAAAAGAATTGAATTTGAATAACTAACAATTATTGTGCCAATAGATATGTTATATTTTTTCAGAGGCGGAGCTACATGGTATGCCAGTTGGGCCGCCACATACCCTGTGGCCCAGCTCAGTATACGTATAGATTAAAATGCTACGCCAATCCGTCCGTCTTGAAATTCTCTCTGCTGATCTGCCCACGCCCACAGGGTACTGACACGAAACTTGTGAAGTCGTAATGACCGTCTGGTGTCCTCTTTTCCTTGGGACTCGGTTCCTATTCAAATCTTTTTGATGTGGTTCCTCTAAAAAAACTCTTTTTGATGTGGCAAGTATCGCCAGCCTCCGCCCACAGCAGCTAGTCTGCTGGTTGCCTGCCCGTACAGGGACGGGAGCACCAGGGCTCCAGTCCACTGCTCCAGCCAACAGGGCAAGTTGCCGACAAGTGCCAACGCTAGTTCGTGCAAGTGTATTTGTGTCAACTTCACGCCTTAACTGCTTCTCTTTGCCCTGATTGCCTCTTTTACCTATTGTTGCTAATGTTACTCCTTTTGTTTGTAGAATTATTAAATTATTATATGAAGGGGAACCGACTCTTTAATTTCATGACATTAACCCAGACAACAAGAGTAGTAGTCATCTTCGAACCATTATAGGTGCATAAGCTCCTATTATGCACGTTTTAGACTTAACATGTTTCAACTATTTGCATTGTAATTTATGCAACTTTCTCATTTATTATTGATTAAGATTTGCATCTTTTTATACCAAATTTATTGGTAATTTACAAAATTATTTGATATATATAGGATGGTACATGAGGAAAAAAATCACGTCATACCCTTCTTCTAAAATTCTAGATCCGCCACTGCATTTTTAAAAAACTTTTGACACCGATTTTATAAATTTTTTACTTAAAATGAATTACTTATAAATTTTTTTAGTTTTAAATTAAGTATTTTAATTCTCATAAAATGAAAAACCACCTAAGGGGCTAAATTTGTCCGGTTTCAACAGTTAGACTGTCTCTGTTACACGGTTTTATAGTTGAATGTTGAAAATCGAATTTTTCTTTTTTATATATAAATTTGAACTTTTGTAAAAGTAACCTAGAGGAAACTTCATTTACAGGGTGCAAGTCTTTCAGTCACGTCGTGCCGCGAGAGGGCTACCACGCTGTCACAGAACAGTCCAAATAATACTGATCGAATGCAATAATTAAAAACTTAAGCTTAAACCATAGCTTCTGCACTCAACCAGTATATTCAGACTGCCTGCTGTAACCAGGATTGATTACACGGGAACTCTCGCCAAAAGACGAGCACAGGTGATTACAAGCAAAAGCAGAGTTCAAATTAATTTACTACAGAGTTTAACACAAGCTTCCGAAATAAATTACAATAAGGTTTTACAATCCAGAGTTACATTTCAAACATCAGAGTTCAAACACAGTGGAAGAAAAACAGAGTTTAAAATAGAGACCCAAAATACAATACGATAATTGCCGTCGACGACAAAAGACGAGCTTCACATTTTGCCCACTGATGTGAGGCAAATCTGCCCGTACTTCACGGAGAAGACGGGACCCACTTGACGATCCAACCCGGAGGAAGAGGCTGACCAAACCAAGATGCGCAAGTCTCCTCGAAGTCTTCCGGAACACCGCCTGCTCAGAGGGGTACAACCGAACCCTGAGTACTCTAATACTCAGCAAGACTTACCCGTCTATGGGTAGACCTAGCCCATTATCTAGACATGCAAAGTTGTTTGGCTCTGGAGTTATTTTGCTGAAAATCTGCTAATATTGGATTCTTACTTTCAATATTTTAGCTCCAATTGAGTTGACAGCTATAAACTAGGTTCGCCTATTTCTCTAGAGCATACGTGGTTGATCATATTAATCTTTAGTAACATACAATTCAACCTTTCCATTCCAGTCTCATTCCACTTCTTTACTACGATGCGACGAAGTGACCAAGGTTCTCATAACCGCGAGTCACGGCGAATCGATCCGATTTAACCTTATAAGGTGGACGTAACTCACACGCCAAGTGCGTCCCCATCGAGTCACACCGAGCAACTGTTCCCATGATTACCCTGAAGCCTGAGTCAAGCCTGCAAACACCCGGATGATGAGCCTCGCACGTGCGAACACTCGGTGAACCCGTGGACAACTCCACCATCCGTCAACCCTTGCCCAGCACCACGGGTCGAGAATCAGATTCCGACGCAATTTAGGTAATTAGCTTACCGGTTTCGATTACCTCCTAATTCCGGCATGTGGTTAGTACTGTTCAATCTTGGTCAGCACGACCAGCAATGGTACGGTCCACAATCGACACAGGCGGAGACTCAATTTTCCTTTATTCCATGGTTATGTCCAACTTTTTCTTCACCCGGTCTCCATTTTCATTCTCATAGCATTATTTCTTACTTTCTTACTGAAATACGAAACCTATATCACGCGGGTGACAGGAAATCACCCGTCTTCTACCGTATCCTACTTAAGCATGGCAGTGCTATCGACCTATCATGCTAGTAAAAGACCGGGGTCTCCTAAAGATAATGCATTTAAGGTTCCAAGTAACTCCTAGAACTTAATGCACAAGTACTTCAATAACACATTGCAGAAGTTTTAAAGTAGGGGTTATGCTCCGGGGCTTGCCTGGGATTAACACTAAGTCAGTGTTAGTACAAACAAGGCCTTGGGCCCTTCCGACCTTGGGCTGGGCCTTCAGTTGCTCCAGCTTGATAGCATCTCTGGCCCAAGCATGACTCAAGTCGGTACTTCCATCTTCTGGATCGGCCCACCAGTACACCATCTTCTAGCTCGGCTTCAACTTTGTCCTTTAGTTCCACGCCTCGCGCATCTAGCGTACCTAAATGATATGCCACAATGCAAATGTATGAACTCATGGAAAACATCACACAAAGAATTTGAAAGGCATACAAAGCTTGCAGACGGTCACAATTGCATGGATGCTAATGTGTGGGTTCAGAGTTCAAACTCATTTTAGCCTGAAGTGCCTCCTATAAAGGAAGGCTACTAATTCACTTAGGAAGATTATGCATTAGGAAGATTAAGGATCCGCCTAGAGCCAAAAAGAAGTTGCTATGGACTTAAATTATTAGCAAGCAAGCATAAATATAGTACACAAACTAAGAACACTCTGAACCTAACAGGGTTAGCATGATTTACAGGAACTGCATGCTTTTGAATTAACAGGACCACAGATATTGAGAGATAGCCTATACATGCATTAAACACGATTAAGGCAACACCTCACCAATTGCTAAACGAAAAACACGTTAAACATTTTAACTAGGCACTGCAGGTGACAACAAAGCTGAACCAGTTAGTTGCAAAATTTAGCATGCTACTAACTTCAATTACGCATTTACAAATTACAAAAGGATCTATTCTAGCATAATACAGCAAGTGATAGCTACATTAATCAAGTTTAAATTACACAAGCAGTTATACTGAGTTCCAGAGGCTCAAACTTTACTGTCATGATTATGTACTCAAGGAGAAGTTCTAGTAAAAAAATATTATATTTTTCCAGGCATAGAAATTATTTTCCTTGATTTACTATAGTTTTTCTTAACAAAAAACATTTGGTCTAGTTACGCATAACTAAACATTCTCAAACTTTTTCTAAAGCAACTAGAAACCAAAGTAAAGGTACTTTAAAAGTTTCGACTCATGAAACACAGTAGAACAACTTGGAGAAATAAAACCATTTAACCTAGGCATAAATGAAGATTTAATTAAAACTATATCTAAACATGATAAATGACAATGAAGTTTTTATAGTAACACTAGAATCACATGTAAATTCTACCATTAAAATTTCATAGTATGAATTGGCTCCAAACATTGGTTACGAAAAAGATAAGTACAACTAGCCTTTATGCACTATTAATCATAAATCTATTTTTGCAGCAAAAATTTCTAACTAAAACATGTCATATTATGGTTCCAGAGGGTAGAGATTTTGATAAGGATTCCAAAAAGTCTTTATTTGCTATTTTAGGATTTTTTTACGATTTTTAATTGAATTTACAATCTCACTTCAAAAATTTTAAAACAAATATAATATTATGTTTAGGCCCCTGGATTTTGAAGAAAGGGGGCTCAGAAAGATTTGGGACACGCGAATAGGCCCCTGGTCAGAGAACAGAGTAGGGGCCGCGGTTCCGGGCCGGATTCCGGCGGCAGGGCTCGCCGGCGGCGAGAGCCCCGTGAGGGAGAAGGGAGAGGAGATAGAGGTGGACCTATGGGTGCTTGCGGTTGGGGCTGGAGTAGACGGAGGCGGCCGCGGCGCCGCTCCGGTGACCCTCGACGACGGGGACCTTGCCGTGGAGCTTCATGGAGGCGAGAGGAAGCTAGCTAGGGGTTCAGTTTGGAAGGAGAAGGGGTGGAGGAGTGTGACATCCCGAAAAATCTACCAAAATAAAACACGCGCTAAAATAATTTTCAAAACTTTTTCATCGTTTAGCTCAATTAACCCTAAACCCTAATTCCTTCCCAGAAACTTCCGCCGTCCCGACACCCAATTTCAATCGTCGTTCCATATTTTCATCTCCTTTATCCGCCGACGTACCCCTCCCTCTTTTTTTCCTCGCCGCCGTCCCATCCCGCGCCGCTCGGCTGCCTGTCACCCACGCGCGACCACCGACCACGAATCCCGCCGGCGCCCCCTCTTCTTTTCCCTCTCTCTCTCCATTTTCTCTTTTTCTTCTTTTCTTTTTTTCCTCCCTCCTCCTTTCTCCCTTCCTCTTCCTGCTCTGCCGCGCACGGCCACGAGCTGGCTCGGCGTCGCCTGCTCAGCTCGGCGCCCCCCCCCGTTCCACGCACGCGCGCACACCCAGCCACCCCATGCTCTCCACGCACGTGCCCACGCGCACCACACAGATGCGCCGCTCGCCGACCCGTCCTGTCGCCTGGCCACCTCGCCGCGCCGCCCGCCGAGCTGTCCAGCACGCACAGCGCCCCACCTCGACGCTCGAGCCCGCACAGCTCGACGCCAAGCTCCGCAGCCAGCCCTCCACGTGCCCACTGCCCGAGCCGTCTCGTCGCCGCCGCGAATCGCGCCGCCGACGCTCGCAAGCGGCGGAGCGCCGTTAATGGCGCCCCACCGAGCTCGCTGACCGCCACCACCGCCGCGTTCCTCCTCCATCGCCTTAACTCGCCTTTAAATAGGGCCTCCGGGTCGCTCTCAAGCTTCACAAGCCGCTCGGCCACCGCACGCCCTCTCCCCTTCGCCACTGCGCCGCCACCACGCATGCCGAAGCCGGCCGCCGCCTGCCATAGTCGTGCCACTTCCTCGCTCCATCCCAGCCCAAGGTGAGAAGAGCAGCAGGGTGCCCTCGCTCCCCTCGCCGTTTTCCCCTAGCTCTAGCCGCCGCCGGGGCCCTGTAGCGCCGTCGCCGCACCTTCCAGGGCCGGCCGCCGCCGTGGCGCCGCCTCTACGGTCCGCCACCCCTCAAATCGAGGAGGGGAATCAATCCCCCACGCCGCCCTGCCCCTTTCCCCCTCCTACCCGGCCGCCGCCGAGCCCCCAGGGCCGCCGCCGCCCCTCACACGCCCTTCCCTGTTTCCCGGTCGTGAGGAAGAAGAGAAGGGCAAATATGCCCATACCCCCTGCACTCTCTCATTTTTAATAAAGAGACCTTCCACCCTTTTGCCTTTTTGCAAAAGAATCCCTGCCCTTTATTATATTCACAAATAAACCCTCCACTATATAAACATAATTTTTATTATGCCCCTGGCCCTTTTTGAGTGACCCATGTATTCCTAGAAATTACAATTAAGGCCTTCCCTTTCCAAAACTAATTACAAAGAGGGCCTTGAACCTCGGTTTAACCCTAAACCCCTCTCTGACCTATCATTTTATGCGCCAAAAATTCTCCAATCGCCCCGAAACTTTACCACGCCTTTCATAACGTAATTTGGGCCATGCCATTAGAAAACCGCCCAAAAATATTACTCCTATCCCCATATCTTAATTATTTCCGATTCGAGCTCATCGATAAAACCTTTATTTCTTTTTCTTAATTGTGTGCTTGTTTGTGTACGTCGTAGATCACAGTGTGAACGAGGGAGAGCCCGTCGACGAGCAGTACTGCGAACAAGCGAACGAGGACCATTTCCGTGACCCCAAACCCGAAGGACAGTACCTCGATCAGGACTTCTCGGAAGGCTTTGAAGACGGCAAGTTCAATCTTATCCTTTGATGCATGTTTTGACCCAGTTTTATAAACACAACCTACTGGCATGTTTTATAATACTGCATATGTTTTGCCTACTGAAAACATGGTTGGATAGCCACCCCTTGATTTGTTATAACCATTGCATGACCACCTAGATTAATGTCTGAATGTAATTTGTTTGGACATTAATCGCTGCTAGAACGCTTAGGACCTTAAACACGATACAACTTGTTTTATAAAGGGAAAATGTGTGAGTGTGTGGGAATGGAAAAATGTAGAATTTTCGAAAGATGAGTTTAGATGGAATGGATGGTACTTCTGTGTGATTTACTGAATAGAGTGCTCGTTGCTGTGTGGTTGAGCAAAGAAGGGAGATATCCATCTTGGCACAATAAAGGGAAAATGGAGTCCATCAGCACAGCACAAGGCAGTCGTACGAACACGATGTGCCCCCATCATTTTCTGTTGATCCACGCACACACCGCCCGTTCCCTCCGTTTGCTTGCACGTCCCAGATTGCGATACAACCTCGTCATTTCATGACAGGAACGACGCATGATTCGCTGCCTTTCGCAATTGTTGCTGTTTCAACCACTAATTGCTCCGTGTGTAGACTGCAGAGTTGTTCGGACCTAGACATGTCAATCAGCCTTACCAAATGTTGATACGTCTGCCGTCTGCCAAATGGCTTCTCCTATAAATTTTCGGAGAGAAGTTAACTGCCAGACTAGCTGCTGGTAGTACTAACGAATAAGGGTATGACTAATAATAGAGCCAAATGCTTGACTTATAGCTAAGAAATAAGAGCCAAGCTATACAATAATTAGACTCTTATTTGGCTCCAAATATTTTTTAATTATTATATAGTTTCATTATCTTTCCTTTTCTCCTCACAAAGATCTCTATTGGGACCCACTATTGCCTATGCATCCGTGCCTAGCTTGGTGCTTAACTTGAAGCCAAGCTCTCTTCTCTCTCCTCCCCTCCACGTCATCAAAATTCCTGACTAATTTGGCTATAAGCCCATTATTATACCTGCAAAATTCCTGACTAATTTGATATAAGCCCATTATTATACCTGCTCTAACGAGTGATAAAGAAGCAGTTGAGCAACAAACGTAGTAGTAGGATGCTGCAATAATCATCAGAATCTGCAGGCCTAACCAATAAGCGGTCAGCCGTGGACGGAGTCATGGAGCTAACCACCGCGAAAGAATACACTGCTACGTACGCCAATGTGATAAGCTATTAAAAGCAGATACCGGAGACACATGCATGTCGGGCTGGGCAAAAAAACCCGAGAACCGAGAACCGAACCGAAGTTACCGAGAACCGATACCGAAGGAACCGGAACCGAAGAAATTCGGTTCCTGTTCGGTTCCAAGATCTAAGGAACCGAAGTTTCTCGGGATATTCGGTACTTGGGCTCGGTTCTCCCGAAGAACCGAAATTCAACCCATTAGACTAGGCCCAATATAAGTCGGCCCAAGTAAAACCCAGTATCATCCGACATCCGTTCCTCAATCCCCAGTTCCCAACCCTAACATCACGCACGCGAGTACGCGACTCATCCCAGATCCCACTATCGCAGGCTCCCACTCCTCCCACTCTCCCAGCCTCCCCCGACCAGGCGGACACCCCCCGGCGGCGGCGCCCCCCACCTGACCTCCCCCCCGGCGCCCCCCCCCAAGGCCCCAACCCCCGTCCGGCGGACACCCCCCCGGGCCCCGGCGCCCCCCCCACCTGACCTCCCCCCACGGCCCCCCCCCCAAGGCCCCAACCCCCGTCCAGGCGGACACCCCCGGCGGCGGCGCCCCCCACGAGACCCTGCGGCCTGCGCTGCGCCTGGGAGGCCGCGAATCACCACTCACCAGGCAACCGAGGCACCGAGCGGGCGAGCGACCCGACCCAGGTGGCCAGGCGGCGACCGAGCGAGCGCCCGCCGACGCCAGGCCCCGCAAGACCGCCAGCGCGGCAGCGCCCGCCCCAGTGCTGCCCCGGCGACTCCGCAGACCCGCGCGCCGCCGCACGGGAGGACAGATCGGCGCTCCGCAGGTGCGTCTCCTTCCACGGCGTGCGGATCTGACTAGTTACTTTATCTTGCACTCAGTAGCTGCGTAGTTCTTGTTCCTTACGGAGTACCGTGTAGTAATTGTGCTCGAAGAATCAATAGGATCGTGTATAATTTGGTGATTTTAGGGTAGTAATTTTGGGTACTTTGTTAAGTGGTCGTGGGGTGGAGAAATCTTTACCAGTTTACTTCATTAACTTCCGTTTGTTCCTTCTCCAGCAGACTCTGTGCCTGTAATACCGGCGAGGCCAGGTCCTGCTTGAAGTCCACAACGGCTACATCAATTGCATCTTGCAATGTAAGTGCCTCACTGATTTTAGATGTGAGGAACTAGGGATTTGTAGTGGTGATAACTGATAATTTGTATATTTTTGCTAGATGTCTGAGGAGGATTTGCAGCAAGAGGTGAGTAATTGGACAGAGATGCATGCCGGGCCCGATGGAAACATAAAGGATGACGAGGCCGATGGTGCTGCAGAGAAGGAGATCATTGATCTAGAAGCTGAAGAGGGGAAGAAGAGAAAGCAGATCGCATCCAGATCAGAAATGTGGGATCACTACACCAAAATCTTTGATGAAGGTCAGTTGGTCAAGGCACAATGCAAGTATTGCAGCAGTCAAATTGCAGCACATCCGGTTCTGAATGGTACATCTGGTATGCGTAAACATTATAATGCTTGCAAGAGTAATCCTCATGTAGAGTCTAAACAAGGTATTTTATCAATAACTCAAGGCACTAGTGTTGGTACTTGGAAGTTTGATCCTGAATTGCTTAGGTCTGCTTTTGCTGAAATGATCATAGAAGATGAGGAACCATTTGCTAAAGGTGAAAAATCTGGTTTTAGGAAGTTCATGTCTGTTGCTTGCCCTAGGTTCACTTTGCCATCTAGAAGGACATGCACTAGGGACTGTGTGCAATTGTACTTTGAGCAGAAAGCAAAATTGAAAATTTTCTTTCAAGAACAATGCAATAGAGTTTGCCTCACAACCGATGGTTGGACATCACAGCAACAAGAGAGTTATATGACTGTGACAGCTCATTTTATTGACAAAGATTGGTGCTTGCATAAAAAGATAATTAGTTTTTTCAAGGTAAAAGGCAAAAAGGGAGATGATATTGGGAAACACTTGCATAAAGTCTTACTTGAATGGGGGTTAGACAAAATAATGACAGTAACGGTAGATAATGCAAGTGCAAATGATAGTGGTGTTTCTTATTTGAGAAGACAAATGAATAGTTTGAAAACTAGCATAGCAGAGGGCAAGTATCTTCACATGAGATGTGCTACACATATAATTAACTTGATTGTCCAAGATGGTTTGAAAGAAGTAGACCAATCTATCAAGCGTGTGCGGGCTGCGGTTAAATTCATTAGGGGTGGTACATCAAGATTGGAAAAATTTCAGTTTGCAAATAATATTTCAACTTGTGATTGTGAAGGACTGACTGAACTACTGAAGTCTGAAGATGCTGGTTCTTGGTGCTTGCTGGACTGCTGGTGCTTGGTGCTTGCTGAGTTGTTGTGTAATGCTGGACTGCTGGTGCTTGGTGCTTGCAGAGTTGCTGTGTAATGCTTGATTGCTTGCTACTGAGTTGGACTGCTGGACTGCTACAAAAACATCTGTGTTGTACTGTAATACTTGCTGCTACTATAATGCTACCGTTGCTTTTGCTTGTTTGAATTGATGTAATGCTGCTACTATAATGCTATAATGCTACTGTTGCTTGTTTGAATTGATGTTTAAATTTGTGCTAAAATTAGAGGAGGTGCTGTTAAAATTTGCTATTGAATGAGCTGTTGTTGATGCCATCTCGAAACTTTGGTTCCTTCGGTAAGTACCGGAACCGAACCGAACTACCCGAAACCGAAGTTGTTCGGTTCCTGCCTCTAAAAAGAACCGATCGGTACCTATTACTCCCTCCTTTCCCGTTTATAAGGCATGGTGGAACATGACACGGTCTTCTAAACAACACTTTGACCATTTATTTATCATATATTATATCACTTTTGATTATAAACTTATAATCATTGTAAACTATGTTTGATTATGAATCCAATCATGTGAAATTTGCATTATAAAAATAAAAATTTAATAGTCAAATTATTGGTCAAAGATGAGAAGGTTTGAATCTTGATATACATGTATGCCTTATAAACGGGGAAGGAGGGAGTATCTAGGAACCGAAATTCTGTAAGAACCGAGGAACGGTTCGGTTCCTCCCGAATGCCCAGCCCGACATGCATGTACCTGGCGCCACAGAGCCGGCATTGATACAGGGAGAGGAGGAACGGCGTCAGCCTGATGACACGGACGCTTAAAGACCATTCAGGGGAGCCAGCCTGAATGTTCATCATCGCCTGCTGCGGAATCGTGTCCCAGGCGGCACCAATTCCCATTTAATTTCGCGATCCACTTCTGCGTTGCCCCCACCCCACAGCGCCGCGATTAAATGCCGAGGAGGCAGCGATCAGCTAGACGACACGCGCATGGAAACAATCGGGAAGAGACAAGGGCGTGCGACAAGGGCGAGAGAAGAGCCGAGAGCAGAACAGAAAGAACTGAGACGAAGATGATCCTTTCAGCTAAAAAGAAACAAAAGAACAGCGAGAACAGACAGCGGGAGACTCTAGCTGCTAATCGAACCTGGCGTTTACTGTTTGTCTCCTCCGACGATCCTTCCTTCCTTTCCCCAAAATCACAGCGCTCGGGGCTGGGGTTCAGTGCTTGCACTACTTGCTAGCTAGGAGTAGCTAGCTTGCTAGTGGTGCTACAGGATGGGCGAGGTGCTCGGATTCCTCTCCCACGGCGTCGCCTGCGGGCCACGGCCGGCGACGAACGTCTCGGCGGCGCCGGCGCCGGTCCCAGCCATCCCGACAGCACCGCCGATTGGCAGCATGAACGTGGGGAGCCCTCTGCCTGCCGACGCGCCGGTCGGGCTCATCCCGAGCCCCAGGAAGTCCAGGGTAGCCGGCTTGCCGCCGAACAGCGACGACTGGCCCATCATGAGCTCCGGCAGGCACACCGGAGCGCCGGTGGAGTCGTACGGCAGGCTGAGGCCGAGCCCGGCCGACAGCATCGGCGCCGGCTCCTGCTCCAACCGCGGGGGCCATTGCTGCAGCGACGTCTCCGGGAGCGACACTTGCATGGCGTCGTGGTGGTGCTGCTGCCCGGATGACGAGGCCCCCGGCGAGGGCGAGGATGCGTCGAGACCCAGCCCGCGGAGGAACGAGGAGGTCGACGACGTGGCGCCCATCTGCGCGGCCTTCTGGAGCAACGCGGTGGCGGACATGTGCGGCGACGGGGAAGGCGGCGGCGGCGGTGCGAATTGTTGCCGGTCGGCGGCTACTGGTGCCGAGAAGATCGAGGACGACGCGTCCGTGGCGAGGCACAGTGATGGGGGCTTGCCAGGCATCGCGCGCTCCGGGCGCCCAACCCCGCCGCCGAGGTCCGGGAACTGCGGCGCTGGGGCCATCGACGACGGTGCGAACATGCCGCCGATCAGGCCCTGCGATGTCCCTGCGACGCTGCTGCTGCTGCTGCTGGCGCTGACATTCGCAGCGGTGACTGAATTATGCGAAAGCACCGGCACCGCCGCCGCCGGAGAGGGCGGCGGCGGCGCGAGCTGAGTGGGCTCAGGCGCCTTGGTCTCCGGCTCTGCATGCATTGCAACAAAGCATTAGCAAATCACGAGACCGGATTGGTTACTGTAAATTGTAAAGCGCTAAAAGCCCGAGCAATAAAGAGACCGATGCAGAAAGCAACGAGCGCCATGACGGGATCTTTTCCATGTGTTCGTGGGCACACTTTTTTATCATCTGATTCAATGTTCTGAGAAGTTCAGAAAAGCCGCGGTGGATGTCGTAATCAGAAGCACGTTTGCATGATCCCAGAAAGAAACCAAGAACAATCCATCCCCGCCGCCATCTCCCTCGTGTGAACTGTGAAGTCATGGCGGCAGCATGTGAAAATGGTGTGATCGAGTTCCGAGACGCGTGCAAGAATGCAGCGCTTCACCCTGGCTCTGGGGACATTCCAAACCCAAACATGCATTGAAGGTGTACTGCTTGCTACAAGGACTATCGAATTTGACCACAACAAGACAAGCACACAGCTAGGACTAGGAGATAAGCATAGAAGAGGACTGACCATTACGTTGCTCCGCACGGTGAGGAGCAGGCGGCGGCGGGGGCGGTTGCTGCCGCAGCTGCGCCGGCGCGGCAGGTACTGGCGCCTGAGTTGGCGGGGCAGCCGGCGGCGGACCGACGGCGGCCGCCGAGCCCCCGTCGTCGTCGGCGGGAGGCGCCTCCGCGCGCGCCTTGGCGCTCTCCTCGGCGAGCGCGTCGCAGAAGGCGCGGTGGGTGATGAAGCTGTCCCTCCTGCATCGGGCACACGGCGAACCACGAGTCAGTCAACGGAATTGGTGGGTGGAGGAGCAATTGATGAGGAGGAAGGGGGACCGGAGAGGGAGAGCAGATTGAGGAGGTGTGGCCGCCGGACGGACCTAGAGAAGAGGGTGCCGCAGTCGCAGCGGTACTCCCGGGAGCCGCAGGTCTTGACGTGCGCCTTCCAGTCCGACTGCACGGCGTACTTCTTGGAGCACTTGTCGCACTTCCACTTCTTCTCGCCGTGCTTCCGACAGAAGTGCTTCTTGATGCCGGTGAGGTCGCCGAGCGCGCGCGACGGGTCGTGGTGCACGCAGCTGGGCTCCGGGCAGACGTACACCCGCTTCCGGGCCTCCTTGCCGCTCCGCTGCCGCAGCTTCCAGGGGAGGTTGTGGCCCCGGCGGTGGAGCTGCAGGTTCTGGTCCCGCTGGAACCCCTTGTTGCAGATCTCGCACACGAACCGGTTCGTCGCCAGCAGCGTCTTGGGCGACAGCGCGATCACCTCCGCGTCAGGATCTGCACCACCACCACCGCCGCCGCCGCCATCAGCCACGGCACCGTCGCCATCGATCACGACAAAGAGCTAGACCCCCGGCGCGCACCACGGACTACTAGACGACTAAACAAAATAGAAAAGATCAATCACCTGGCATGCCGGGGAGGGCACGCTTCTTCTTGGCGGGCGGGCCGGGCGGCGGCAGCTGCGCGGCGCCGCCGGAAGACGACACGGCCGTCGTGGGCGTCGCCTCCACCTCCATACCGGAATCTTCACTCCCGCAGAAAGGTCCGTGGCCGAGAGGATCGCAGCGCGCTACCGGAGCCCACGAACCGAGCAGCCGCGAGTAAAAATCGCGGGGGCGACCGCGGCGGCAACCACCGGTCGTCGCCGGCTGGTTCGCTCCGCCTGGGTGCTTGTGAGGGAAGCAAACTAGGGACGGCGTCTGACGAGAGCGAGAGCGAGAGAGAGAAGGGGAAGACGGGGGATAAAGGAAGGGAAGCCAAGCCAAGAGAGAGCGGTGGCATTAAGTGGGGGAAGGTGAAGCTCACCGGGGCGGTGAGGTGAGGGGTGCCGTGTAGCGATCGCCGCCGTACATGTGGCCGCAGGCGGCGGACGGGATGAGCATCTCCGCTAGTGGAGTCAAGCGTGGCGCCCAGCCCGGCAGGCACCTTGTCGTGTAGCGCGGGGGCTAATATTCTTGGGGTTTTCCTGCGATTTTTCATTTTCGTTTTTGGAGCGAGGGTTGGGGGCGTGCACTGTTTGCAGGGAGTGATCGAGCGGCCGGCACCTGCTTTGATTGCGTTGCTTGTAATGGAATTCTGGTGCTTCTGCTGGAACCTCATGTACCGTCAGCTCGTAAAGCAACTTGCCCCTCCTCGCGTCCATGTGCGATTGGGGTCTTGTTTAAATCCTAGAACACAAAATACAAAATTTTTATAAATCGCTTATATTGTGTACTAAATATAGTTAAAAAATAAATCGTATTATACAAATGGACTATAAATCGCGAGACGAATCTAATGAGCCTAATTATGACGTGATTAGACACTAATTATTTTTGAACATTTAAGTTTTTGAACAATACACATGCTCTAATGATGAATTAATTAGGCTCATTAGATTCATCTCGTAGTTTACAGACGATATCTATAATTAGTTTTCTGATTAGGATCTAAACACACCCTTGGTGAAAGGGCATCATGCGACCGTCTTTTTTTTTGAAAGATTATCATGCGACCATCTTATAGCCACACATGTGATTCATACTTATGATTTGAGAACATTTTTGAATTTGGTTTAGGTTTGGTATATCTTTCTCTCTATTTTTTTTAAATCTGCGTTACATTCAACTACTGCGGTTTCGTACTAAGACTGTCTACACTCGTCATACTCTAAATCCAACCTCTAAAAAGAATATTATGTCCTGATCATCAATATTCTCACTCTATACTCAGTTTTTCCGCACCCGTCACACTCTATATCTTGTCCTCTATTCTAACTACCACACCACAGGGCCCACATGTCATTCACTGTTTTATATTTTATCCCAACCTTCCCACCCACCCGTGACCCGTCGGTCGTCGCCCCCCTCTTCTCTTTCCTCCCTCCCCTCTCTTCTCGACGCGCCTGTACGGCGGCGCTGCCGCCCCGCGACCCTTCTCCCCGGCGCCGCCCGTCCTTCCTGGCGCCCTCTCTCTCCCCGGCGCCCCTCCTCTCCGGCGTGACGGCGTGCACGGCCTCCAACGGTGACCGACGGCGGTGACCGGCGAAGGGGAGGGACCCGGCCTCTCCCTCCAGCGGCGGGGGCCGGATCCGGACAGGGTTGCTGCGCGTGGGGCCATCGCCGCCTCTGGAGCCCGCGAGCCCCGCCGGCCCCGCCCCCGTCCATGGCCGCGTCCTCCTCCTCTGTCCTCTCTCTCCCCCTCCTTTCTCTGCGGTCGCCGGCGGCCAAGCTCTGCCGAGGCCCGAGGCCATGCCAGTCGGCGTTCGCCCTCATGTGCTCCCTCTGCTGCCCGAGCTCTGCCACGAGGCTATGGCGGTGGAGAGGCCCGCGCGCGGCGTAGCGGCGCCGCGGCCAGCGGGTGGCGGCGAGGCCCGCGTGCGGCGTCGCGGCCGGGGCGCGGCGACCGGGGCTGGGCGGAGATGCGGCGCGGGCGGGCGACACGGAGCGGCGACGTGAAGCTTGGCGCTGCAGCGCTGCCGGCGCGCGAGGCCTGCCGCAGGACAGCCCTGCTCCCTCCTCCTCCCTCAATTTGGGGCGGCGGCGGTCGGATCCGCCCCTCTCTATCCCCGGCAGGCGGCCTCGGCGCGCGGGCTCCAGCAAGCTGCAAAGCGCTCTCTCTCTGGCTTCGTGGTCAACGCCGGCGACATCCCGAAAAATATACCAAAATAAAACACGCGCTAATAATAATATTGTTTTTCAAAACTCTTTTTCATCGTTGAGCTCAAGACCTAATTCCCGAATTTACGCTGCCCTGACATCCGTTCCATCTTTTTCCACCGCCCATACCCTCCCTCTTTTTCCTCGGCGCCGTCCCATCTCGCGCCGATCGGCCACGCGCGACCTTTCGCCGCGGTCGGCTCCGACGCGTCTCTCCTTTTTCTCTCTCTCCCCTCCTTTCCTTTTTCATTTTCTTTTCTTTTTCCCATTTTCCATTTCTTTTCTTCTTTTCTTTTTCCCTCCTCCCTTCCTTCCCTCTCTTTCTTCCCTCTACCGCGCACGCACCGGCCCGACGCCTCCCGCGCACGCTCGCCCTCGACCCGGCCGCTCGGCCGTGCGCACGCCGTCGGCCCGGTACCCGACCTCGCCCCCCACGCTGCAGAGCAGCGTGCTGCCGGCCCCCGAAAGCTGCCTGCCCGCGCGCGCCTCCTCGTTGTGCGCCCCGCCTGCCTAGCCCACACACCCCGACCCGCCTCGCACGCCCATGTGCACGCCACGCCGCGGCGCCCCGAGCCGTGCGCGTGCCTACGCCATGCCACGGCCGCCTGGCCGCGCTCCCGCGCGCGGCACCACGCCGCCCGGTCCCGCTCGCCCTGCGCCCCACGTGCACCGCCGCGCCGCTCGCCGCTGCCCGCTGAGCCGACAACGCGTCCCGTCGCCGGCCGCATCATCGAGCCGCGGCCGCCCGCCGCTTGCGTTCCGCCCTCGCCGCTCCGCTGCGCAGACACGCCCCCGCTGTTGACGCCCGCACAGCGCCGCCTGCCCGAGGCGTCGCGTCACCTGTGCTCGCCTCGGCACACTCACCGCGTCAACGCTACACCACCCCGGCGACGTAACCACTCCAGCAGCACCCACCCCCACACCATTAACACCGCCCTCAGAGCTTGCCCCGCCGGCCACCGCCCCTCTTCCATCTCCACCGCCTTGGCCGCCTATAAAAGGGGCCGAAGGGCACCCCCGAGCTGCACAACCACCACCACGAGCCACACCGCCCTTGTGCCCCTTCTCTCCGAGCTCCCAGCACCGCTCCCACCACCATTTATTATACCGAATGGCTTAGCATAAATCCCACTAGTTAGTCTGATAGCCATCAGGAGAGCTGAGAGCAACGGGTGACTAAGGAGAAGGGATAAGTCCCGAATGACTTATGCCCCGGTTAAACCTAGGTGAAAGGTCGATGACCCCTTGGTGCATCCCGTGATGGCTAGTCAGGTCTAGCTAAGGTGGGGAATGGCTTTGTTGGGATCTGCACCGACACTAAGGTGATCGTGTTGTGGTACCCCACTTGTGGGTAAAGTTGCACACCTCTGCAGAGTTAAGAATCTATTCGAATAGCCGTGCCCACGGTACTGGGCGAGTTACGGTGTGGTCTCACAACTAGTGTTTATCTTGGGTTGGGCTAGCGTGAGTTGTTTTGGAATTGTGTCCGGCAGTCGTGCCGTGTGCTACGACGGACGGGGAGTCCGGTAGCAGTTTAAAACTTGAACTCCGTGTTACTCATTACAAAAACTGGGTTTTGAAATGTTTTCGGCTAAACGAACTCCTGCATAAAATTTAGCTTTCCGCAAATTAAACCGTAACCTTATCCTTGTTTTACCTGAGCATGTTGTTCTGATATAACCCCCTCCGTGGGTGTGGTTGGACTTGCTGAATACGTTTGTACTCACCCCTTTCTTACTTTTTACAGAAGAAGACCCAGACTTCGTACCAGACGACGCCGAGTAGGGTTATCGTTCTATACCCAGCCTTGCCTGTGGATTAGGGTCACCCGCAGGAGATACTGCATGGCGCCAGACTCTGATGATTTTCAATTTGTTTTTAATATCGTTGCATGTGTGTGGATTGTAATCCTCGCGATAGTGGCGTTTCTCTGCTCACTACCGCGTAGAGTTGTACGGTAATGAACCATCTGATGTAATAAATGTGTCATCAGCCTCCTGGGACTGATGTTTGTAACACATTTAAGTCTTCTCTTATGAGGGGACGCTTCAGGCCCGTGGCTCGCTCACTCCCAGATCCGGTTGGTGACGGCCGCGGGAACGACGACGGGGCAAGCTCATGGCAGTTTGGTGTCCCAGCCGTACCGTGCTGTATATGGCGTGCCGGCGGCCGTCCGGGACGATTGCGGACGGGTTACCGTCCCCCGCTGCGGGGCTTTTTCCTCCATAGCGGTACTGAAATGTGGCGTACCGGGTGCTTTAGCGCACCCAGTGCAGACAGTCTAAGGCTGTCTGCATTGGGATCCGGTATCCCATACTGGATTACCGGAAAGAGGAAAAATGAGCTGCGGCGGTTGCTGTAAAGCCTCCGCTAAAAGCCACGAGAGCAATCGGTTCCGCCAAATTGAGCGCAATCCAGGCAATCCTGCTCGGCCCCACCTCATCTCGGAAACACCGTCGCGCGCCTCGCCTCGGACACCGCCGTCGGAGGACGCTGACCACCGTCACGCCCGGAGATCTCGCCGCTGCTAATGCTCCGTCCGCCGCCCGCCGCAAACCGCCCCCGCCCCCGCTCGCCGCCCGATGGCCGCCGCAGATCCGCCGAGCTCCGAGGCCGGCGAGCTCCGAGGCTGCCGAGCTCTGCGGCCGGCGAGCTCCAGGGGCCCCGCCGGGAACCGCTGGAGCCCCGCCGGGAACCGCTGGAGCTGGCCGGCCGCACCGCCGCTGGGGCTCAAGCACGCCGTCGAGGAGGGAGGCGGCCGTCGGGGCCGCTGCCAAGCCGCGAGGGAGGAGGTGGCGACGCGCGTCGGCCAAAGCGCGCCGGCCCAGATCCCGCCGTGCCCACAAATCAGCGGCCGACGGTCGAGCAGAAGGAGGGGCGGCCGGATCGAGGCCAGGGAGGCCGGGCCGGCCATGGGAGGAGGACGGTGGCGGACGTCGACGTCGTCCTGGCGTGTGCCCGGCCACCGCGTGCGTCGTCTGGAGCTCAGTGCGCCGCCGGTCGAGTCGCGGCCGAGCTCCGCGCGCCGCCGGCCGCCGCCATGGGAGGACGCGCGCGCCCGTCTCTTTGCGGGCTCCGGCGCGCGCGCCGTCGTGGCCCGCCGGGGCCGCTGTCCGGCCACGGGGAGGCCCTTTGCCGGCCACGCCGCGCGCAGGGGCCGCCCCCCTCGTGCTGGCCGCGCTGCCGCCGCCGGGTCCTGATGCCGCCACTCGCCATCGCCTCGCCGCCGCGGAGTACGAGCGCCGCCGTGCGCCGCTCGCCTCCCCGCCCGACGCCGCCGTGCCGAGGTAGCTGGAGCTCCGCCGCCGTCGGAGGAGGGGATGCGGGATGAGGAGATGTCGGAGGGGAGGGAGGAGGGGCGCCGCTCGACGGAGAGAGAGAGAAAGACGGAGGAGTCGAGGGAGAGAGACGCGGGGAGACAGGGCACGGTTGGAGTAAAAAATGAGCGAGAGGGTGACATGTGGACCCCATCAGATGGTAGTTGAGATAGATAAGAGATATAGAGTATAAATGGGTATAGCGAAACTGAATATAAAAGATAGAATCTTTATGACAGGTATGAATATTTCTTTTTGAGGATGGAGATTGAGGACTCCGAGTGCGGATAGGCTGACGCGAGAGGGTCTGCGTAGAGTAGGACGTGCGTCGGTCGGATGATGAGGATAACCAGGGCCTGCTGTGGGCGCCGCCGCCGGGTACATCAGTATCCGAGAGACGGAGAGGGGCTAGCTAGTGGACGGCGACCAACGGCAGCAATTGCTAGGACCCTTGACATGTTGTTGACGCAGGAGCCCGAGAGGTTCCTGGGCATCGCCATCCAAAAAGGACGGCTGTTTTGTCTCGTTTCCACGAGTTTTGGTTTTGGCCGAACTGCCATCAAAGGGGGTCGCGGGGGAAACGGCACCTTACTTCCACGGCGTTGATAAGCTTGGTTGCCTGGTTGACCACTGTTTTTTTTTTTGGAACAAATTACACGGGGACCATGCTTCGGGGCGTGTTTAGTTCACGAAATTTTTTGAGTTCGGCTATTGTAATACTTTCATTTTTATTTGGTAATTAGTATCCAATCATGAACTAATTATGTTTAAAAGATTTATTTCATCATTTATAGCTAAATTGTACAATTAGTTAATGTTTTAAATTATATGTAATTCTCTATGCATATGTCCAACAATTCGATATGATAGGAAATCTTGAAAATTTTTGGGAACTAAACATGGCCTCAGTTGCATATAGCTTTCTGCAGTAAGTAAGCAAAGAGAGCGTAGTTCCCTGTTAGCTTTCCTGAACCTTTTTTTGTGGCGCTTCAGTATTTTTCGTGCTCCATATTTGTACGCCATCACTGGTGTGTTATAAATAAAAGAGCAAAGCAGAAAAGTAGGCTTCTGAAAGCTAAAACCTTTTGTGTTGTACTGAAAAGGCTTATCTCAAATCTTTTTCTCAATGTCATACGGCCTCTCACTTTTGTAGATACCAAGTGGACGGTCTCTTCGAACAAAGGTACAAGCCTAGACATCTTGACTCCATGTCCAAACATATTTGATGTTGAGCATGCCCGTTGCACAAAATGAAGTCCCGCATTTAAAACTGCACGACCAGAAGCTAAAGATCAAACAGAATTGTCCCGTTCAAGTTATGTCCTGCTCGGATCGAAGTATCCGACAAGATTTTTAAGCTGCATTGAAAAATGAATTGTTAAAAGCGGTAGGGGCTGTGTTTAGGGGGTGTTTAGTTCATTTTGCAAAATTGTGTAAAGATGTAAAGAGGGCATTTGAAGTACTAAATGAAGTCTATTTGTAAAATTTTTTGCATAGATGGGTTGTAAATCGCGAGACGAATCTAATGATGCTAATTAATCCATGTTTAATTAATAATTAGCGTATGGTTACTGTAGCTTCACTGTTGCAAATCATGGATTAAGTAGGCTCATTAGAATCGTCTCGCGATTTAAAGCCCATCCATGCAAAAAGTTTTGTAAATAGACTTCATTTAGTACTTCAAATTAGCAAGATTCCGTTTCACTTTAATGCGTTTATGGCTTTTTTGCAAAAACCTGTAAAGATCTAAACAGGGCCTTAGTTCCAAAAAAACTCCCCCCCTTCCAAACTTTCCATCACATCGACATCACATCGAAACATTAAATATAGCAAATGACGAATGCATGGAGCATTAAATATAGGTAAATAAAAAAACTAATTGTACAGTTTTGATGTACACGACGAGACGAATCTTTTGAGCCTAGTTAGGTCATGGCAGGACAATAATTACCACAAACAAATGAAAAGTGCTACAGTATGTCACAGTGTCTGATGTGACTTTTCGCATCCCTTTTCCCTCCATATAAACACAGCTAGATGTAAAAAGTAGGTGTTTGGATTCAAAAGGCTGGATTGGTGCTTTCATGTGTCAACATTTTTTAATAAAATAGTCAATGGTCTATTATATCTACGATGCTTATTTTGGTCCTTTTGCAGTCCGCGGCCGGCAACAAGATAAAGAAACACAACTTGTGAGACTGTCATTGTGGGGCGAAAGTCCACGTTCTGGTATGGAGATCAAGTAGGGCCTTACAATGATGAAGTCTCTTTGCATGATTGCATCTTAAAAAAAAGTAAAAAAAAAAAGAGAGAAAAAAAAACAGCACCGTTCTCCTAGTGTGGCAGGTGACTGGAATCAACCACGATATCGTCTTCGCAAACAACACCTCGCACTCGCAGCTTGAGGAAAAGAACGAACAAAATCGAACCCAACACGTCCGTTGTTTTTATAATCCGAGCGGCCGAAGCCTAGCCCGCATAGCATTTGAGAAAACGCACCGTCCTGGCCCCTGGGCACCCTGCCACGCCGCGAAGCTGACTGAGATGACGCGGAGGGGCAGCACACAGCCACCCCGTTCGCTGCGTTGCTCCTCCATGTTTTTTTTTCACACTACTTCAACAACAGTTTCCAATCACCAACCAATCAATAATATTTTTCTCACACATCATTTCAACAGCAGCCTCCAGCACCAGCACAGCGAACAAAGTGAGCAGATACAACCAAAAACGCCGGCATGGGTTGGGTTCTCTTCTCTTTCTCTCCTCCCGGCCCGCGGGCCCGGGGCGTTCGCCATCATCGCACCCATTGACTTCTCTATCCGGTTTAGCTCACTTTAACCCCTCCGGAGAGTGTTGTTGGGGCCAGGCAGAGGCAGGCCGGCTAGTTTATCATAACCCCCCTTATCTTAACCTGTTGATGTCTGCCCCCTCCGTGGCTCCGTCAGAGCGCCGCCGTTGATCGCCGGCGACGCTGGGCGGCGGGACCCTGGGGACGGCCTGGCCCACCTGGTGGTCTCACGGAGCACGGGGGAAGCAGGGTTCTGGAAGTGTTTGCCTTTTCGTTTGATGGTGTGATCGCGAACCGGCTCTTTTGTCAGCGTCTGCTTATTTTAAGCGTATGATTTGGCCTGCGTGTTTGTTTATAGTGGACACTGGACAGGGAGGATTCGGAGTTTGTTCAGCGAAGCGCGGCGTTAATTAATAATTAATTAAAGAGAAAGCGGTGGGGTGAGTCTTGGCAACTGGCAAGTGCTGGACGCACATGCGTGTTACGTAAATCACGTACTCGTAGCGCGTAAACAAGGTGGTAGCTCTGGTTGTAGCCTTTTCGGCCCATCACTCTCCCAGCCTGAATTTTTTAACTTGTCCCGCGGCACCGGCTGATGGATCCGTCTTGGAAAATTCCATCTTTTTTTCTCTGACGAACATCTTGGGAAATCCTCTTGTCCCTTCTCGCCCAGGGCTTGGGTGCCTGGATCCGACGGTCGAGATGCGTCGAGCCATGGACTGGCCGGGACAGGGCTTTTCTTTTTGGCACGGCTCTTCTTTAGTCCTAGTAGTAGTAGTAGGTGTCAAACCCATGGGCACGGTTGCTGGTTGCTCAAGCACGGATGCACCCCATGCAGTCAATTTCGGCATGCAGTTTTTGCTTTGACCAATTGATTGATGCTAGCGTACGCCAGCGTGTCCACATTCCTCCTGGCATCGTCGCGCCGCCATCACTGTTGCATTAGATGCTTCCGTGCGCTTGCCGGCTGGTAATAACTTGTAAACGTGCACACATAATTGATCACATTGTTCGGTTAACCGTAATGCTTCTGGTAACTTTTTTTTGTCTTTTTGGTGCGGTTACCTTTCGTAATCATGTCAGGTGTCAAGACGCGCCCTTCCCATTTCGGATAACACCTCGCGCGGCTCGGCGTTCTTGCAGTCTGCCACGCCCATGCTTCCTGTCAAAGTGGCTAGTCACGTACACGTTTTTTGGTGTTTGGATAGATCACACTAGTCCGGGTCCTGCGCCCTCATCCCGCGCTCCCGTCGCCATGATCCGTTCTTCACGGGAATCGTTGGCGCACGTTGAGCTGCACCGGTTGTATATGTATGCATCAGAGATCAATACAACTTGCGTTGCATCTCTTTCATGATATCATTCACCTAAAGATCCTACCTTCCGCTGCTTCTCCCTCTCCCTCCCATGGCATCCAGCGTCACCTCCGACGACGACAGCGCCAACCCCTTTGCGCCGGTGGCCATCTCCGCGGCGACGCGCAGCTCCTCAACATCCAGTCGCACGTCCCCGTCCCTCTCGGCCTCGGCACCTCCAAAACTTCAGCACCTGGCGTTCCTTCTTCAACATTGCCTTTCGCAAGTTCGGCCTCCTCGATCATGTTGATGGCACCACTGAAGCACGCCAGATGCGCCATGACCACGAGTGGATGGAGATTGACACCTGCATCATCTCGTGGCTCTACACCACCCTCTCCACCGACCTCCTCAACGTCATCATCCAGCCCGACCACGAGGCTCTCTCCGCCTGGACCGCCATCTGCAACCAGTTCCTCGAAAACGCCGTTCAACGCTCCGTTCACCTCCGTCAGGAACTCCATGCTCTCCATCAGGCCGACATGTCCATCACCGCGTACTGCGGCCGGCTCAAGGAGTTGGCGGACAACCTGCGTGAACTCGGTTCTCCTCTTTCAAACCCTGATCTCGTCGTCATCCTGCTGAGCGGCCTCAACGACAAGTTTGCTTCCTGCATCTCCACCATATCGGCGTCGAACCCGCGCCATGACCTTTCTGCAGGCGCAGTCCTTCCTTCTTCAGGAGGAAGCCTGGATCGTCACCCGGGCACAAAAGGCGGCGTCCACTGCCATGCTCGCCGCCGCGCGGTCCGTTGGTGCCCCGTCCAACGCACCCACCACTAGATCTGCGACGTCCACGCCGACTCCGTAAGGGGGCGTGACCACCAACGCCCGCCCTCGCAAGCGCAAGAAGCAAGCCGCTCGTACCGGTGCCACCACTGACGGGCCAACCACGGGCAACTCTGGTGCGCCGCGTGCGCCCATGGCCTCGTGGGTCAACCCCTGGACTGGTGTCGTCCAGGCATGGCCACTCCCTTAGTTTCCAAGTTCAGCACCGTCTGCCGGCGTTCTTGGCGCTCGTCCCAGCGCCGCTCCACCACAGTCGCTGGTTGCACACTATGCTCCTGCTAGTGCGCTTCCCCCGGCGCTCTACCAGGCCCTGAATGGGCTTTCTCTGCAGTCCACCCCGCCCAGCTCCACCGACTGGCTCTTCGACACCGGGGCTTCGTCGCACATGGCCGGCAAATCTGGTATGCTTTCCTCCACCACCCCAACCACCTCACGCATAATCGTCGGTAACGGCAACTCTCTGCCCGTCCAGTGCATGGGCATGGGCACGGCCACCGTTCCAACCTCTTCCTCATCCCCTCTTCATCTTCATGATGTTCTTGTTGCACCTTCCTTAATCCAAAACCTCGTCTGTGTTCGTCGTCTCACTCGTGATAATTATGTGTCTGTCGAATTTGACCCTCTTGGTTTTTCCATTAAGAATCTGCGCAGCAAGAAGGTTCTCCTCCGCAGTAACAGCCACGGTGATCTCTACCCGCTGCACTCCGCCACAGCGACGTCTCCTGCCGGCTTCCATGTCTCTGCTGATCTCTGGCATGATTGCTTAGGACATCCTGGACGGCCGGCGCTCTCTCGCATCCTGCACTCCTTTGATTTCAGTTGTAAACCCAGCAATAATCATACTTGCACATCATGTCGTCTTGGCAAGCATGTACGTCTCCCTTTCAATGAATCAACCACGGTTTCTCCATATCCTTTTGCTCTCTTGCATTGTGATATGTGGACCTTTCCGGTGTTGAGCAACTCCGGCCTACAGTACTATCTTGTCGTGCTCGATGATCACTCGCACTATGTCTGGACGTTCCCACTGAGACGCAAGTCCGACGCCGTGCCCGTTCTTCAGCACTTCCATGCCTTTGTTCAGACACAATTTGGGCAGCCAATTTTGGCTCCCCAAACTGACAATGGCCGAGAGTTTGACAACACTGTGTTCCGCACATTCCTCGCGCAACGCAGCATTGTTCTTCGCCTCACATGTCCCTATACCTCACCACAGAACGGTCGAGCCGAACGCATCCTCCGCACTCTGAATGACAGCGTGTGCACCATGCTACTCCACACCGCCATGCCGCTGGTGTTCTGGCCCGACGCGCTGCGCACCGCAACCTAACTTCTGAACCGCCGACCGTGCACACCTCGCAATCTCGCCACACCCTTCTCTATCCTCTTCGGATCGGAGCCCGACTACTCTCACCTTCGTGTGTTTGGGTGCCTGTGCTTTCCCAACACCACGGCCACCACGCCACACAAGCTCGCTCCCCGGCCCGTTCCATGCGTGTTCCTCGGCTATCCCGATAACACCAAGGGTTACAGGTGTTACGACCCGATCACCCATCGCGTACTAACATCACGCCATGTCGTGTTCGACGAGAGTGTGTTTCCCTTCCGGCAGGTACCATCATCACCGGCTCCCGCTTTGTCTCCACGTCCACCACCAAGGCGCGTCGAGCAGGTACCCGTCGCGGTTCGCCCGTCACGTCGTCGCCTCGCATGTTCTCCATCGACATCTTCTTCGCATGCTTCTCTGACGGCTTCTTCGCCACCTGCGGCAGCGTTTACGTCGCCATCTACCTCGTCGGGTACTGTGCCACCCGCAGTCATGCCGTCTCCGTCCACTCCGCCGGGTGATGTGCCACCCGCGGCCACGTCGACTACGACTACGTCTCCAGTTCCTGCGACACCAACGGCCATGTCTTCGCCACCAACCTCGCCAGGGTCTGCACCGAGCTCTACCACACCTACGTCCTCAACGTCTCCTCCGTCAGGAACCACACCCGTCACGACGTTGAGACACCCGATGGTCACGCGCGACAAGGCCGGCATTGTCCGGCCCAACCCGCGTTACACCAACCTCGCCGCGAGCGATGTCGTGCCCACGTCGGTCCGTGCTGCGCTACGGGATCCAGCGTGGTTTCAGGCTATGCAAGACGAGTTCCACGCCCTCCAAGACAATGGATCTTCAAGAACAAGCTTCATGCGGATGGCAGTCTCGAGCATCGCAAGGCCAGATGGATTGTCCGCGGCTTCTCTCAACGCCCGGGCCTCGACTTCAACCAAACATTCTCTCCTGTGGTCAAGCCGGCGACGATTCGCACCGTCCTTCATCTGGCTGCTGCTCGCGATTGGCCGGTGCATCAACTCGACGTCAAAAACGCCTTCCTCCATGACGATTTGACGGAGCAAGTGTACTGCCACCAGCCGGCCGGCTTCATTGATCCAGCACAACCTGACGCTGTGTGTCTCCTATGTAAGTCTCTATACGGGCTTAAGCAGGCCCCACGCGCATGGTTCCAGCGCTTTGGCACGCACCTTCACCGCCTTGGCTTCCTCTCCTCCATGTCCGACAACTCGCTCTTTGTCCTGCGCCGTGGCACTGATGAAGCTCATCTCCTCCTCTACGTTGATGACATCGTCCTCGCCGCCTCGTCTTCACGTCTCCTTCAACACATCATCGAACAGCTGCGTGCCGAGTTCGCGATGAAGGACCTGGGACCCGTGCACTTCTTCCTTGGCATCCAAGTGCACCGCAACGCTGATGGCTTCTTCCTGTCGCAAGACCAGTACGCCACCGAGATCCTCGATCGTGCTGGCATGACGTTGTGCAAGCCTGCATCGACACCCATGGACACGAAGTCGAAAGTTTCCAGCGTCGCTGGCGAACTTTGCAGCGATCCCACGTTCTACCGGAGCATCGTTGGGGCATTGCAATACCTAACTCTCACGCGCCCTGACTTGTCTTATGCAGTCCAATAGGTGTGCCTGCATATGCAGTCACCGCGCGACGCACACTGGACGCTTGTCAAGCGCATCCTACGCTATGTCCAAGGCACGGTGCACAAAGGGCTGCAGCTGCAGCGTTCCTCCACACCGTCCCTCGTCGCGTTCTCCGACGCCGACTGGGCCGGGTGCCCGGACAGACGACGTTCGACCTCATGCTTCTGCATCTTCTTCGGTGACTCCTTGGTGTCTTGGTCGTCGAAGCGGCAAGCAGTTGTTTCTCGGTCCAGCGCTGAAGCTGAGCACCGGGGCGTGGCGAACGCAGCTGCCGAGTGTTGTTGGCTTCGATATCTTCTTGGCGAACTCAATGTCACGCTCGTCAAAGCAACCTTGGTGTACTGCGACAACATATCGGCCGTCTACCTGTCAGAGAACCCAGTTCACCATGGGCGAACCAAGCATGTCGAACTAGACGTTCACTTCGTCAGAGAGAAGGTCGCCGTTGGGGACATCCGCGTCGCTCACGTTCCGACTCGACAACAGCTTGCCGATATCATGACGAAAGGACTCCCACGACCCTTGTTTGAGGACTTCCGATCCAGTTTGTGCATCGTGGATGCCGCACAAACTGGGGGCGGTGTCAAAGTGGCTAGTCACGTACATGTTTTTTGGTGTTTGGATAGATCACGCTAGTCCGGGTCTTGCGCCCTCATCCCGCGCTTCCGTCGCCATGATCCGTTCTTCACGGGAATCGTTGGCGCACGTTGAGCTGCATCGGTTGTATATGTATGCATCAGATATCAATACAACAACTTGCGTTGCATCTCTTTCACTTCCTGGCTGTTGTCCGTCAAAATTGATGGGTCGTACCTGACAGACTTTCCTGGGTTCTTTCCCAGGTTTCCGTTCTTAAAGAAAACCTTCAGCTGGAGGGCAGGAGCTCGCGGAAATCAGAGTTGATGGAGCGACACGATACAATTTCGGAATAACTTGGGGGGTCCCGGTCCACCAACTCGATTAATTCCACCTCGCTCGTCACTGTTCTGAATTAGTGGCAAAGTGATAGCCTCCTCCCCTTACCTACTGCAAAACTTGACCCGAAAACAATCATATCCGGAAAGACACTGAGTGTGTTGCCGTGTTGGTCTCACTCGCGGGCTTTCTCGGCGCGCTACCGACGGCCACCGTTCTTGGCAAACTTGTACGCTCCCCTGAAGGAATGGTGGGCACCTTGTCACGGCAGACCAGTCCGTTCCGTCCCTCTGGGCTCGCCTTGTACACAGTCTGGAGTACACAGCTAGTAGAGGCCGTCCGACCGTTGATGCAGTCCGCGCGCGCAGGAGATCCGCCCGGAACCCCGAGGCCAAGAGTGTCTGTGTGAGATGAGCAACGGGCTGAGCCTTGTTTAGATTCCAAAACGTAAAATACAAAATTTTTATAAATCGTTTGCATGATATACTAAATGTAGTTAAAAAATAAATCGTATTACACAAATAGACTGTAAACCGCGAGACAAATCTAATGAGTCTAATTAGAACGTGATTAGACACTAAATTGCTACATTAATGCTACAGTAAACAAGCTCTAATGATGGATTAATTAGGTTCATTAGATTCGCCTCGTAGTTTACAGACGATAATTAGTTTTGTAATTAGTCTACATTTAATATTTCAAATATTAAAAATTCTCTTTCAAAAACGCAAAAATACACAATGAAAAATAAACTAAACACACCCGACTCTGAGAGCTTCTGGTGTACAGTACGTGCGCACGCGCCGCTGGACGGGGGCGCTTGTGAATTTGCTGCCTGGGTTGTCTCCAATCATCAGATGCTTCTGCGTGCTGCCGCCTCCGCCTTCACCGTTCACCGGGGCGCACTGTATTGGTAATTCCTACTTTCCAAAATATAAGTATTTGTTGATTTTCATACATCGCATTTGACCATCCGTTTTATTCAAAAATTTTGTGAATATATTATTTATTTTGTTATGATTTGATTTATCATCAGGTATACTTCAAGTATGACTTATTTATTTTTATATTTCTATAAATTTTTTTAATAAAACGGATGGTCAAACGTGATGTCTGAAAGTCAACAGATGTTTATATTTTGAGAGGAAGTACTGTGATAGGCGTGTAGCCTGCGCCCGTCTGCAGGACTGTAGCTGCGGGGAAAGAATCGCTGGCGTCGGGATCGCCGGCTCCCGCACGGGGTCGACGGACCACCGTGCCACGGGCCGATGGCGCGGGAGCGGGACCGGGGGTAGCATTGAACTCGCCGGCGAGCCGGCGAGGTGATTGGGGCCGTCGCTGCTTCGGCCTGCCGCGTGCTGGACGCCTGGACGGGGCTGCTGGTACATGGAGGGAGCCAGCCAGGGCGGGGTGCGCGCATGCACATTTGATGCGGTTTCGCGCTGGACAAGGAAGCGTGCAGCTTTTATCGGGGCCGGGGAGTTATGAGGCGGCCCGGACGGAGGGCAGCGCGGGCGGCCACGGGCCACCAGGTGGAATGGTTGGTGGTGGACTGGTGGGTGTGTCGGATTCCTTCACGGTCGCAGCTCTCCGCACAGGTTGCACTTTAGCATGGATTTAGATATGATACGGATGAAATCGAATCCGAATGTTATTTTTTATCATATTTTAATTCGAATACGAATGCGAATGTGAATATCATCGAATACGAATACAAAACAGATAGTTCGAATCCGGATACTTTCTCGATTTGAAACATAGAGCTATCACGAGTATCAGTTTATTTTGTCAATAATTTTATAATAGATCAAAATCATTATATAAGTAGGGAGTAAATGATTAGAAGATAGCTAAAAAAATAATATAATTATCTATGTATAGCTTTTATATTAAATATATAATACTAATTTTAAAGGTAAAATAAATAAATAAATTCTTAATAATTAAGATATATAAATAGATTTTATCATTAAATGAATAATTAATTTGACTCGTATAAAATAGTTTTAATCATGAAATAAATATATTAAATAGTTAAAGATAATTTTTATATCATTACTAATTTTAATAAATATATTATTAGTTATCTAGCTTTCTAAATAATTTAAATAGTGTACATCATTAAGTAATTAGATATAAATATAAGTTTAAAATTGTCTCACTAGTCACTTTTTCTTTGTGGATACGGACGAATACGGATGTGATCGGATATTCCTCGAATACGAATATGGAATCGGATAGAGAAAAGCTTTCAAAGTCGGATTCGGATGCATCCATATTAAAATTGAATACGAATACGAATATCCATATTTATATTTTAAACGAATACAAATACGGATAATTCGAATGTTCAGTCATGTAAATCCATCCTGTACCGGCGGGCGGAATTAACTGCTTGTGGGCCGCCCGTATCGGCGGCCATCGTTCAGCTATACTGTACGGCGCTGGTGGTGGCTCTAATGCATGCATGATCGTACTCGTACACCGATTCTACTAGCGCCCAAAGAACGTACGATATATGTTGCAACGCGGACCGGTCCAAAACATTCCAACCTACTAGTCCGTCTACTAGTCCGTAGTAGTATGCTTCTATCTCTATTGATTGTGTTCGCTTGGCTTGTCAGCCAACCAATTAGTAGTATTTATCTCTCATATTAAATTAGCATAAGCCACCAGCTACCAGCTAGCCAACAATACTGGTCTCTCATAATAAATCAGCAACAGCTATCAGCCACAACCAAGCGAACACAGCAACGTGCTCAGCGTAGCTGCAGCGGCCACATGGTATTCAATGATCTACTCCCTCCGTCCCGTAAAGAGTGTTGTTTTAGAAAATTTTAGATATATTACTCATCCAAAGAAATGACTTTGTTGCCCCTAATTACTTCTACCAATTATGATTGAAAACCGTACTATTTATTTGGTTTTCTGGATCCTCAATCAATGCATATGCATTGGAACTAGAACTAGAAAAGTAATATCTACTAAATATTTGATTGGCTCTACGCTTTTTTCTATGCAATGTTTTTTTACCTTGTATTACTTTAATTAAATAGATCTCATTACAAACTAAAACTATACTCCCTCCGTATTGGTAAAAGAAATCATTTAGGACAGCAACACGGTCTCCAAAACACAACTTTAACATTCTATTTTTTTTAAAAAATATTTATAGAAAAGTGATATAAGTAAACTTTTATGAAACTATTTTTCAAAACAAATCTATTCATATAATTTTTATATTTGTAAACTCAACAACTTAAAAGTTATTGATGATTTATATTTCCAATATTTGACCAAAACCTTGTCCAAAACGACTTCCTTTACCGATACGGAGGGAATATTTTTTGTTGGACAAAATTTAAATGCTAAAACTAAAGTCTCTGTGAGGCGGAGGGAGTACTAATCACTACGCGGCACCCTTCTGCTACTGTCTCCATCGTTTTCTTTGCGAAACACAGTCTCTCCATCTTTTCAACAAAGGCACATGCTCCCTCCGTCCCAAAATAAATGTAATTTTAGGACCAAACACGTAAATCAATACTAGATATAAAATTACAAAAATACCCCTTGTATTTTGTGATCAGTGAATGAGTTGTTAGTTGTTTTTTTGGAGTCTTCCGGAATTATCTTGTATTGTGTGGTAGGTAGGTCAAAGTTAGCAAGTTTTTTTGGACAAATTTTAAACTCTATAGTTGCATTTATTTTGGGACGGAGGGAGTATTTCAATTTGTTGGGATAATACACTGACAATGTGTCCTTAAAAGAAAATAACTTCAAAAAATAATACACTAACGACGTGTGCATGTGGACTCCGCTCCACTCGATCCGCCCTCGCACCTCACGCTCTCCCTCTCCTCCTAGACAGCGGCGGCGGCGTTTCTCCTGGATAGCAGGGGTCTGGTCGCGCAAAAGCCAGCGCCGGCGGGCGCGAGCCACGCTGCCGCGGCTCCGAGCTCCGCCGCGGCGCATTAACCTGCTCCTCCTACGCTATCATGTCCCGGTGGCATGCCTCATAGCCACGAGCTCCACCTGAGGACAACCTCCGCCGCGTCTCCAGCCCCAACGATGTCTGCTCCGGTCCTGGCGAGGCACAGCTCCGCCGCCCGCACGCGAGCCACCTGTCCCAGTGGCAGGCTCGAGGGCGGGAGTGCACGCGGTAAGGAGTCAAGCACCGCGATGGGGAGGAGCTCAACCATGGCGGCGCGATGGGCAAGCTCGAAGGGGACAACACGAGGAAGAGGACCCGCATGTGGAAGGGAGCGGAACAGCGGATGGCCAGCCGCTCCGTCTAGCGGGAGGGGGGATAGCTAGCGGAGAAATTTAACTAGTTCGTTGGATGATGATTTTACTTTTTTTATTTTTAGTTAAATAACTAAATTTAGTTAATCTGTTGGTGATGCTCTTAGAGTTGGTCAATTATACTCCCTCCATTTTTTTTATATGACACCGTTTACTTTTTTCTTCAACTTTGACCAATATTATTTAATTAATTAGTTAGTTAAATAAAGTGAAATGAGTACTTTTACGTCTATTATCAAGAGTCTCTTGAATCTAACTTGAAGATTTGGCTATTTGCATAAATATTTATAGAAAAGACGAATAGTCAAATAAAAAAAATCAATGATATCATATATTTAAGAACGGAGGGAGTAGTGGGTTTTTTCAGGCTGCTGTGACGTTGCCAATTGGCTAGTTGGGAGGTTTGCTCTCTGTCGATTGCTTTGGCTCGCGATCAGCTTGTGAAACTAACGATCTAAAATGCGCTAGCTCGGCTCGATAGAAAAATATGACATGCCGAGCTGGGTTGACCGAGCTCACGAGTTGCGAGCATCCAGAGCTATTCCGGTCGTTCAAAATGGGCCAGAAAGCTGCTCAATTTGTGCGTAAATCTGAAGCCCAAAAGAAATATATTGGAGCGAGGGCGAAAATCAGGCCCAAATATAAATCAAGCCCGTATCATCAATTCCAATATCCCACGACTCCTTCCGCAAAACCCAACAGTTCTAGAACTCCTCCCATCGCCACCCTCGCCGCAGATCGAGCCTCAAAACCCTAGCTCCCCCTCTCCGTCTCCGTCGCCGGCCACACCCTTCAACCCCTTCCCTCCGGCTACCTGCGCCAGGGAGACGCACGAAGCCATGGAGAGCGCCCTCGCGAGCGCGGCGGCGATCGCCGACCAGCGCCAGAAGATCGAGCAGTATCGCCACATCCTCGCCTCCGTCCTCTCGTCTTCTCCGCCAGACATCGCCCAGGCCAAGCGCTTCCTCGACCACAGTAATGCGCTATGATCTAACTCTCGTTGTAAATTTTGCTCTCCGTTGGCTTAAGTTGTAGGAATTGTTGTGATTGCAGTGGTGTCGGATGAGGTGCCGCTCGTGGTGTCGCGCCAGCTGCTGCAGACGTTTGCGCAGGACCTTGGGAAGCTGGAGTCTGACGCGCAGAAGGAGGTCGCCCACTACGCGCTGACGCAGATTCAACCGCGCGTGGTCTCCTTCGAGGAGCAGGTAGGGCAACACTTGGTTTCATCCTGCGAATGCTACTTTAAGTCCCAGATAATACTTATTAGCTTCTACATATTGAACTGATAGCTTACTGCAATTAGATCAACAAACTCTTTTAGAATGCTAAATTACTATGTGTCATAATGATTTGGGAATTTGAATAACAACAGTTGAGCTGCCCCATTATGCTGGCCACCATTATTTCTGTATGGTTAGTTCCCAAAATGAAGATATGGCAAGTTTTAGGGCCAGGGGTGAGCTCTCAAAATTTTCAGCCTTTCCCACCAATTTTTATAGTTTGGTTGATGTTAGGTATAGAATAGAAAGGTCTACTGACTTAGTGTATTATCTGTGAATCTAGTCATGTTATTGATCTAGTAAATGGTGAATATATAGGAATACAGATGATGGATTAAATTGTTCAATCATTTGGGAAGTTGGGTGTTGTATTTTGTTTTGTTTTGTGCGGCCATGCTTCCACTTTCTGCAAATTCATTGCTGCATTTATCCATCTGTTTTCTTGTTCTTCATAACCATGCCTTTTAACAATTATGGTAAGCACTACACAGGAGATTGGTGGTACCGCATGATACATGCTCATGCGCATTCATATGGAAAATACAATGAGTAGATTACTGTTGGCGTTACTGTTAAATTGTTATACTTGTGCAAGTTGTAATTTATGCTTTATGGAAAGGCCTGATGTGTGTCTAGCTGTGGGATGAACCTTTTCCTACTAGCAACTCGGGTGCTGTATCGATTCCTTTGGATTATTTTTGGGATCAATTTCCTGCTTAACTACAATAGCTACACCGTGTCCTGATCAAAGACAAAAAGAAAAAGAAAAGGAATTATGTCAATTACCTCAATTTGTGAAGTGGTGTTTACTTGGCACGTCATGATCTATGCTATCACAATGATAGAACTCAATGGAAAAGAAGTTAGACTTTGAACTTGTAAATATTAGATCTGTTTGATGCTAAAATTAGCAGTGGAAAAATATCAATAATTTGCTCCAGAATTGTAGTAGCATTCATAGAATGAAATTCTCCAGTTTTTTTGTGCTGCTGTACTAATATGTTATCGATTTCTCAAATACTCATTACGTTTGTTTCTGTATGTTTGGTGTTTGTGAAATAACTTGTGGTTGACTATATGAAAAGACCTTTGTTTGGTGAGTTGTAGAGATTTTCCATAACAATTTTTATATTGAATTTGGCTGATTATTCATCCACAGGTTGTAGTGATTAGAGAGAAGCTTGCAGAACTATATGAGTCTGAACAGCAGTGGTCAAAAGCAGCGCAAATGCTTAGTGGTATTGATTTGGACTCAGGAATAAGGTAGAAACTCGCTTTTTATCTTTAGTATTTTCAATACCTGTTGAAGTGGCGGTTCTAACCTGTTCATTTTTATCAGGATGCTTGATGACACCAACAAATTATCCAAGTGTGTCCAGATTGCACGACTCTATTTAGAGGTTATCCCTATTTGGTTGTTCAATTGTCAGTGCGTTATGTGTACTTAACTCTTAATTCTGCATTTTGTAGGATGATGATGCAGTGAATGCTGAGGCTTTTATCAACAAGGCTTCATTTTTGGTCACCAACAGTCAGCAGGAAGTTCTAAACTTACAGTACAAGGTTTGTTATTTTGGGAACAGTTATTTGTTTATTTATTTCTGGTGCATTTGGGGACCAAGTCCAAAGCCTGATTCTGCTTGATGTTATCCTACTTTTCTAAGGTCTGCTATGCAAGGATTTTGGATCTGAAAAGAAGATTCCTGGAAGCTGCGCTTCGATATTATGATATCTCTCAGATTGAACAGCGCAAGATCGGAGACGAGTAAGAGTTTTTGGCCATACTGCAATATGTTCTGTTCTTTGCAATCTTAAATCTGTGAATGGTTATCTGTCTTGCTGGTTCCTAGTTTGGATTAGTTCGCGCTACATTCTTATGTCTTATTTCATTTATGTATTTTTTATTCATATATAAGCTACATTTTATGTTGTGTTTTGGTTGTGCATGATTGAGTATGCAATATGAGATGGCGATGTTGTTTCCTTATATATCAAACCCGCCATAAGTTGTCATTCTGATGGGGCCCAATTTGCATGTGATGTCAGAGAGATTGATGAAAATGCTCTAGAACAAGCTCTTAGTGCTGCCGTAACGTGCACAATATTGGCTGGTGCTGGTCCACAACGCTCCCGTGTTCTTGCTACGCTGTACAAGGTATTACTTTTGTATGCACATATCAATGTACTTGGTTTGTGCCCCAGTACTATCTGACCTCAGCTGTGCCATATAATTGTGAATAACTGGATACAAGCATACAACTTTCTAGAGATATTGATTATTAGGGCTTTGCTCAAGTTATATCATTTTAAAATGCAGTTAGCAGCCAACATGTGTTGCAGATTTAGCTTACAAGCATACAACTTTCTAGAGATATTGCTTATTAGGGCTTTACTCAAGTTATATCATTTTAAAATGCATTGGCCCTATTTATTTCAGTTAGTAGCCAACATGTGTTGCAGATTTAGCTTACTCTGGATTTGTAATATTAATCTCTGACCTGCCCTCTGTTAAGAGGTGGTAAAGATATTAATTAATCAAGGTTTTTATGTTGAGAAATTGGTGTTTTTGCCCCTAATTTCTAGTGATTATACCCTCATTTTGTTTAACTTTATGATTTTACCCTTGCTAGTCAACGTGATTTTGCCCCTATTCAACGTGGCTTTGCCCCTGTTTTGACTGTTGACTAGGGGTAAAATCGCGTTAATTAGGGGCAAAATCGCGTTGACTAGGGGCAAAATCGCGTTGACTTGTGAACGGCAAGGGCAAAATCACAAAGTTAAGGAAAACGAGGGTACAATCACAATTTCAATGTAAATTAGGGGCAAGAACACAAATGCTATAATCTGGTTTTAGTCACAACTTTGAGGCTGGGATACATATCTATCATGTTTTTATCTTTTCTCTCAATGCATTTTGTTTTGCATCTTATTCGTCTTATATGCAAATCTTGTTTAAATTATGACTTTGATGCATCATAACTTTATTTTGCCCCTTTCAGGATGAAAGATGCTCAAAGCTGAAGATATACCCAATACTGCAGAAGGTTTGTGATATTAGTGTTACCTCCCTGGGCATTATAACTTGGATTGTAATTTCACTTTACTGATTATCTTTGTGTTTTCTGTTGCCCAAACTTCAGGTCTATCTTGAAAGGATTTTGAGGAAACCAGAAATCGATGCGTTTGCAGAGGAGCTGAGGCCACATCAAGTTAGCGAATCTCTATACCCTCTATTGGAATGGTTTATCTATGATGCCCTTGACATTTTGTTTCTATAAAACTACAGAAAGCTTTATTGCAAGACAAGTCCACTGTGCTTGACCGGGCAATGATTGAGCATAATCTCCTTAGTGCCAGTAAACTTTACACAAATATCAGGTGAATTGGTTCTCCTATGTCTACTGAGATTAATTAGGATATATTTTTTTCCAAGTTCCTAACCAACCCACCTTATTTCTGCAGCTTTGATGAGCTTGGGACATTATTGGGCATTGATCCAAGGAAGGTAGGTCCCTATGCTGAGATGTTTATTACCTTGTAGTTTGATTGATTCCGAAGAGAAAATTGATGTGAAGAGCTGGAAATTATAAAATGTATTTTATTCTCATTTTCAAGAAGCTGCGAATGTTTGTTTAGCCTAGCAAGCTTCTAGTCTCGGTATCTGATGATACATAATTACCTGATTGCTTGATTACATCACTTATACGAACATGTTCTGTTAATGAAGAAATGATATGAAGAAAAAACACTATGTAGACTGTACTGAATGTCTAGGTACGGATGTTCATGTCATGTGCACTCGTACCCAGATTCAAGTGTATGTTTTGGAATTTTCTGAATTCGATCCTAAGTACCAATACTTTGACACTGTCAGGCTGAGAAGATAGCATCTCGGATGATTTATGAGGATAGAATGCGGGGTTCAATTGATCAGGTACTTGGCATATTCGTCTTTCTTTGAGACTCTTTTTTATGTTGATGCATGTGGTTTTGCGATAGATTTATCCTTATTCGTTGTAGGGATTTGAAGTTTTGAACTGTGCTCAGCCTGACATTTTTCTGTTGGTTCCCATAGGTTGAAGCTGTGATACATTTTGACGATGACACCGAAGAGCTACAACAATGGGATCAACAGGTTAGTTCTGCTGTTCAATATGTTAACTCTTAGTATTATGCCATATGGGAATATGCACAAAACAGAGTTGCACGCTTGCACTCGCCAGCGTCAAGCTTGGCTCCAAGACTTGACACCAACCAATTAATTATTATTGTCCTGAGAACTTTCCTACCTGACGGCGTGCTATTTTTGCTTTATGCTTGCAGATTTCTGGGCTGTGCCAAGCTCTGAACGACATCCTTGACAGCATGTCAAGCAAAGGGATAGCTATTCCGGTGTGAGTCAAGTCTTCTCGTCCTGGCGGTGGAGGGTACTTGTCCGAACTGCTTCAACGGCTCCAGAATTGACAGAACTGCTTTATCGGCTCCAGAATTGACAGAACTGCTTTATCGGCTCCAGAATTGACATTTTGTACAGTTTGCTGCTGCTGCAAATGCTCGCCATGTGCTTCTGGAACCAATTTTTACCATACAGGCTGTGTTTAGTTCCACCGAAAAACACTGTAGCGTCAGAAAAAAGACTGTAGCGTCCTGTAGCACGTTTTGTGGTAAATATTATCTTACCATGACCTAACTAGTCTCAAAAGATTCGTCTCGCAACATACATCAAAACTATGCAATTAGTTTTTTTATTTAACTATATTTAGTACTCCATGCATGGATTATTTGTTATATTTAATGTTTCGATGTGATAGGGGATGTGATGGAAAGTTTGGAAAATTTGGAAATTTTGTGGGAACTAAGGTCGTGTTTAGTTACAAAAATTAAAATTCCAAATTTTTTTTACGGCACCTGCATGGAGACTTAAATCTAGACGAAATAAAAAACACATTGCGACTGCTATCTGTAAATGGCGAGACGAATCTAATGAACCTAATTAGGTTGTAATTAGATGTTAAATTGCTACAGTAAATAACCTCTAATGACGGATTAATTAGGCTCGCTAGATTCGTCTCGCGATTTACAGACGAGTTCTGTAATTATTTTTGTAATTAGTCTATGTTTAGTACTTCAAATGTAGAAAGATGCCTTTTTAAAAACTTTACAACGCGCAACTAAACACGGCCTAAACACACCCACAATCGTCTGCGCAAAATCTGGGGTACCGTGCTTGTTCAAGTTCCCTGGTCTGGGTGTTCATGGGTTTTAGCCATTAGGCCCTCCGCAGTGTGTGGCCAGAGTGACGCTTAAAGAGGAGAGTTTTAGACTGACCCCAATAGCATGGGCATCAGGAAAGGCAAACCAAATATGCCTCTTCAATTCATACTGTGCATCACAAAATTACCTCCAACAGACTAGGCATAAGAAGCAGGCATTTTGCCTTTGAAGAGAGAGACGAAGTAAAAATACATGTTCTCTCTCCTGCAAGGCATTTGAGGAGGGGACAACGACCGAGAGTCGGAAGAGTAGCCGGAGGCGGAGCAAGCGGCACCCCGCGGGCTGGGCGACCCTGTGCGCGCAGCGCGTAGGGCGAGCGGCGGCGGCACGCTGGGCTAGCGACGGCGGAGCCTGCGTGCACGAGGTGGGCGGCGCGCGGGGCGAGAGCGGCGGCAAGCAACTGAACCACAAGAAACACCTGCGACGGTGAGTGTCAACTACTGCAGGCAGTTCGCATTCCCCTTTCTCTTGTTGGATTCCATCCAGCTCCCTTTCTCTTTGGTGGATTCTATGCAGTTCGCACACCTCTTTGGTGGATTCCATGCTTCTGTAGGTTTTGGGTAGGGTAGATCTGTGGATTTGTGAGGTCTTTGTTGTGGATCCTTGTGCACCCATTCATCACTCATTAGGTTTTTATTTCTATAAGTAGAATACCATCCGTGTATGCAGAGATTGCAAAATTGTGGATCCTGTCTGTATCAAATTTGGCATTACACACTATTTTCAAATTAGTATTCAAGGTTGGATAGCTCTTGATGTCTACGATTCATATTGTCATTCACTCATTCTATCTTTATTTTAGAATGGATAATCAGATTCCCAGATTTGGAGGGCAGGGCTCTCAAGACCAGCCGTCTTATGCTCCTGATCAATGGCCCTATCAGCTACAATCCTCCATAGACCCTCTTGAGTGCCCACAGTCCGAACAGGTAAGCTGATACTTCATAAAGTTATTTATCATCATGAAGTTGTGTTCATAAGCATTAGTGGTTGTTGGATAGGTGAATTATGTCAGGGGTGCGCAAGTTTATCGCGAAGATGTGGAGATTGTGCAACCTCCTACAACACGGAAAGGCAAGGAGAAGAAGGTGTCGCGGAGGGGTGGTGGTTTCACAAAAGAAGAAGATGGAGTCCTTTGTTCCGCCTTCCTCAACGTAAGCAAGGATGCAATAACCGGTTAGTCAAGCAACAATTCCTTAGTCAAGCCTTGTTATTATATATGTATGAACTATCTTTTTGGATCATATGCAGGTGTCAATCAGACTTAAGGAGGTTATTACAAACGGTTGCATGATTATTATAATACTTTTAAGCCAGAGGGAAGTAACCGCAGCCAACTAGCTATCCAGTATAGGTGGGGCACCATTCAAAGATCGGTGAACAAGTTCTGTGGGTTTAAGTCTGCTGTTGATCGTCTTCATGAGAGTGGGAAGAATGAACAAGACAGGGTATGCTATTGTACTTCAAACTGATCTAAAGTGTATTCTTTACAAGTCATTTTTCAAAACTAAGCTTAGTGCTGGTCTGAATTTTTTCACATGCCATTGACGAGATGTCTGAATTTTGCAGATTGACGATGCAGTCCGTATGTACGAGGCTGTGGAACCTTTCCAATTCATGCATTGCTGGAAAATCCTCCGAAACGAATCAAAATGGAATGACAATGTTTTGGAGCTCAACAGCAACTCTGCAGGGACAGGGGGGAAGGTTCTTCACAAGCAAACACAGCTCCTACTGCAGTGGCAGATGAAGGTAATGAGAATAGCATTCCTGCTAGACCAGCAGGAAGAGATAGTACTAAAAGAAAGAGTTGCAGATGCTTCCTCATCCAGCACAGCAGTTGATGTGCTTCAACGCATTCACGACAACAGGGAGAAGTGCCAACAGAAAGAAGATGAGCAAATGGTTCAGATCCTTACTAGGAAAGATGAGAAACTCAGCCTTCAAAGGGAATATCTAGATCTCAAGAAGCAGCAGCGTGACGATAATCTATGTGTGAACTCAACTTTGTAAGTTCTGTTGTAATGATCGTTTCACAACATCAGTTTTATATATGTGGTAGAGCAAAACGAAAAGTGGAACAAAATTAGAGACTTATACTTCCTGACATGTTCTACTTAATTACATATATGACTAACTTTGAGGACCCATGCTACTTCATTACAAGGTGGCAAGTTCTGGGATACATGCAACTTAATTACATCCATTGTTGTCTCCACCTGATATCAACACCATTCAAAAGCTTGACTTCAAAAGGTAGTTGATCTGCTTGAACATTCATATGCTTCCCTTTCGAGCAAAAGGTCCAGTGCCTGAACCGTACAATCCCCATATATGCTCGACAAGGTCAGAACGAAGATGGTGGCAAGTTTCTTTGTTCCGGATATAAGTTTGAGCATCTATAAAATCTACAATATTACAGACAGGAGGGTTCTCCCTACCAGGCCACTCTGATGAATGAATTGTAGGAAGATCCACACCTTTCTCATCCATGATGATCATGTTATGTAAGATGATGCAAGCCCTCATAATATAATTTAGATCTTCTTGGTGCCACAACCTAGCAGGGGAGTGCAAAATCTTCCACCTAGCCTGAAGAACACCGAAACCACGCTCCACATCCTTCCTACATGCCTCCTGTCGCTCTGCATACACCTTGTGCTTGTTACTTATGGGTGCACTAATTGTCTTGATTAAGGTAGCCCAATCTGGATATATCCCATCAGCTAGGTAATAACCAATATTGTAAATGTTGCCATTCACATTGAACTCAACCGGAGGTGCTCTGCCATTAGCTAAATCATCAAAGACCGGTGATCGCTGCAGCACATTAATATCATTATGGGATCCAGGTAATCTAAAGTATGCATGCCAAAACCTGAGGTCCTCAGTCACCACAGCCTCTAGAATCATAGTTGGCTTCCCTTTGTGGCCCATGTACATCCCATGAAAAGCAGTGGGGCAACTAGACCACTCCCAATGCATACAGTCTATGCTGCCAACCATTCCAGGAAATCCTCTTGCCTCATTAACCTTTAGTATATGCTGTAACTCTAGTTCTGTTGGTGGCCTAATCCATTCTTCCCCGAAAACATTTACTATTGTTCTGACAAAACACTTCAATGTCTCCAATACAGTGCTCTCGCCCATCTGAAGATACTCGTCCAATGAATCAGCAATGCTACCATAAGCTAGCATTCTAATTGCAATCGTGCATTTGTGGATGGGGGAAAATCCTCGCTGACCAGCACAATTTCGTTTTTGTTTGAAATAGGAGTCCGCTTCAGTAACCTTATCGACAATCCAAAGGAACAAATTCTCCCGCATTCGGTACAAACCACACAATTTGTATTATTTACTGCATATTTGGTTGACAATATAGTAAAAGTTATGTTTCAGCTCACGTACACACCTCCTGCGGAAATGATCTGGGTTTAAATTGGATGTTCAACAAAATATTGAGCATTCAATATTTTGTTAGCACCTTCACGGTCGCGCTTGTATGTCTTGTGACCCGGTGTTGAACCTCCCCATCGACGTTTTGTCCCAACAACGAGAACTGTTGCAGCCATCTCAACATCATCAGCATCTCTCCCCTGACTGGCAGCCGTTCCACAGTTTGAAAGCTTAATATACCTCATCACCATCCCTAAAAGAACAGCCACATATCCAATGACAAACATTATATAAATGAGGAAAATTAATCTGCAAACCAGATCCTAAGAACAAGTGTTACCTGGCGCCGGGAAGGAGAACGAGCCTCTACCGACAAATCACAAATCTAAGATTTGGCCATCACCATGAGCTCTGGTGAAGCAGCGCAGGAGCAGTCAAGGGCCGACGCTGCTCAGTCGCGGAGCCGCCGAAATCGCCAGCCAGCAACAGGAGCAGTCCAAGACCGACGCTGCTCAGTCGCGGAGCCGCCGAAACCACCGGCCAGCAACAGGAGCAGTCGAGGACCGATGCTGCTCAGTCGCCGAGCTGCCGAAATCGCCAGGCCATGCCTCTTCAGTTCCGGGAGTTGGCGGGAAATGAAACTGATACTGCCGGGAGAGCGGGAAATGCTATGGCTGTTGGAGATGTCACTAAATACATACGCGTTGCATTTACTGTACACATGAGGCAACTCTGATTTGCCTCTCAAAATTGCATCTCATTGTTGGAGTTAGTCTTAGAGCATCGCTCCCACTACTGCAGCCTGCGATGCCAATTGCAAGCGATGCTCGGAAAAACGGGAGCGGGGCAAGTGCGTGCATCGGTGCCCACTTTATAAACAAATGATAAAAATACTGTAGCACGCAGCAAGCCGCCGCAGTTCTCCAGGGCCGCCGCCGTCGCCGTGCTCCCGCCGCTACCGTCGACGTGCTCCCGTGCCGCTGCCGCTGCCATGGCCTCCGTCGTGCTCCCGCGCCGCTGGCGTCGACGTGCTCCTGCGCCGCCGATGTCCTCCGCGTGGCTTGCCCTGCCCCAACTCCACCTCCTTCAGATGCCACCAGATCGGAGGAATAGACTGGCTAGGAAGGCAGGATCTGGAAGGAGAGAGGCCAATTTATTGGGGAGATGGAGAAATCGACATGGAATTTGCTTCCTCGTGCTCATCAGCGGAGGGAGAAAGGATATGGGAAACGAAGAGCTTCTGGAGCCGTCGCGCGAAGGAAACTGCTGCGGCAATTTTTTTTTTACTTTGTGTGTGGATCCGCTGTGAGATAGCGTCGGTGCCGAATTTTTTTTTACTTTGTGTGTGGATCCGCTGTGAGAACGCGGAGGGAGCGACTCCAATTTTTTTTGGCACCGCTAGCACACTGCGGAGGGCCTTTTAGGCGCCAATTCTTCCCTCGACAAACCGTGCACCGTGCACGGAGACTGAGAACATGAACATGCTGGCATACAGCTCAGGAGGACCCTCATGGTTTTCTTTTCCTCTATCGTCGAGCCCGTTCGGTTGAACTAAATAGCGCTGGTTGGACTGGAGTGCTGGCTGAAATTACTGTTCCTACTGGGAGTTACTGTGTCGACCAGAACTTTTGTACTAGTTTCGAACCAAACGTCGGAACAAAGGCCGACGGGGCAGCTTGCCTCCAACCGTTCGGCTACACCTGACCGCCGAACCGCTGGGCCAGCCAGAGCAGCCCAGCCAGAGGTTATCTGTTCAGTCGAACAAAGTATGTTGTTTCGCGTGCGGTCCGATGCCAAGAATAACGGCTTTCAGTGAAACCTGGTGAATGCGGTAATAAGGCTATATATATAGACTCGTGTTACTCTATATTTATCCTCTAAAAAATATTTATGTTTGGTCATCCAAATTCTCTATTCTATATACAGTTTTGCTGCAGTCATTCATACTCCATGTCACCCTCTGTATCAACTACCAGAGATTGTGTGACCCACGCATCAGAATTTTTTTCTCTTTCTTTTCTTCCCCCTCCCATCGTTCACTCCACCGCCCCCCCCCCCCTCTCTGCTCCACGCCGCGCGCCGCAGATGCGCCCCTGCTCCTCCCCGCCGGCCCTTCTCCCTCCTCCCTTCCTCGCCGGCCGCGGCGGAGCTGGCCCGCGCCGGCCGTGGCTCCCTCGCCATGGCCCTCCGCCCCCGCCCCTCCCTCGCCGGCGGCCGGGGCCCGGAGCAGCGCGAGGCGGAGACGCCGGTGCCCCTGCCTCGCAGAGCAAGCCGCACAACCCGGCCGCGCGCTCGCCACCCGACCTCGTCCCGCACCGCCGGCGGCCGGCCTCTCGCGCCCCTCCGCGGCGCGCGCGGAGTTCGGCTGCGGCCCCGGTGGCGCGCGGAGCTCGGCCGCGGCCTTCGGCGGCGGGCGCGGACCTCGGACGCGGCGTTGCGGGGCGGAGGTGCTCCCCTGCTCGCTCGGATCCGGCGGAGCAGTACCTCGCCGTGGCCGCCGTCGACCTCGTCGCGCTGCCCACGCCGCCGGAGGGCGCGCTCCCACCCTCCGGCTCGAGCTCGCCTCGCCGCAGCTCGCCAGCGCCGCCCTACACCGATGCCGCCACCGGCTTCGCCTCAAAGGACGTCCCCATCCTTCCGGAAGCCGGCGTGTCGGCGCGCATTTACCTCCCGGCGCCCCCCTCCTCCGGAGGCTACAGCGGCAGGCTCCCCGTCCTGGTGCTCTTCCACGGCGGCGGGTTCTGCCTCGGCTCCGCGTTCGACGCCGCGGTGCACGGCAACGCCAACCGGCTCGCGGTGGGCCGCCATGGCCACGCGCGCGCGGCCGCCATGGCTAGGCACGCGCGCCGGTTCTCCTGCTCCTCCCCGGAAGATGCGGCGCGGCACGCGGCGGGGCGGAGCCGGGCACGCGGGCGGGCCCCTCTCCCCCGAGCTCGCCGCCGCCGGGCAGATCCGCGAGCTCGAAGGCGGCACCGCCAGGCGGCCCCTCCTCCTGCGGCGTAGCGACCAGGGCGGAGGCGCGCGGCGTGGCGAGCAGGGCGGAGGTGCTACGGCGGCGCGGGCGGCGGCGGGGTGGCCGGGCGGCGTCGATGGCTCCTCTTCTCCTCTCTCTCTTGCGGGTCGACAACGGTAGGTGGGGTCGGCGCAGGTTTGCGGAGGCTCGCTATTCCGCTTGGTTTGGAGGAGACGGGGACGTAGCGGACGGGGTGGCCTACCCCGCTGCAGCGCCTCCGTCCGCTATTTGGTCCTTCAGGAGGCTTTACCGCACCCCAGTGCGGGTAGCCTAATAAGCACCACCTCCTTATCATATTAGTTGCAATAAACAACAATCTCAACACAAAGAGAGGCTTATTTGCTTATTTACGGTGCCGTTCGTACATGCGGGATCATGCCGCTAAACAAGAGCAGTAAACATGTACAGCAAGCTACACAGGTCGACTAGCCGGCCCTCTGCGAGCGAGGGCCCCTTTTATTTGTACGTGACAAGGGCTAGAACACTGCTCAGCCACTCCTAAACGTGCCAACACGGTAGCTGTTCTTCAGCCAACACGGTAGCTGTTCTTCAGTTTCTTGGACAAGCGATACGGCCGCTCGTCTCCCTCCTCTTCCTCCCTCTCTGGCTCGTCCCCACGTCCGCCGCCACCCTCTTCCTCCTCCCTCCTCCGTTCTTCCTCCTCCCGCTGCCTTTCTTCCTCCTCCCTCCTCTGCCGCTTCTCTTGCTTTTTCCTAGCCCTCTCCTCTTCTTCCTTCCTCTGCCGCTCCTCTTCTTCCTTCCTCTGCCGCTCCTCTTGCTCTTTCCGTTCTTCCTCCTCTCTCTCCTTCCTCTCCCTTTCCTCCTGCTCTCTCCTTCGTTCTTCCTCCTCGCGCTCCCTCCTCTCCCTTTCCTCCTGTTCTCTCCTCCTCTCTTCCTCCTCCTCCCGGCTTCTCTTCTCCTCCTCCGCGGCCTTCTTCTCAAGCTCCTCGGCGCACGAGATGCACGACAGGATCGTCGAGTCCCGCTGCGCGGACAGCAGCTTCTCCACGGCAGTCGAGTTCGGCTGCCCCAGCGACAACGCCAGCACCTCCTTGCCGATGGCCTGCAGCACCGACCCCTTCCCGGCCAGGAACTGCGGGTGGTTCTCGCCCATGTGGGTGCTGAACCCCACGAACACGAACGAGTCGTTGTTGAACGACATGTGCGCCATCGGGTGGAACCGCGGCACCACGAACACGTCGCCTTCCTTCACCCGGAACACCGAGCTCCTGCACCGCGCGCCGCCGCCTTCGCCTCCCTCGTCGCCGCGCCCGCCCGGCCCGCCGCGCTCGTCGCCGCGGTGGCCTCTCCTGCTCTCGTCCGACTGCGGGCTGCTGCTGCCGCTGCTGCTCGGGCACACCGTCTGCACGATCCCCGTGCCGTCCGTCACGATGGCGATCTCCGTCGCCTTGGGGTTCCAGTGAGGCCCCACCATCGAACCCTGCAGATCGAGTCCGTGGACAATCAATGCCATTAGCACGACACCTGCAATCGAAGTGCTGTCAGGTGCGGCGACCTGAAGCTAATCGCGTCGTGCTCCCATTACCGTGGTGAGGTTCACCATGAACATGCCAATGTCGGAGCCGTGCAGGGCGTCGAGGTCCTTGTTGGTCATCGTTCGGCTCCACCCGTAGCAGTTGTGGACGTCGGGCTTGCCGGAGTAGAAGTTGAACGCCTTGCTCTTGGACTTCTTGTCCTTGCTCTTGCCCTTGTGCTTGTCCTTCTTCTTCTTGTTCAGGAACTCCGGGTCTCGCACCCCCAACAGAGCGTCGACGACGTCCTCGGTCCAGCTGGGCTCCTCGTCGCCCCCCTTCTCCTGTGGGTTGTAGGGTATAATCGGTGGCGGCGTCTTGGCCGACTTGATCGCTTCTGCCACCTCCCGTTGGACCTTGCAAACGATGGCATTGATTAGTTTGCCGATCGTCAGGATTACGCGTACCATACGCAAAACATCATCACAGTTTTTCACTCACCCCAAAACCGCGACGAAGAACATCTGTTTCGAACCCTTTGAGCAGATTACTGACGCTGGAATAAGCTTCAACCTTTGGCTTCTGTGTTGATGATACACGTACAATAATCATCACAAGTATGAGCAAATGTATCTCCGGTCGGCAAGTTTATAATCATGCAGCGGAAAGCGGAAAAGGAGGTATCTTACCGTGGGATCCTCGGCGTTGATGCCGTCGCTGGTGAAGATGGCGAAGATCCGGAGACGCTGTCTGGTGGCGTTGGGGTAGCTCTGGATGTACAGGATGCTGCCCTGCTCCAAGTTGTAGACGTCCCCCCGCTCAACCTCCAGGGAACTCTTTTCACCGCTGTCTTCTTCTAGGTAAGTCACCTTGCCCCGTCCTGTCCCAATGCAAGAATAATCACAGTTTCAAACTGCAAGAATCCCACTGCACTTATTAAGTGCACGGCACTTGTATGTAGATATGGCTGGCGCCTACCGCTGTGGACGTAGAACACCATGTCGGCGTGCAGCTGCACGGGCAGGAACAGCGCGCCGGGATCCATGGCGATGAAGTGCAGCCGGTACGCCGCGTCGGCCACGTCCACGGCCGTCACCATCCCGGCCTCGGTGTACGCCACCAGCCTCCGCTTCTCCTTCTCCACCACCTGGCCGCTCACCGCGCCGCTCATCCTCCTCCATCTTTCATGCTTCCCGGCCGCGGCCGCCGCGGCCGCCGAGACGGCGACCAGAAGCAGAACAAGCCACCGAGCAGTCGCCCCCGCCGCCATGGCCCCCAGTCTAGCTTGCTAGCACAATCTTTCTTCGCTGTTCCCCCGGCCAGCCCCGATATGCGGAGGGGCAGTGGAGTGCTCGGGCCGCTTGATAAGCAGTTAGGCCTGGGGGGATCTGCGGTGTTCCGGGCGCGCGACGTGGGGAGCGGTGGCAATGTGTCCCCGTGCATGGGCGAGACGTGGCGAGGTCGCGACGGATGGTGGTGGACGCTGCTGCGCCATGGCTCCTGAGGTGTGCCCGGCCGCCAGCCACTTGGCCCGGGCTGTGCGGTGACGTGGACTGCGCGCTGCGTTCGGATAATGTCTGGCAGACCGGGGCACGCCTACAAACTGGAGAACATGCATTTTCTCAAGCAAATTTTGGGCCGTCACGCGTTGTGGTGTATCCTGTTTGGGCTGGAAGGGATTAAGCCCGTCTTCATCAAAAGTTGCGGCCCGAGTTGGCATCGCCGGATGAGCATGCTGCAAGCTCTGCGTCGCCATGGAAGGGACACCAAGCAGTCGGCAGCATACAGGTCTTAACAGTTACAGGACATGCTACCTCGCACTCGCACCGTTTCGCTGTTGCACATGTGGTGTTTACACTCGTCAAGTAAACACCGAGTTTGTTTGCAGAGTCAACACCAGCTCTGCCGATTTGGCTTTTTTTTTAATAGTCGTTACGTCGACGCAATTTAGCATGTTTGGTTCAGCCGTTCAAGATTTCAAGAACATGCCGGATCAGCAGGGTTGAAAGGACCATCACGTATTACTCTGATCCTCGTGACTCTAATTTCTACGAGGGCCTTCTGTGCAGTGCAGGTGCCCAATTTGCCCAGCTCACAGACTTAGCTTGTCTTCCGTCCCACACCGACAAATCCGACCACAAATCACCATCAGTTTCGTCTTATTGACTACAGAGTGTTACTGTGCTAGTACACACTTGCAGTGCAGCTCTCTTGAGTGTCACTCATCAGGTAGCTAGCTATTCACTGTTGACTGCTAGTCAACTCCGTGGACTTCTTCGGCGCATCACCTTCATCTTCCCTGCTGCTGTCCTGGCCGCCGCCGCCGCCAAAGAGCTTCTCTGTGTCCTCTAAGCTCCTGCCCCTCGTCTCCGGCAGGAAGAAGAACATGAACACCCACCCTGCGGCGGCGATGCCGGCGTAGACGTAGAAGCTCCCGGCGAAGGTGATGGCCTTGTAGAGCGAGATGAAGGACATGGTGATGGCGCCGCTCGTGATCCGGTTCATCGCCGTGCCCAGCGCGCACCCCTGCGCGCGCAGCCGCAGCGGGAAGATCTCCGAGCTGTACACCCACGCGATCGGGCCCATGCCGATCGAGAACGACGCCACGAACGCCAGCACCGCCGCGATGCTCACGCCCGCCAGCGGCGTCGCCTGCCCCGCGGGCTGCCGGTCGATCGCGTGCAGCGCCGAGGCCAGCGTCACCAGCGAGACCACCATCCCGCCCGCGCTGGTCAGGAGCAGCGGCCTCCGCCCCACGCGGTCAAGGAAGAAGGTTGCCACCAGGATGAACAGCGTCTTGCAGGCGCCCACCGCCATGGTGGCGCCCAACGAGTTGTTGTCCGACTGAAGCCCGGCCTTCTGGAACACCCGGGGGCTGTAGAGCACGACGGAGTCGATGCCGGACGCCTGCTGGAAGAACTGGAGCCCGAGGCAGGCGATCAGTATGCGGCGGACGGGCGGCGTGGGGCGGAGGAGCAGGTCCCGCCACACCCCCTCGCCATGGGTCCCCTTGTTCTTGAGGGCGACGACCACCACGTCGTCGTTGTTGTCGCCGACGCCCTCCGGGATGCCGATGGCCTTCTTGATGTCAGCGAGCCGCTCCTCGGCCTCGGCGGGCGAGTCGGAGGTCTTGGAGAGCACGCGGCGCGCGTCGCCGATGCGCCCCTGCATGACGAGCCACCGCGGCGACTCCGGCATGGCGAGGACCCCGAGGGCGAGGAAGACCGGCGGGACGGCGCCGACGAGGAACATGACGCGCCAGCTGAGGTGCACGGGGAGGCCGTGGAAGGCGTAGTTGGAGACGTAGCCGAGGAGGACCCCCGTGTTGATGAACACCTCCGGGAAGGACGTGAGCAGGCCGCGCGCCGACGTGGGCGCGACCTCGGCCGTGTACACAGGCGCGATCATGAGCGCGTAGCCGACGCCGACGCCGGCCACGAAGCGGCCGAGCATGAGGACCGCGTAGCTCGGGGCGAGGCCCATGATGAGCGCGCCCGCGAAGAAGATGGCCGCCGCGAGCACCATGGTGTAGCGCCGGCCGATCCAGTCGGACGTCCGGCCCGCCGCGAGCGAGCCGACCAGCGAGTAGATGTTGATGATGCCGGCGAGGATCTCGATCTGCGTGTCCGTGATCTTGAGGTCCTGCTTCATGAACAGCTGCGCCCCGCTCATCACCGAGACATCTGCAATCAGAGCCTGACTGTGGTGGATTGCATCACACTTCAGTTCAGTGTGCATGGAATTTTGTATGCGTACCGTAGCCGAGGAGGATGGAGTTCATGGACGCGAGGATGGCGCAGGCGAGGGCGTACTTGTTGAGGGGAGGGCGTTTGGCCGGCGCCTCGGCGGCAGGGATGCCGTCGGAGGCGTCCTGCTTCGACATGGCGAGAGCGAGACGGAGATGAAGTGAGGGGTGTGGCTCTCGGCACACGCTTGCTGTGTCCGGTGCCACTGTCTCCTCCTTACGGCCGGTCTTCACTTGCAATATTCTACACTCCCTGTCTAGCTATATATTGCTATCAGCGAATAGAAAAATGCCGTGGCAATCAACGAGGTGTTCTAGACTTGTGGTCTAGGATTCTGGCCCTACTTTGCAACAAAAGGCAGCAGGCAACGGAGAAGAGTACGAACTGTAGCGCGAAAGGCTGTAAAAGGATCAGAAAGAGTGAACAACTGTGATTGAAATTTGAAATTTGTGTGCGATGACCGATCATCTATAAACTTGGGATCAGTAGATGCGTGGTTTTCTCTCTCGGTTTTTTTTTTCTGAAAATAAATACAAAAAATTCACCAACCTCTCTACTCATGGGCTGTGTTTAGTTCCCATTTTAAAAACACTGTAGCGCCGAAAACACACTGTAGCACTTTTCGTTTGTTTGTGTTAACTATTGTCCTACCATGACCTAACTAGACTCAAAAGATTCGTCTCGCAACGTACATCAAAACTATGCAATTAGTTTTTTTATTTACCTACATTTAATACTCTATGCATGGGTCACTTGCTATATTTAATGTTTCGATGTGATTTCGATGTGATGGAAAATTTGGAAAATTTGGAGGAGTTTGGGGATTTAAACACACCCATAGAAAAACTGCCGTTTCAAAGCATGAATGTAAATGCTGCTCTAGGTTTTCTGGTGGTTCCGGTCATCAACATCAGCCCTAAATGCCAATATGGCGTGTTACTTCGATTAATAAATAAAATGACATGGAAAAACCTTGCCTGCATTTAACTTGCAGCCTTGTCCATTTGCAGAGTTTAAGATTCCGGGCCCCGTCTTGCTCGCAGTCGCTCGACATTGTTTTCACGTCGATTCAGTCGGATCAGGAACGGCAGAACGCTGACCAGCCAGTCGGCGCGACTAGCGCTGGATATCAAGCCAGCTCGGCTCGTTATAGCTCGGCTCGTTAACATATTGGCTCGGCTCGGCTCGTTATACTAACGAGCCAGCAGGCTAGCTCGGCTCGGCTCGTTAGCGAGCTCGAGCTAGCTCGTTTGGCTCGCGAGCCAATGTAGAGAGACAATATGAACACACATCATCACAGAGTATGGCTCGTTTGGCTCGTTATAGCTCGTTTGGCTCGTTCCAATTCTTGCTTCTTATGCTGCTCTTCTTACCCATTTTCCAGCATTGTTCCAATTCTTGCTTCTTATACAACTATTCTAACTCATTTTTTATATAAGCAACCTCTTGTTCATACCTTGAGGAGTCATAAAGCTGACTAAAATAGAACTGAATATATATCATTTTGAACTTAGGGTCAAGGATTGTAGCAATAACCATGACATTGTTCTTCTCTTCCAAATATTTATCAAATTTGTTTAACATTGCAGCACTCATTTTCTTCAAATATGAGTCATTAGAATTTTTTGTCTTTAACAATGCACCCATTTAAATTTGCTGGCTTCATAATTAACTGGCTCGTTATGGCTCGCGAGCGGCTCGCGAGCCAGCTCGAGCTGGCTCGTTATAAAACGAGCTGGCTTGTTATAAAACGAGCTGGCTCATTATAAAACGAGTCGAGCTCGAGCCGAGCCATTAACGAGCGAGTCGAGCGAGCTAGCGAGTTACGAGTTTTTCGTCCAGCCCTAGGCGCGACTAGTCTTTTGGGGTTGCAGAGTCTCGCACACATGCAGAGTTTTTCGCTCGTCCTGCGTCAGGAATTCTGCCCGTACCTATCCGTATTGGAATCAAGCACAACGTGTTCTGATACTCGCTGAATCCGGTGCTCTTTAAACTAGGCTGTTTGATCTCTGAAGATGTGTTCAGCTCTGAAAATCTCTGATGATAGCGTTACAACACGAGCTCACGGCTCACCTGATTCCCTCCTGGCGAGCAACAAGGTCGATACTTTTCTGATCCGGGCCATCAGCAATGCCTTAGGAATGCCTCGTGGTCATGAACGCGCGCACGAGGCAATCAGGCAAGGAGGGGACATCCGCATGTCCTGTGGACATCCCTCTCCGCTCCTGGCGTGTAAAGGCGAAAGCTGATCGGGAAACGGAGCAGAACGGCCACCACGCGTGCCACCGGGGTTAAAGGAAGAACAAGAACGGCACGGATCCGGCCATGTCCACCAATGCAAGTCTACGGCCACGCCGGCTCCGGTGAGAGCAACTGACAGCGATCTGATCACCCATACGGCCTACAGCTACACTGACAGGAGTCATTCCTACACAAAGCTCCCGTCTTATTGGGACAGGATGCACGGGCGACAGCCTCAGATTTGGCTCCGTGTGGACGTGTACCGTCTTGTGCCCTTACATCCTAGATTCCTAGTAGTGCTTAAATGGACATCATTGGGAAAGAGAGTTGCATGTTAATAAGTGTACGATTTGATCTGAAGATAGTGGACTTCATAATGCCAGTGTGAAAATGACACGACCTTGACTCGCACGGTACAAATGTAAATGATGGATGTAGAGGGAGATTTTTAGATGATAACCTTTTCTATGGATTGTGGAAGTATACATACATACTCCCTCCTTCCCCGTTTATAAGGCATGGTGGAACATGACACGGTCTTCTAAACAACACTTTGACCATTTATTTATCATATATTATATCACTTTTGATTATAAACTTATAATCATTGTAAAATATATTTGATTATGAATCCAATCATATGAAATTTGCATTATAAAAATAAAAATTTAATAGTCAAATTATTGGTCAAAGATGACAAGGTTTGAATCTTGATATACGTGTATGCCTTATAAACAGGGAAGGAGGGAGTAGTATTTATTGTTTTTAACTCTGCTAATCTCAAAAACACGAAAGCGCGTCCGTCCCCAGGCGATTCTCTGGCCAGCGACCATGGCCACGTCGGCGGCTATTCTCGACCGTCGGATCGGCCGGACGGATGGTCCAAAACGTGCGTCTTGCATTTATTTTTCAGAAAAACCCTCCAGCTTTAACAAAATCAACTCGCAGTTCATTGTCCTCTCTCAGATTTGTTTGCAAAAAAACCCTCACATTTTAGCGAAATCTTGAGAAACCCTGCTGCAAACTCTCTCTCCTCCCGACGATCCTCTATCCTCCCGCCGCCGCCCCTCCTGTGTAGAGCGGCGCGGCGCGTCTACTGACACCCCGGCGTGGGGGAGCGACGTCCAGCTCTGGATCTGGCACAAGGGCGCGCCGACGGGCCGAGCTCGGCCGGGGCGACGACGCGAGGGCGAGCGCAGCGTGCTTGCCTCCCTCCGGCTCCACTGCCGCTCCTCGTCCTCAGCGCCCTGGTCCTGGTCGCGGCCGCCGCATTCTCTGCCGCCGCCATCGCCGACACCGACACATGGCGCGAGGCCCGCACGGGGAAGCAGGAGGGACCAAGCGGCGCAGCCGCGCAAGGCAATGCGACGCTGCTTGACGCGCCGCCCACCAGATCTATCTACTCAGCCGCAAGCGTCATTCCCCCTCGCCTTTTTTTGCCGGCGACCGTGTCTGGGCTCAAGTAGTCTGCGCAAGCCGCCAGCATCGTTCCCCTCGCCTTTGCCACTCGCGCCTCCCTTTGCTAGCGACCTCGTCCGAGCTCAAGTAGTCTGCACACGGAGGGTATGGAGTAGGGGCCAAACAGCTTGTCGAGATGCAGTGCCTCGTCGGCAATGCTGCAACCAGATGGGCTCAATACGCGGCTGCTGGTTGCACTGCTGCAGCCGGATGGGCCACAGACACCGGTTCCAATCGAGCACGTACTTCTCCCCTTCCACTGCCTCAAGGAAGAAGGGCCCTCCATCTAACCTGATGTTCTGAACTACCATCGCCGATTTAGCTATGCCTATCCCTACAACCAGGAGTAGCGAGGTAACATCATAAGCTTTCCCTTGATTCAATTTAGGACCATTTGGACTAACTTTTGTTTGATGAAAATTTCGATTTGAGGCCTTGCGGCGTCAGGTGCAAGGCACGCGCGGGCAAGGCGGCCGTCGACCCCCACCTCCAAAGCGGACTGATGCCCCCTCTCCCTCCGTTTCTATAGAAGCCACGCCCTTTCCCCTCCACGATGCAAAGGGTGAGCCGCACCTCCGCCTCTGTTGGCCACTAAGAGGCACACATAAAGGAAGCTTTGATTCTAGATTATAACAACGGACTCCAGCTAGCATGTCAAAATTGAGCAAATTATAGCCCAAAATCGGAAGGGAAAATGAGAGAGATGGCAGTAGACCATCAGGGCTAGTAGCATAGAGATGTCATATTTCAAGATTTGCAGTTGCCGAAAGCCAATTTGGACACTAGCCATTGCTGTCCTCTGTAGAACAGAGGGGTAATATAAGGGAGATAAAAAAAGCAGAGAACAGTGATATACTAATGTGTCCATCAGTACAACAAGAAAGAGAACCAATTTTTTAAGATGAAGAAAAGAAGACAGCTAATGCATGTGCTGTCAACAAATGTTACAATGTATTAGCACACCCATCACTACTACCAGAAATTAGCTTCATATTAACATTATATGTAATATATTTTTCCCAACAATAAAAAAATTCCAATCACTGCACCAACCAATTCTTGGCTACGACCCCTCAACCTAAGCAAGCTGCCATAAAATAAGAAAGCCCCTTCGAGCAACAGCAACACATGAATTGACCATTATTTTTTAAAAATAAAAAACCTGCCTTCAGAAACTACAATACTTCTCTAACTATTTGTCAAACGTAATAAATTTAGTCATCAAAACTGTTCATGTACCTACAATCTTCAATTACTAACTATTAATTTCTTTTTGGTTGCGTGCAGGTGAGAGTATTAGGCAAAAATAAAAATTATTACTACCTACTACATACATTATATATATACATATATACACATATATATACACGTGCAAATATATACATATATATACGTGCAGATAAATACGCACAATCATTTAGAAGATAGCCACAGAAACATGCACATTCTGAATATACATCCAGTTTTTGCCCCATTAATAATTAGACAACATTTGACATCTCTGTTAGTTATAGTAAATAAGCATTCCTTCGGATCATTCTTGTACAAGGTAATTATATTCAGGATACAAAATAAATCCTCATGTTGTTATCCTTTATCTTGCAGAAAAGTAATAGTTTCAGCATATCAATATCATATTATCATACGTCGTAATAGGCAATTTATTTGACTACCTTCAATATTTTGTGGCGTCTTATCAAATCAGTACAAATCAGAACATCTAATGGATTACTTGGCACAAGTCACATCATGATTTATGACAAGGACCTATTCAAGCTATCTATGAACTTTCCTTATTACTTTCTGTATATGCTAGGTTCTGAATAAGTCAGCTAATTTCTCATATATTTCTGGGCACTACCGAGGTGCTATCCTCTGTAGAGATGGGTAAGGTTATAGTGATAGATGGCAATATTTGGTAACTTTGCAAATGTCATTTCATGGTAGCTCCTATCCATATATGAATCAACCTTTTTAAAGTGTAGTGATGAAAAATAAAATAAGCCTTTCTAAGTTGCATTGCTGAGAAATGAATTGGGCATACTTACTTCATCTTCTAATGTATGTATATATGTTTTGTATAGTGCAAATGAAACAAAATGAAGTGTTTACATGTTCATATATCTGCTTGTACTCTAAAATTTAAGAATACGAGAAGTTGTGGAATACAACTTCTTTTATTTAGTAATTCTGAATCACTTGGCTTGGGATTACATTTTCTTTCATCCAATAATCCTAACTTAATTGAGTTCTTATCTAAAAATGGTGTACCAACAGTTCCAGAAGGTGACAGGACAGTTTACTTTTCATATGCCCTTTCTGAAATGATTACATTTTCTTTCATCCAATAATCCTGACTTAATTGAGTTCTTATCTAAAAATGTTGTACCAACAGTTCCAGAAGGTGACAGGACAATTTACTTTTCATATGCCCTTTCTGAAATGATGAAAGTTTAAATTACTTGGTGACTGCAGTCCTTAACCATTTATTTATATTGTCAAATCCATTTCTGTTGAAGCATCTATCAACATTATTGTTTAATCTCCCATATGTTATTTTACTATACATACACATCAACTGAACATCCAATAAAACTTTGTAAAAAAAACTGCATATTCACTACTGTTACAAATCACTTGTATAGCTATTGCTACTCTTCAATGCTCGGGGCCTATATTTGGAGAATATGAACTGCTACATTGTTTTTTAATTTTTTGCAGATCCCAAATATCAGAAATCAACAAGTCAACCAGACACAAGGAGAGAAAAAGGAAAATAAAGGTAAGAACTCATTTCCTCTTTAATACTTATTTCAAGTACACATACATATGAATGACTTAGTGCTACTTACATTACTTACCTGCTTTGCTTTCCTCCAAAAGGGAAAGGCTTACTGAAACTAGCACTAGCAGTGCGATCTTGCAATCACAAGGGCGATAGTCAAAAATCCCTAAATCTTGCTACTTGATTGTATATCCTGTGCTATTTCCTTCAAAAATCTACTGATAAATCAATGTTCCAGCCTTACGCCCTTACCAGACCAATCTACAGCTTCCATCAGCAAAACTTTTGGAAGAAACTGATGATCATATTACACGTTCAAGTAACAAGCTGCAAGGCTGGCCGATTGTCAATGGCAAGCAAAACATCCTTGCAAACCTGCATGATCTCATTCTTCATGGGCTACATTAGGTAAATATTATAATCTAACATTGTTGTTCATCCAATATTGCCTTCTACCCTTTTTTAATTTTTTTACCATAGGATTTTTCAGAATATGTTCTGTTGTGGTCAACCAACAGAAATGCCTCGTAGGAGCTATACCACGTTACTTGCTTGGACCACGACATGGGAGAGAATGGACCGAGGGGCAAATTGTTCGAGATTATGGAATATTTCTTTTTCAATATTTCCAATCAACACAAATTTAATTTCATTACTATCGACAGATATGTATCCAAGCTCATAGTATTCATGCTGGCCAATCAAAGGCCGACGCGCTGCAACGCCGCGCGTTGATTCTAGTAAATCATCGAAGGAGAAACTTGCAGTGGTAGTTTAACTTGGCAGGAAACACAACTGGCCTTTACAACGAATTATGGTTGTGGGCCTCTGGGCTCCGGCCCATAAGTAAGAAAGGTGTGGCCTTTACAACGAATCGGACCCCCTTGCTCGGCCCATGCACCGAGCCAATCGGGCTGATGCCGGTTTTGCCACTTTAATCTCCTGGACCGAGGCCGCGGCCCGAGCTACAGCCTTCCCGGCCCGCCCACGCCATCCCAGGCCGCGAAGAAAAGCACGCCGCTGCCGTGGCCTGTGGACCTGTGGTACACCGCACACGGCCCACTTCTGTCACCGGGAGGGACTCGGCCGCTCCATGACCGAGAAGCCGCCGGACTCGGGAGTTGCCATGTTGGCTTGCACCGTGAAAGCCAGTGTGACAACTATGTAAAACTGCATTTTTTTTCAGAAAAAAGTGGTACGATGCGCGCCGTCCGGTGGTTCAGCTAGCCATGATTGTGTCGCCGGAGACACGTTAGGTGAAGCGTAACCTCGGCATGGCGTTCGGGATCAGCGCGATTAGAGAGGCTCAATAGGGACATTTTGCGCTAAAGCTGTTCCTGATTTATCATGGACGTCGATGGAACTGCTGGAGATGCGTACGCAGGAGTACCGATCCATCAAGTACTGCTAATATTGTTCGTTGTCTAGGCTTTTCGCCTCCAAAGCCAGGACACACCCACACACATGCCCTCTGTCTGGATTCGGTAAGCATAAAGGCAGGGTTGCGCCGCGAGTACAATAATTTAGAAGGGACGACGAGGGCCATCGCGTCAGGCTAAGGGACACAGTGGAGTTCCACATCGAAAAAATATCTGGCACAGTGTGCTGTGTGCAAAAGATTCCATCAGAAAAGGTTGCTGGATTGTGAGTCCAAGCTGCCCAAGATCTAAGAATAAAAACAGCAAATGAGAGCTTAAAAAAAACAGCAAATGAGAGATGGCTTCAACAGCCAGTTGCAGAAATGACGCCAAGATATTTTTACACGGCATATGTACAGTACAGCAGAGTAGGTACACTAGTCGTCAGTAATTCGGCAGCAAACAGATGTTTTTACACGTGGAAATATCAGGTGATATTTGTTTCTCCTCTGCCCGTGCAATGCCAAGGACCCTACATGCTGGCACGACCAGATCACCAAAAACCTATCCAAACAAAGCGCGCTGGATTCTAAAAGATTCACCACAGCAAAGACAAAAAAAAAGTACTTATATACTGGAGTACTCATCGAAGCTTTACGGGAAAGCTCCGGCCACACTGGGGACGACATGTGTGTACGGGCACGTGGTGCATGCAGGGGCGCTTTACTGAGCACTGAACTCGGTGGATGACTTCTTGCGCTCGGGGCGTGCGGCCACGGCGGCGGCGTCCTCGTCGTCCGCGTCCTTGCCGAAGAGCTTCACGGTGTCCTCCAGGCTCTTGCCCATCGTCTCCGGCAGGAACAAGTACATGAACACCCACCCGGCCGCCGCGACGCAGGCGTAGAGGTAGAAGCTCCCCGCGATGGTGATGGCGTTGGAGAGGGAGAGGAAGGACATGGTGGTGGCCCCGCTCATGATCCGGTTCAGCCCCGTGCCGATGGCGGCGGCCTGCGCGCGCAGCCGCAGCGGGTAGATCTCGGAGCAGTACACCCAGGCGACGGGGCCCAGCCCGGACGCGAACGACGCCACGAACGCCAGCATCGCCGCGATGCTCACCGCGCCCAGCGCCGCCGCCTCCCCCTCGGGGCGCTGGTCCATCATGTGCAGGGACGTGGCCAGCGTGAACAGGAAGATGGCCATCCCGCCGCCGCTCGCCAGGAGCAGCGGCCGCCGCCCGATGCGGTCGAGGAGCAGCGTCGAGATGGGGATGAAGAAGGTCTTGCACGCGCCCACCGCCATGGACGCGCCCAGCGAGTTGGTCTTGGACTTGATGCCCGCCTGCGCGAACACCCGCGGGCTGTACATCACCACGCAGTCCACGCCCGTGGCCTGCTGGATGAACATGAGCCCGAGCCCGGCCACGAGCATGCGGCGCACGGGGCGCGACGGGTTGATGAGCAGCTCCTTCCACACCCCCTCGCCGCGGGAGCTCTTGCTGCCGGCGCGGACGATGGCGGCCACGTCGTCGGCGTCGGACACGCCCTCGGGGATGCCGACCACCTTCTTGATGTCGAGCAGGCGCTCCTCGGCCTCGGCGGGCGAGTCGGAGGTCTTCAGCAGGACGCGGCGCGCGTCGTCGATGCGGCCCCGCATGACGAGCCACCGGGGCGACTCCGGCATGGCGAGGACGGCGACGCCCAGGAAGACGGGCGGCACGGCGCCGACCAGGAACATGGCGCGCCAGCTGAGGTGGACGGGGAGGCGCGCGAAGGCGAAGTTGGAGACGTAGCCGAGGAGGATGCCGAAGTTGTTGAACACCTCCGGGAAGGAGGTGAGGAACCCGCGCGTCGAGGTGGGCGCGACCTCGGCGGTGTAGACGGGCGCGATCATGAGCGCGAAGCCGACGCCGATGCCGGCGACGAAGCGGCCGACCATGAGCAGCGCGTAGTCCGGGGCGAGGCCCATGAGGAGCGCGCCCGTGAAGAAGATGGCGGCCGCGAGCACCATGGTGTAGCGGCGGCCGAGCCAGTCGGCGGTGAGGCCGGCGGCGAGCGAGCCGAAGAGCGAGTAGATGCTGATGACGCCGGCCAGGATCTCGATCTGCGTGTCCGTGATCTTGAGGTCCTCCTTCATGAACAGCTGCGCGCCGCTCATCACCGAGATGTCTGCTCCATCACCACCAGCATGCATCCACACCGTTGTTGTTAGCATCACATAATAATAATCTTCTAATAAGCTCGCATGAACGGGCGAGGTGGGGATGCGCGCCGCGTGCCCGTACGTGCTGGCTACTGGAACCGAACGTACCGTAGCCGAGGAGGACGGAGTTCATGGAGGCGAGCAGGGCGCAGGCGCAGGCGTACTTGTTGATGGGCGCGCGCTTCGCCGGCGCCACGGCGGCCGGGACGGCGGCGGCGGCGGCCGCGTCGGTGCTCATGGTGGCTGGTTCTCTATCGGAGGCGTGAGCGAGGCGTTGTGTCAGTTTGGCTGCGGCTGTTCGGCGCTAGTTGTTTATCGGGCGTGTCGTCCTGTGTGCCGGCCTCTGTCCTCTCTGCGCCCTCGATTATTGGTGTACCAGCGAGCGCCGGAGCGTCGTGTCCTGTGTCCAGTGTCCTCCCTCGCTCCTCGCCGGCGCGAGGTGAGGTGGTGTGCAGCGTGCAGGAGGAGTGCGCGGGTGGTCCGTGAGGTGTTGGCTGGCTGGGTGGCTAGTCCTAGGCCCTGTTATATAGGGAGCATCCATGAGTGTGTAGAAAGATAGAATTTGAAAGAAAGAAGAGTGGATGGCGATCAGTGGACGCTCAGTGTCTCGGCAGATCACGTACGTGCTTAATCTAGTACATCATGTATGGTATGCACTAGCCTGTTATCTCCGATATACGTACGATAGCCAATAGAAGTATTTCGAAAACGGCCGGTCCCACAAAGTCAGTGACGGGTCGAGCCAGGTCACGGCGACGACCCGGTCAACTGCCATGGGTATATCAGCGGCGTGGAAGGAAGAAAGCTCCACGTGTTCGATTAAGAGATGAGTATTTATTACTAGCAGGAATCAGATCCGATTCCTAGTACATACTGGCCGTGGCCGTGTTTGGTTAGGATTTCATGGATTTTTTTTCATCTTTGACCACTAATTTAGAATATCAAATAAAGTCTAATTACAAAACCACCTTCACAACCCCACGTGTAAATCGCGAGACGAATCTAATGAGACCTTTAACCGCGTGATTAGATGATAATTAATGTAGCATCACTGTAGCATCACTGTAGCATCACTGTAGCATCACTGTAGCATCACTGTAGCATCACTGTAGCATCACTGTAGCATCACTGTAGCAAATCATCAATTAATTACTGTCATTAGATTTGTCTCGAAAAGTTACACTTATCCCTAAACAAGATTTACAAATAGATTTCATTTAGTACTCTATGTATACGAGATTTTTTTTTTCGGGAAACGTGCGCGGAAAAAATCATGTAGTAACCAAACACGGCCTACATAGCTCGACTGCTAAGTGCTAAGGCTATCCACAACGGCAAGAGCAAATTTGCTCCTCCTCTTCCTCGTTTTCCACGCCCCTCACATATTTACTGTCTATAGTGCGTCAACAGTGTCAAACAGTACATTTGCTCTCTCCACTGTGACACGCTTGGTACCAGCAGGCAATCAGACATGTTCTGAATGAGATGAGTACTTGTACTGTACGGGCTACACGGGCCTGTTTGGTTCCATTAGATTTTCTAAAACGTATATTCTAGCCTCCGTATGACGGACCAAATGAAATCTATTTATATAACCTCTTTAGAGATAGGTATAACTTTTCGCGATGAATCTAATAACGATAATTAATCTACGATTAGCTACAGTGATGCTACAGTAACCATTCTTAGATCACGCGGTCAAAAATCTCATTAGAATCTTCAGGGTTTTTAGTGCAAGGTTCTGAAGTTGGTTTTGTAAACTGATTTTGTTTGACACCGTAATTACCGGTCAAAATATTACTATTCCTTTGAAAGAACCAAACCAAACAAAGCCACGGTACCCACATTATCCCGTCACACTGCTGCTCAGCTTGCCAGTTCCAGGTTTATCGAGCGGCCGTGAAGAAACCTCCGCGTCCGGCTGGAACGGCAGGCTCGCGCTCGCTCGTTGCTCTCCGAGCCACCGCGTCAAGCCGCCGTCACCCTTGCATCCTCCGGCACCAGCGCGCGCCACGATCGCGTGCCGGGCGGCGCCACCCACCTCGTCGCTGTCCAAGTTTTCCGGCTCGTCGATGCAGACACCACCCACATCTTCGCCGCCGTCGACGGCCGGGTCCCGAGAGCCTGTGTTCGCCACCGCGAACTCGATCGCTGATCCCTCTTTCTTCCGAGAAGTAGTAGTAAAACGACGCCACCTTGGGTTACCTCGATCTGCTCCCGGGGTTAACCAAAACAGGTTGCTCCTGACTCTCTAGCAGATCGATGGATTTTCCATGCGAGCGGGACACCACGGGCGCTCGGGTACTTGTTGCTCGCGAGCTTTGATGGGGACTCATGGCGCCGGTTTTCCACTCGTCGTCACGTCGACCTTGACATCGGAACGCCCCTCTCTGCTAGTCACACGGCTACTAAGAGTGTTTTTTTTTTCTTGCAGCATTGCTGCCACCAGATTTTGAGCTTGTTCGGCTGACCGCATGAATAGTATAGAACTGGTAGAATAAATAGTATTCTGCGAGAGGAAATAAGCTGAGACAAGTCGAGACAAGTCAAACTTAGATAAGCCAAACAGCCTGTTTGTATTGCTACGACGTCGACCGATCGATCTATCTCAGGCTCTTACTCCGTCCAAGCGTAATCCTCGCGCCTTCATTGTGTCCATACGCTGATCAGGATCTGCAAGAACAACCTGATCAAGCTGTGCACGCCGATGGCCTCGTGAGATACCCGTTGAGCTCGTGGCTCCCGGCCAGGCCACGCTCTGCTCGTCTCGTAACCACGAACTGAGGCAACGTACCTTCTGGACATCTGTGGCGGCCTACGGAGGCAGCCGGAGCTTCTGTATTCAGGGGGGGTTTAGTTGGTGAAAAAATTTGGGTTTGGCTACCGTAGCACATTTTGTTGTTATTTGATAATTAATGTCTAATTATAGATTAATTAGCATAATTAGATTCATCTAATAGGAATTAGTTAGACTATGTAATTAGTTATTTTTTAACTGCATTTAATGCTCTATGCATTTATTCAAAAATTTGATGTGACAAGTACTGTGCGATTTTTTTTTTGAACTAATAAATGCAGCCTCAGGTTCATCGGCAACAAGCTAGCATGGCTATTTGAAACGATGTTGCACGCACTCGTCCTCTTCCTGACAACTGCCATCACATCTTATTAGTTACCTTGTCCAGTGCAAGTTAATCAAAGTAACTGGCATCGACAGGTATCTCACTCTTCTCGTTCACAAGCAGTAAGACCTCCAGCTTGTTTGTGCCAGCGAACCTAACCAAGTTTCCAATCCGGTTTTGTCAGGCATTATTTCTGTGACAGGCGCCCGTGTCCTGTGTGGTCGGAGACGCGGCCGAGCACCCGAGCCCCGCGAGAAAACCGGAGAAGAGGCTGCAACGCGATGGATCCGAGGGGAGTGGTGCTCCTGCTCCGAGATCGCAGCGCCGCGTGTGTGGCGCCGAGCACTCTCCGTATCCAGGCACTGTGGACTCGCCGTGCCGCGACCGCGAGAGCGACGCGACAGCGCCGCCGCCTCAGGCCAGCGACAGGACGCGGGGGAAGGCCGAGCTCGCCCTGCGCGCCCGGCCGGTTCATCTCGCTCACCCTTGTCCATTTCTGTAATTACTGACGCTTGGAGCTCACTCCACCGCTTTTACTCCCCCGTTCTTTTCACGGCGATCCCGTCTCTCGCCGGCGATCGCGTTCGCACGGCTCCGCCGGTGAGGTAGCTGCGCCGGTGGTTCTGTCTGTTGCGTCAGTGCTCGAGACAGGCCGCTGAGCCCGTACCTACCTCGCCTCGAGATTGCCTTGTTTGTTTACATCAGTTTTTTTAGCCCCTATTACATTAAAAGGAATCTTAGCATTTAGAAATATCAAATAAAATTTACTAGGCGTATAGCCCGCGCATTTGCGCAGCTAGTATTGAAAATTCAAAAAATTCGCATATCGTTGTATCCTATTTAAAGATTATACTTTTTTACCATACATCATCCTGTTCATTATCGTAAATTATGTCTTACTGTTGGTTAAAACAATTCAAATATGATCTACCAATAATAACAATTTGATTTGTTAAGCTTTAATAATATTATATATATAATTATTCTTATTTTCGTTTTATTTTGATTGATTTGTTAGCTTTAGTTTTTATTAATAGTATATATTTGTAACTGATACCTATCTAATTGGTATTTTATATTTAATTTTTCATAATGACATTGGTGGGTGATTTTTAATTAGGCAAAGGGATATTTTTGGCTAATTTTTATCATAATGGCATTGGTGGGTGATTTTTAATTAGTCACAGGGGTATTTTAGACTAATTTTTTATTATAATGGCAGTGGTGGGTAATTTTTATTTTTTTTTATTTTTCTCCGATTAACGTGGGAATTTCTAAACTTTGAGAGCGAACGTGGAGGTTCTGTTTGTTGGCCAAATAATAAGATAACTAGGCGTACAGCCCGCGCATTTGCGCGACTAGTATTGAAAATTCAAAAAATTCGCATATCATTGTATCCTATTTAAAGATTATACTTTTTTTTACCATATATCACCTGTTCATTATCGTAAATTGTGTCTTACTGTTGGTTAAAACAATTCAAATATGATCTACCTACCTGTAATAACAATTTGATTTGTTGAGTTTTAATAATATTATATATATAATTATTCTTATTTTTGTTTTATTTTGATTGATTGTTGTTAGCTTTAGTTTTTATTAATAGAATATATTTGTAACTGATACCTAGCTAATTGGTATTTTATATTTAATTTTTTATAATGATATTGGTGGGTGATTTTTAATTAGGCACAGGGGTATTTTTGGCTAATTTTTATCATAATGACAGTGGTGGGTAATTTTTATTTTTTTATTTTTCTCTGATTAACGTGGGAATTTCTAGACCTTGAGAGCGAACGTGGAGGCTCCGTTTGTTGGTCAAATAATAAGATAATAGATAGATTTATAAAACTTTTTTGACAGATTGGTGCTAATTTGCGAGACGAATTTAATGAGCCTAAGTAATACATGATTTACTACAGTGTTACTACAGTACCATCAGCTAAATTACGGATTAATATACCTCATTAGATTCGTTTCGCAATTTAGCCCCAGGATTCTACCGTTAGTTTTATAATCAGATTTTATTTAATATTAATAAATATCGAAATTCTCTTGAATGTGACATAGTTTAAAATTTAGCCCCTGTAACCAAACAATTAAAGAGGGCGACCACGACGTTAGAAATCTGACACTTAATTCGGCCTGCCACTTGGGCACCTCGCACCAGTTGCCCCCGTACACGTGGCCTCTGAGTCCAACGTCAGCGTCAGCTTTTTCCAAGGTAGCGGATCGGGGAAAAAAATCGATGATATGTTTAAATTTCCTATCTTGTGGTTCAACTTTAACAGCACGTTACTCTACTCACATTGCAGTATTTTCTCTTTTTTTTGTTGCTTTTCTCAAGGAAGCTTTGGCCTTCACGGCCATGTGCCAGGGTTCGGGGATTTTTTCGCGGTCGGGAGAAACCGTATTGCTTCTTCTTAATGAAAAACGGTGGGGTCCGTTCACCCCTCCGGCCGCGTCTGAAGATGCAACCCTGCCGGGATTAGATCTTCATAATGCATCTATTATATTATTAAAAGAGTGTTAAAAGAAGCCACCACGTTCGCCGAGAGGGTCTAGAAATTCCCACATTAATCTAAAAAAGAGAAGAATTTACACCATTGGATTTTATGAAGATCTAACGGTTCAAACTAACTTAAGAGTTCATATCAAATACGATTAATAAATAGCTAATTTCGGATTTAAAAAATTAAGGAAAATTAAGACATGGCAAAGAGTCCATGCTGAATAATATTAGTAAATAGATTAATTCGGAATTAAAAAACAAGGAAATTAGGGCTTAATCAAAGAGTCCATGTTGAATACAATTACTAAATAGGAAAATTCTGAATTATCAAATTAAAAAAATAGCATTACCACTAGATAAAAATTAATATTAGCTGAATAGCTAAATTTAAAACTAAAAGTATAAATTCTATCTATTATATTATTAAAAGAGTGTTAAAAGAAGCCACCACGTTCGCCGAGAGGGTCTAGAAATTCCCACATTAATCTAAAAAAGAGAAGAATTTGCACCATTGGATTTTATGAAGATCTAACGGTTCAAACTAACTTAAGAGTTCATATCAAATACGATTAATAAATAGCTAATTTCGGATTTAAAAAATTAAGGAAAATTAAGACATGGCAAAGAGTCCATGCTGAATAATATTAGTAAATAGATTAATTCGGAATTAAAAAACAAGGAAATTAGGGCTTAATCAAAGAGTCCATGTTGAATACAATTACTAAATAGGAAAATTCTGAATTATCAAATTAAAAAAATAGCATTACCACTAGATAAAAATTAATATTAGCTGAATAGCTAAATTTAAAACTAAAAGTATAAATTCTATTATATTATTAAGGGAGTGTTAAAACAAGCCACCACGTTCGTCGAGAGAGTCTAGAAATTCCTACGTTATTCTATGACTGTCCAACTGTTGTCAGTTGACTAATTTTTTAGTATGTCATATTGTTAGTACCTGTTAAAAATTTTGCAGACAGATTATGCATTCTGTACGATTGAAGAAGAGGGGGGCATGGGTAATACGTGATCTTGATGGAAAAAACATATGTTTTAGAATGCAAAGAGATGTGCCTATTTAGCAACTACTGGTAGCTAGCAGCACGGTGGTCGCAGGCAACAGGCTGGCGGAGGGAGCCTCCGACGCGATGTGCCTCCGGTGTCGTGGCACTGCCCCGACGTGAAGGGATGTCGAAGATGGATGGACGGACGATTTCGTGATGATGATGGAGTAAAAAAACGCGGTGAGATGTCAAATACGATTAATAAGTAGTTAATTTCGAATTTAAAAAATTAAAAAAAAGACATGACAAAGAGTCCATGCCAAATACGATTAGTAAATATAGCTTAATTTGGAATTAAAAAAATAAGGAAATTAGGACTTAACCAAAGAGTCCATGTCGAATACAATTACTAAATAGGCAAATTCGGAATTATAAAATTAAAAAAATTAGCATTGGCACACGACAAAAAAAATTATTATTAGCCAAATAGCTAAATTAAAATTAAAAGTATAAAAAAATTGGAATCAAATATGATTAATAAATAGATAAATGCAAGAACTAGAATACAAAAAAATTATTGTTGATGTGTGTAGTGATTATGAATCATATTAAGAAGAAAAATAGCTAAATAAATAGTATCAAATGCAATAATAAAAATCCAAGTTTGAGTTTCATGGCAAATAAAGTTAATAAATACTCCAAATTAACGAAGATCTAAATAGTATTTGTGTATAGGATTTACACCATTCGATTTAATGAAGATCTAACGATCCAAATTGAACAAAAGAGTCCATGTCCAATTTAATGAGATGCAATATTTTAAACTACCAAAAAGTGTCTGTATCCAATTAAAGTTAAATATAGGGTCCGCATGACATAAAAACTCATGTTAGCATCCATGTCTCGCATTAATCTTCCTTAAAGATGAAAAAAAAATGGCAACAGCATAAGCGTGACAACACGACCATAGTTGTATTGTATTGGTACTATTGAAAGAGATAATTGCTTTGAAAAACCTTTGGAACGCCCTGCACTACGACGCGACCATAGTTTTTGCCCGAGATTCCGAATCACAACTTTTTGAGTCTCAAGAACGTCCTGCAGTACATGCAGCTGCATGAAGCACACTTGATTCTACTCAAAATCATTGCCGAACTCAATCAATCCATTTCTTCTGGAGCAACCAAACGTCAAGATAGAGACGAAAAAATAATGATGATGCGCAGAGTTTCACATATTGCAATCTATTGCAAGACCATCTGCACCTTATGATTATAAGTGTGGGCCAATGAATACACAGACGAATCAATGTGAGAGAAATATCCGCTAAAGAACCAATGTTTTCTCCAAACAAGGATTATTATCATAAATATTGTATATTCTTGAACAACTTTAGTTATACAAACTAATTTGATGGTGGTCAATAAAGAATTATGATTCTATGGGCATATAAATAGTTCCATACAAGTAATAATTACTGGGATAAAGGGTAATGCACCGAAACCTACAAATAAATATGACTATTATTAGCTCAATCTAAATAGATGCATGGGAAAAATCAGGGAGTTGGTCATGTGAGGAATCAAATAGCATAGATAATTATTAACATTATTATCCCCATCTAATCTTCTATAAGTACACATTAGGCGTGGAACACAAATGTGATCGATACCTCTAAAGAAGTATAGAGAAAGAAAAGAGAAAAGGATAAAGAAGCACCAAGATTGAACGGGTAAGGAAAGTAGAAAAAGGAGAATAGAAAAAGAAGGCAGGAAAAATGGGAAAATGAGGGAAAAAAAGGGACAAAAGTGAATTTATTGGTTTAGTCTATAAATAATATCATTAGAATGAGAAAAATATTAAATTATAGTCATGTCCTGTTGGACATTTGACATCTTTCATATATTCATGAAAAAAATAGAAGAAGTGGTTTTACCGAACGGTTTTCAAAACATCTCTATATCCATTAAAAAAAGCTACTCCATTAAAGAAGCTACAACTGGAGTTATTTTAGCCACAGATACAGGCCTGAAGCCCTGCTAATCTATCTCAAAGTCGATTGCCTACAGTACAAAATCAAATGATTCAAACATATGTATGTTGTCGATGCTCCTCTTCGCTCAGGGAAAAAAAAACCCTGAGGCACAATACTAAATAGGAAACTTCTCCATTAGATGCATCGGATGCGATACACACTAATTGATGTCAAATATACCGAGGAACAAAATAGAAGACAGAGAAATCAATAAAATTGCTTGAGAAAATGGAAAATAAAGAAAAAAGTTAGAAACAACAACAAAAATATATATGGAACTATCTATCACCGAGATGACAAAACTCTAAAGTAGACCAATATATGCAGTCATATGGGTTAAAAACAAATAAATTGTGCTGTAACCAAAGTAGAAAAAATAATAATAGGTTCGGTTAAATAAAAAATTTAAAACATATATGCATTAACATAGCACACATATATATAAGTTTTGCATAACATTTATTTACCAAAGCCAGCAGGAGGCCTCAACTTATTTTTTAACATAACTTTTTTTTGTCTAATCCATGATTATTTTTATTTCGCTCCGATGACGAGTCAGGTCTAGATGTGCTAGATGCTACTTAAGTGCTCTAACAACTACACTAGATATATTTTCGCTAAATATTAATCAAAATATTGCAAGATACAAATCGAACTCCAACATCTAAGTTACAGATTGTTGGCAAACATAACTATCAAATACATATAAATATATTTCATAATTATAAAAAACTTTATATGAATACAATTATGTACAATTTGCTCCGTATTCAAGGTGACCCAAAATTGAATTCAATCCGCAAATTTAGATTTTGCAGGTTTAAGTACTAAAATATGCAACTATAATATAGAACAAAGCAACATAAAAAGTGATGATTGATATGAACTCCTATGCATAGAAAGCTGCAAGTAGTATAATATTCAACAAGAACAAACGAGAGGTAAATAAATTACAAAATACATCTCTTCTGTCAATGTAAATATTTTAAAAAATTAAATAAAAAACTAGCTACCTGCGCTATTAGCGCGGGCCACCTTGCTAGTTGTTTGTTAGTCAAGGAATGGACCCTACCACCGGGGCCTACGACGAGGATGCGGCAATTAGGCACGCGCTGTTCTTTTTCTGCTGAGGTAGAGGAAGCAGGACCCAAAATATCTTGGATTGATCCAACGCCTGTGAAAGTGAAACAGTCTGAATTCAGTGATAAGATTCTGAAAGTGTCAGCCGACACCCACAGCGAACCCCTTTGTCCTAGTTTGAGGAACATCACTTCGCTGGCCCCTGGGACGGAGAAAAGATTGGGAGGACACCAGGACGCAACAGTAGTAAACTTGTTCTCAGCGGGGGCACACAGGATTTTTAACCGATGTGATGGATCAACTGTGTCCGACTTCATTATCCTGCAGCTAATCTTCATGATGCAACGACAGAGAAGCTACAGATTGTAGGTGTGGCTTTTGCAAGGGGCAAGAGTATGATTCACTCAACAGCTGTCGTTTCTCGACTGGTCTCGAGCATGGTCAGGCCATTCCTGGCATGCTGCAAAGAACGAAGTGCTCGTGCTCCTCAACTACGTGCATGCACACAGTACCAATTGGAGCAATGCCCGATTGGGCAATGGGCGTCGGTGTACTTTCCATGTCCATGATCCGGCGCCTCTGGATACCGTGAAACACCACCGCCCTTGAGCGATCCAGAGCATAGGAGACGTGGCATTCGATCATGCCGTGTGAGAACGAGATTCTGGACGGGTGCAAAGCAGCAAAGGCACCGATCGAGATGCACCAAAAGGGGAGTTATCAGTTATGGGTTTGCTTTGTTAGCTCGCTCGCTCTTTTGATCGTGCCCCTTTTCAGCCCTCTGATCCTTTCGCTCTAATGCGGGCATGCGGCGTGTGTGTGCGTGTCTTGATGCCCATCACTGTTCCCCTGCAGGTACGTGCTTGCTGCGTTCGGGCCCCAAAAGAAGAAAGCAAGAAAACTAGCAAGAGTACATGATCTCAGAGCTGCCATTATCCCAGCAAAGGGAGAGTTAAAGGCCAGAGAAACAGGATACCCAAATCTGAAGGACGGCGCGTTTCGGATGATCCCTAGATGCGCTGTGAAAAATCCTATGCTATGATGATGTCGATCACTCCGAGAGCTAATGCACTGATGTGATTGGGTGCAGTGCGGAGAGCAGATGATGGCTGCTAGGAGTTGCGGATCATGATTCACGCATGTCGCATGATGATCGGGCCCAAAAGTTTGAGGAAAAAGCTCGCAGCCACCTCGGAGCCCGCGGCCAGGTCGAGCTCGACACGTATGGATCGATCCGGGGCCTTTCAGTTCAGTACCTGTCCATCAAAGAGGATTATGCGCCACGCACCAGCAATGCCGGAGCGAGCGATCAAGAGCGGGAGTGCTATCAGGAATTCATAATCGGATCACGCGCGAGCGCCCGTGGAAAGCCAATGCAAAAGGCCTCAAGCTGGTTCGCCAGAGAATAAAGAAGCTAAGAAGAAGAGATGATCATTAGGGTTAGGATAAGCTACCAGCGGGCAGCCACAGGCCCACACCGTGTGCGCTCCAATCTATCGCGCGCACCCATCATCATCCGGCCGCGACGCGATGCAATGCAATGCAATGCCAAACCCAGAGTACCCATCCGATCGGTTCGTGTAATATCTTCGCATCCTCTCGTCTCTGGTTGGAGCCCGGCCGGCAAAAGTCTCCGGCGAGAGGGATCGCTAACCCGAGTGGCTCCGCCACTAACTGGCTGCTGCTTCCGCCGCCATCATCTCGTCTCATACGTCATGTCATACAAAAATCATGGCGCCTAACTCAGTACGGGCGTGCGATGCGCACGCGTGCACACAACGCCTTCGCTCCGGTCCCGCGCCCGCCGGCGTCAGATCAGCCCGTCGTCTTCCTCCTTGGTCTCCTCGTGTTGCCTGCCGATGGGGAAGAAGCAGAACACGCGTGGTGTGGATTTCACGCTTGCCTTGCCTGCAGGCTGCAGGACTGCAGTAGCTTGTTGCGTTACATCTTCAGGGTTTTCAATGGCGGGTGAGTTCGCTACATCTCATGCGAAATTGCAACTGCAGACGAAACAGGTACCCGTCGTTTCGACGCACGTCACTTAGGGTTCAGGGCGGATCGCCGCTGGTTTTTCTTCTTCCTGTGCACACGGAGTCACGGATGTTAGGAAATGCGACGACTATCTGTGTACTGTTTGTTACAGGAGAGCCTCTACCTGTACTTGTTCCCTTTCAGTGCCTTTCCATCAGTGTCTAGCTTGCCGCTGGTGCAGGCGATGGGTCGTCCTCACCAGTGGGAGGACCTTCAGACCATAATGGAGGGGGCCTGGGGCTGTATCCGATTCGACACTTATTCATCAATTTTTGGTGGACGGCATGGCATTGCTGAATGCTGATTGCTGTGTCCAATGGAACGATGATCTTGCGTTTAAGCTGTCATATTCTGTCCAAGCTAACGCTGAAAAAAAAAGATGTATATCTTCTGACAGAACTTGCAAAATACTACTGCTGACGCTGTAAAATCTTACTCATGACGTTCAGATTGCTGCCCGACCACTTGTTCTACTTCTTCTGGCTAATATAAAGCGGCCGTTTTTTTTCCCGTACCCTTTTGTGGATTAGTAGAAGCGTGGAACGGGCTTTTTGACAAGGCCATGACTGATACAAGCATGTCAGATGAAGTTTTTTTCCCCTGCAGCAACCTACATCTGAAGATGCGCAAAATGCACTGGTGGCATGTATGAACTAAATGAAAACAGCTCTTTTCATAGGAAAATTAATACTGCAAAAACAACTTGGGATCTTAAAGTCATCAACAGGGTACACCTGTTTTTTTTTTTGGGGTGGTGGTGGTGGTGGGGGGGGGGGGGGGGGGGGTGAGCAGAGCATAGGCCCGTATGGTGGGGGCACATGATACTGTAATCCGAGGCAGGAATATCTAATCCAACAAAATCTCAATACCATCATTATTAGGACAGGTTCCAGGGTCCACCCAAAAATGCGAAACTGACGACACTGAGGCAAACACGAATGAACCCGTGACCACGACGAGCATATACGTTTTTATTTGGTTGGAGCACTGCACGGTTGAGGACAAGCTCGACAACAACGCGCCCAATTTGAGACCACTCACATAATACTATACCGGTGAGCTAGCTAAGCACATTGCCGAGTTGAGATCAGATTCTCTCTCTCTAAAAAGATGTTATTTTTTAGATGATATTCTTCCGCTCCTATTCAGCAGCGATGTGATTGCCCTGCCTTTGCATTTTTCGACGTCTTTCCTGGATCACTCACAGCACAGGTGAAACCTCGCAGCCTTCTCGCAGTTTGGGGACTAGATATTTCACTCTTTTTTGTTCTTTTTTGAGGGAAACTCGAGATTCGTTTTAGGCACGAGCCAGACCAAAACGGCCCGTATGCCGTTTGCTCGAGCGTTTTCTCTAAATGGGCTACTGGGCTACCCCTCAAAAGAGTAGCGGGCCACTTGTTAGTTGTTAGGCTTTTTTTTAAAAAAAAACTTGTTACTTGCTAGGCCTGAGTCCGACCGGTTGTTGAAAAAAATTCGTCAGCGGTCTTCTCAAAAAAAAAAAAAAATCGTCGGCGGCTCCAATTCCAACTCCTCGAGTCAGATCGGTACTCCTCGAGTCGTAAGTCGTAGGCAAAATTGCGTTCAACGACGGTTTTTTCCCCTAAACCACTAAGGGCCCGTTTAGTTCCCAAACCAAAATTTTTTGGGTGTCACATCAACAGTTTGACCAGATGTCGGGAATATTTTTCGGACACTAATTAAAAAACTAATTTCAGAACTCACCTGAAAACCGCGAGACGAATCTTTTGAGACATTTGACCGCATCATTAGTACATATGAGTTACTATAGCACTTATGGCTAATCATGCACTAATTAGGCTCAAAAGATTCGTCTCGTCGTGTACATCAAAACTGTGCAATTAGTTTTGTTGTTTAACTACATTTAATGCTCCATACATGTGTCCAAAGAGGAATACACAAATTTCGAGGTGAAATTTTTTGGAACTAAACGCACCCTAGAAATGATACCTCTTTGCTGAAAGACATTGCACAACACCGGTAATTTACTATAGAACATTGAACTCATTATAATATTAGCTTTTAATAGAAAACTACAGAAATTTCCCTCCTTACCCTTGCCCGTCTCCTACGATCCTACCTGCACGCCACTCGAATCCAAGCGGAAGTTCGCCGCTGGAGCGCCGCTGGAGCGCCGCCGTCCGCTCTATCTTCTCCAACCCCGGCATGCCAAGCACTCCCCCTCCTCCTCCTTCACGCTTGCCTACTCCTTCCTACGCCTCGCGGCCGAGCCCACTCCTTCCTGCACCTGGACAGCTGGACTCAAGCTACCGAGAATGAGGATGTCGGCCATGGTTCGCTAAGCCGCCGTCGGCGCCTCGCTCGTGTGGCGCGCTGGGAGCGCCGCCGGCCCTCCGCCCCTCGCTCGTAACCGCTCCCCGTGCTCCTCTTCCACCGGCCGTAGCATCCGCCTCCGCTCCCGGCGCCGATGCGGCCGTGACGCCGCCGGGCCCCGGGGAAGCGCGGGGCAACGGACGCCGCTCGCCTCACCCACTGGAAGCGGAAGGTCGGTCTCGCTCACTCCTCCCCTTCCCTCTCCGTAAAAAACTCTCCGTTTCCTGAAGTCGTGGCTGTGCTCTTTGCTCACGCGCGGATCGCACGCCAGGTGTTTGTGGAAACGCACGGTAGAAATCCCAGGCGAGGCATTTGGTTTTTCTTCTCACGCCACGACCACTCCGCCTGAACGATCTCTGTAACCTGCTTTTGGAGGAGTCGTGCAAGGATGTCGTGAAGGGCATCAGATAAACTATCCCCTTGAGTTTGAATATACAATGTTAACGCACCCAGCATTTGATGCTGTCTTGTAGTTTCTTTATCCTACCAGTGGTGGATGTCACATGTGAATGCAAGCATATGTACCTGCAGCCAAGCGTGGATACCGCTCAATGGCTAAAGCATTTTAGAAAAAAAAGGTAGAGAACCTTAGAAAGCGAAAAGGAGAAATGAATTCTTTGAAGACTCTAGCAAAGAAACAAAGATGTCAGCAGTCAGGAGGGCAACGCTCAACAGGACAGCCGGTACACGTGACTTGATGTGAGACGCCAACCCATGAGATTTGTGTGATTATAGTTTTCCTCCCAAGTCCAGCAGTCCTGCCCCAGCCATAAGTAGAGCTTTCTCTTTTGCGATTTGCACACGCCTTGTCTTTGGTGCCTCTGCTATTCCTCCTCAGCAGCCCTCTCGGTCTCAGCTCTGCTGCGAGCCTGCGAGTGCCATGGATTCCAAAGCCATGTTAGATTTCTTTGCTTGCCTATGCTTTTAGCTTCACCATCCTTACTGTCTCCCTTTCTCTTTGTTTCCTTATGCTGTTTGTTAGCCTCTCTTTGTGTTTAAGTTTTGCTGCAATCCATTGTTGAGAAAGCAAGTAGAAATGGTGAAGTGAAAAGTTCAATGCAATTTACCAGGATTTGATGTTCACATATCTCCTTTGGTTGCGTGTATGATTCTCCCTGCCACCCCTTTTCCCTTGTCTTGAGAGAATAATGTATGGTTCTTGTGCAGGGAGGAATTTCTGGCCAGTCAGGCTCCCATCTTCATGAATCAGGCTTCTCGACATGTACGTATGCATGCTGGCTTCTTCTGCAGCTATTCTCGAACCTTTTACCTCTGATTTATATAGCATTTGATTGGTTTGAGGAGAGATTTAGATCTTGTTGGTGGAAGGAACACTATAAAAGGATCGGTGTTTATTTTTTCAAAGATTTATATGAGCCATTCTTCGCACTTGCCCAATAATAAGGCAATAACCTTCGTTGAAGGTTTAGCGAATTAGCGTGTGTTTGATTTGCAGACCAGGCGGTTCCATCCTAATTTTTTAGTTGAGTTCAACCTATTATTTCGTATTTGATTAGATGGATTGATTCTGTTCCTATTTTTTTTGTTTGGTTCGAGGGATTGAGAGGGACGAAACAATACCCTCTTAAAACTGTCATAACTCATAAACAGTATCGCTTTCGTTTTTATTTTTTGTTTGTTTGAGAGATTGAGAGGGACGAGACAATGCCCTTTTGACACCGTTATAAACAGGACTATCACTGGATCCGCCAATCAGCCTCCATTTCTTTTTTTTCTGATCTACCCTATCTTCTGCACGGTATACGCAGTGCACCCAACCCTGCCCCTGCCCAGCCCACCACCGTGGCCGTCGATGCTCGCCTCCTAGCGACCTTGCGCCGGCCGCGGCGGCACCTCCACGCGCATCCGCCCGCGGCCCGCCCTCGGCCGCGCACCCATCCGCCCCAGTGCCGGTTGCAGCGCGCCTTCGCTCGCCCCAGCGCCATCCGCGGCGCGTCTCACCAGCGCCCTCGCCTACTCTGCGGTTGCACCGCCTGCGCCGGTCTCCAGGGCTGCAGCCATTCGGCTGGGCCTCCGGGTCTACAGGGAATATTGCCATCCAGGTCAATCCTAACCATGCGAGTCTTAATCCAAACGTGGGTCCAACTGGGTTGAACCCGTTCTAACAACCCCTTTGAACCCACCAACCAAACACATAATTAGGTGTTCAATTAATCCTACTTTAGTGGTCACCTAAGCGGAAAGTTAACTTCTTCTTAGTTTTGTCAAGAGCGCTTTTCAATTGCTGCAAGCCTTTAAAATTTTTACTGAGTGTGAGATAGATCATGGAAGCTAAAGCAGGCCCATGCACATAACACTATAATAGTATTGAGTGAGCAATTTGTTTTTAACAAAAAGTATGTATTTCTTTCAGGCTCAGCCATGTTCCCGATATAATATCATGTGTTAGTTTGACAGTTGAGAGTTGAAAATTAAAACTAACATTAGGATGTATAATCAGTATGAGTGAGCAATGTGACAACTGTACAATTTCTGTTGCTGTAATTCAAATCAGAACAGTAACTGCATGTTTGCATCAAATTATCTGAATGCATTGAGATTGAGGATTAGAATCTAAATCTTGCTAACATTTTTATATCTCCTTAGATATATTTCTGAGATCAGGTAATGCACTCAGAGGGAGACCATGACAAGTTCTTTTTGCTCTTTGTGTGCAGATGTCTAGACCATCGATTATTCTCAAGCTTATTCTGGGCTTGCTCTGGGGCATCATCCATTTGGCAATCAGCCTTTTTAATTTATGGCCTTTCCTGATTTACAATCTAGAATGCTGTCTTATTTCGTCTGGGCTGTTGCGGAAGTATCGATATCTCCACCTGGATAGGCTGAAGTACTTGGCCATCGTGGTAGATAGCAAAGAAGCTAAAAATACCGTGAAGATCAGGCAGCTATTGTGCTGGCTCTCAGCAATGGGTGTGAAGTATATATGTCTCTACGACATTGAGGGTGAGACAAAAGAGTTCATTTGAATTTCTGGGATATCTGTTTTCTGCTTGAAGTTCATCCTTCACTGCTAATATACCTATATGATCATTTCTTTTGTGTAAATAAGCATAGTTTATAGAATCAAGTTACTTTAAGCAGCAATACTGGTCTGTTACAATACTCGAGAGTTGAGACAGTGGCAGAGTGAACGAAAATAACTGCCCTATCGCTCTTGTGCATTATCTTCTGATGTTTTAAGTTTATAGATGCATGGATTCTTATTGTTTTTTCGTGAGACCCGTGGGCTCCATCTAGTACACATAAGATTATCCTACTATCTTACTATTCTATGTTGCATCGTAGGAGTCCTGAAGAAATCGCTTGAACCGGCTATGAAGGGTTCAAGAGATGGGAAGGCAGGAGAATATTTGGTTAGTTACAATATTGAGTTTCTCTTACTTTGTGTACATTCTCAGCTGTTTGGGTTGTTGATTGTTCATGGCAACATGTAGGATATTGGTGCAAGCATCAATTATTCACATTCTAGCCACAAAGATATGGTGATCGAGTGCCTTTCTGGTTCTGATGGCAAGGAGGGTATTGCTAAAGCAGCCAATTTACTTTGCTCAACTTACTTAAATGGTGATACTCATGGAAATGGCAAAAGGGAGCCAACATTTACAGAAGCTGACATGGCCAGTGCGTTGAAAGCTGTAGGTATGCTTGAAAAACTTTTTTTTTCACGCATGCTCCATTTGATATTCTTAATTATCATTTGTTACTGATCTTATCAAATATATTATCGTAATGCGAGGACCATCTAAGTTCTGGGTTCATCGCAGGTTGTGGTGGACCAGAACCTGATCTTCTTCTCATGTATGGTCCTGCTAGATGTCATTTAGGCTTTCCTGCATGGAGATTACGGTATACTGAAATTATGTAAGTTTTCCATCAACACATACATTAATCTTTCTGATTGAGAAATTATTGTACCATTGATAGTTTATTTTCACATTTGAGATATTTCTTAATATTTCTTTTTACAGGCATATGGGACCACTAAACTCAATGAAATACGGTGCCATTGTTAAAGCTTTATACAACTTCTCAAAGAAATACCAAAATTACGGTAAGTTTGTGGTTTCAAATTTCAACTGTTCTGCAGCAAAACCAACCATGACCATTACCATTTTCTACAATCTTTAGTTAATCTAATTAGGTTAACATTTTAGCCTGTGACATTTATCCTGACTCTTTACGTTACAAATGCTTCAAAAAGGAGCCGTGCTAGACTTGAGTCTACCTCTGTTATCAATTTTGCTGAAGGGATAGGTTACACTAACTTAGTTACCCATGCAATTTATGTTTGTCTGCTCTTGTGACGTGGCTATGTGCTGACAACACTTCTCAGTAATTCCTACAATTAACCATTGTGTGAGATCCAAATGTCTAATGCGCTGATATGTTACAAAGAAACTATATAAACCAGTGTTCCTGAACATGCTCACACAATTTGATGCTTTACTCGAAACAAATTATACTCATTTTGGCTGACTCTAATTCTTTGTGCATCTCAGGTAAATGAGAGTTGATACTGCTGTAAGCCTGTAACGAAGACCCCTAGTAGTTTTCCCCCTCCTTTTTTCTCCCGCCGAGTATACTACCAAGTTCATCGCCACACCCCCACTTTGTATTTCCCTGACAACATCAAAAGCGTCACCGACAGAATATACGGGATCATATCCCTTTGTAAAATTGCGTCGACAACAATGATTAATGAAGCTGCCCTCGAGCACACGGGCAAGTTTAAATCGAGATTGATACTCTTTGTGCCTGCCTCTGCCCTGTATCTATATGCTGAACTGCCGACACCATGTGGTGTTTTGACTTTTCTATATCATCATTCGTGTTACCCTATAATTTCCATCTGCCAAATTTCTATCTGTTGTTTTGCTGAGCATGGAACTGTTTTCTTCTAGCATAGCAATGCGACAGCAGGACATGGATTCATCTGGTGCCTACACAATAATTCACTTCTGACTTCTCTTTGACTCAGAAGAAAGGAGAAGATCTGTGCTCTAGCTGTATCAGCACAGTGAAACAATGATGAAAGGTTTAAATTGACAGTATAATTTTTAGGAAGTTACTTAAACCTGATAGATGACGGATGAGAGGAGATTATGGGTGAAGTGTGACTGTGAGCAGTGAGCACTAGCCAAAGCCGTCCTCTCTCAAGTAGAGTCTTCATCGCTCGAGCGGCGCCTCCGCCTCCCCCGTCGCAGCCCCCCATGTCGCAGGCGGCGCAGTGCCCCTACTGCCGCGCGTCGGGGCCGGCGCGGTGCGCGACGACGCAGCCGCCGCTCTCGCGCGCCGTCTCCGAGTGCTCCGCCTGCGCCCGCATCGTCCTCGAGCGCCACCTCCACACGCACCCCTTCTTCCCCCTCCTCCCCTCCCTCCACCCGCTCCCCCTCGTCACCCCCGACCTCGCCACCGCCGTCGAGCCCACCCCCGCCCCCTCCCCCTCCCCCGGCGGCGAAGGTGACGAGGATCCCTTCCTCCCCGCGGGCTTCGTCTCCGCCTTCTCGGCCTTCTCCCTCGAGCGCCACCCCGTCCTCGCCCGCTCCGCCTCCGCCTTCTCCGGCCTCCTCGCCGAGCTCGAGCGCGCGCTCGCCGTCGACTCCGCCGCCGCGTCCTCCAACCCGGACCCCGCTGGTCCCATGGTCTCCGTCGACAGCCTCCGCGCCTACCTCCAGATCGTCGACGTCGCCTCCATACTCAGGCTCGACCGGGACATAGCCGACCACGCCTTCGATCTCTTCAAGGATTGTTCCTCCGCGACCTGCCTCAGGAACCGGAGCGTCGAGGCGCTCGCGACCGCGGCGCTCGTGCAGGCCATCCGCGAGGCGCAGCAGCCCCGGACGCTGCAGGTTTGTTTGTGATTGGCACACTCACACCTGTTTGTTCTAATGCTCTGGTGCAAATATGGATAGATATAGATGCATAGGCGTTCCTTTCTCCAAGCAGTTAGGATTGTATAGGTAATTGTTGTTTTCGAAATGAAAATATGCAGTTTCTCAGATATTGTTTTCTTGGAACTTGGATATTTTGTGAGTCAATTCGAATCAGCCAGTGGTTTCAGTTTTAAAGATATGTTGTGCCCTAGCATATGAAAGTACCAACCAAAGTCAGCAAGACAATTCAGTTTTCAATCCTAAGTTTTAAATATCCCATTTAGCCATCAAATAAAGCGTGTTCTCAATGCTGTGCTTGATCATTAACATTGATGAATGTTCATTTGCATTTTCCCCTTAACCAAACTGCCAGTTATTACTGCTTGGCTTAGTTACATCCTGTGTAACATGAAATTGTAGCTAATACAAATTGGGCTAACTTCAACCATGTTGGGAATACCTGAGTTTGACAAATGATTGAAACACTTGCTAAGTCTACTTGGATATATCTGATGTGTTATACAAACATTTCTCGTAGCATTTTCAGACATACTCAAATACTTGAAATTTGTTGACTAGAGCTGATTCACCTTCTATTCACTATGTAGTGAGGAAATCTCTATGCTACCAATCTTCCACAGAAACAGATTGGAAATAAACATCAAAATACTTGGCATTTGGCAAATATCTGAAACGTAGTGTACCATTTTCACTACTTTTATCAATCACTACCGATTCACCTTCTGCTTAATATGTGACCAGGAAATCTCTACTGCTAGCAATCTTCCTCAGAAAGAGATAGGAAAATACATCAAAATACTCGGCGAATCTCTGAAACTGAGCCAACCTCTTAACAGCAACTCAATTGCTGTTCATATGCCTCGATTTTGCAGCTTGCTCCAGCTGAATAAGTCTGCTCAGGTATCAGATTTTAACTGAAAACGTGTTACTGTAGCATTATGCCAAAAATTAATATCTGCTTTTAACTAATTACATGTTGACTCCTCAGGAACTTGCAGCTCATATCGGTGAGGTGGTTGTTAATAAATGCTTCTGCACAAGGCGCAATCCAATAAGTATATCTGCTGCTGCAATATATCTTGCATGTCAACTGGAAGACAAGCGCAAAACCCAGGCTGAAATCTGTAAAGTAACAGGCCTTACAGAGGTCACTCTACGCAAAGTGTACAAAGAACTCCTGGAGAACTGGGATGATTTGCTCCCCCCTGACTATACACCGGCCACACCACCAGAGAAAGCTTTTCCAATGACAACCATTTACTCAGTGCGCCCGTCAAGTGGCAAGGATCTGTATCAGGATAAGATATTTGATAGTAGTAGGCAGAAAGGTCCTGAGCCTGCAGAGCCCGATCACATGGTCATTGTGAAAGAAGAGGAAGAAAAGAAAATCAGTGCTCTTGGTCGACCGCCTGCAAAACTTGAGCCTCATGAGCTGAGCAAGGCATTCTGGCCATCAAATGCCCCATTATCAACATCTCCAAAATCTGATCGTGACAAGACAGAAACTAATGTCCGTGGGTTCAACCTTAATGAGGTATCATGTGCAATGGATTCTGATAGAGCAGATACTACAGTGAAGCCAAGTTTCGGCGATCAGTCATTGAATGAATCAAATATGCTTCCATCTCCGAATAGGCAGCCTTTACCATGGCAGCTTAAGCAAGGGGCGACTGCAGCTGGTCCATCATATTCTAGGCTTCGTGAGCAGCACATTGGCCTTGACCTTGTAGCTGCTCTGAAGGGGATTGGAAAAAGGAGTGCTGGGGATGGTGGTGATGGCCGGGATAAGGAAGGGAAGTGAATAGCTATAGCTATTTATTCAGTTATTAATCGGAAATAAAATTAACGGTAATGGTCCATTGTAAATATAGATGTTTGTTTGTAGTAGAGTTAAATTCGGCTTCCCTTGACATTCTATGTCTGTGGAGAAATGTCACTCCAGACTTTGTAGCTTCGGTGCTGAAAATTGCTACCACTTCCAAATTATTTATAGCCTGAGCTGACTTAATTCGCTATGTTTAGTACAATGAAATGCAATTCCTTTTCATTTGAGCACTGGTAAGCTGTAGGGACAGTCTATACAAGAAACTGTTTGTTGCCTACTTGGCTGAAAGAGTGAAAGGATCACGTTTATACCAGATTGACACGGTAGTTTGCATAATTTTAGTTGAAGTTCTTGTCCAAAATCCAGGTAAACAGTGATAAAGTTATTTGGAAATAATTCGTACTACCTGGGTGTAAATTACAAGGCTTGTTTTGTTATGTTAGGATAACCCAACTGCTTATTACTATCATTTTCTATCACGTAAGTAATACTCCCTCCGTGCGGAAATGATCTACGTATTTTGACTAGAAAAAGTCAAACTTTATAAACTTTGACTAATAATTAGTTAAATTATATGTATAATTAGTTTATAAAATTTATGTCAATATATATGTATTCAAAGAGGTTTTGAGATGACATTGAGTTATTCGTAATTGACATTATATTCTGAGTGATTAATAAAAGTCAAACTTTACTTCGAATGACTTTCTCTAGTCAAAATATGTAGATCATTTCCGAACGGAGGGAGTACGGAGTATATTCGTAGAGTAATTGTTACGCATTGGCTTGAAGAGCGAAATAGCCTTGTAAAAGGGGACATATAAATTTTGCCCGAAACAGGAAGACCAGACAGGCAGACAGGCAGACAGGCCTCGCTCTTTACGCTCAAGCGTGAATTTAACAAAGCTGGAGGAGCTCATGCGCAAATTTGCCCCCGAACCGGATAATACAGCGCGATAGCGAAGCAGAGGCCTTCCAAAACCCACGGCAAACGCCTAGTGCTCCCCATCCTCTCTTGCCCCCCTCCTCCGTCATGGCCGTCTCCTCCACTACGTCCCAGCTCCCGCTCCTCTTGCTCCACCGCGGCACCGCGAACCCTAGCCCCGCGTCTCTCTCCTTCCCCTCCTCTCTCCGCGCGACGTCCCTCCGCTCCCGCGCCGCCGCCGCCGCTTCGCCCGCAGACACCCTTTCCGAAGACGGCATCCCCGACGCGCCACCGGTACGTGACTATGCTGACACATTGGCAGTTTTCGAGCACGTATAGCCCAAAACCAGTAGATTTCTAGGTGGTAGACAGTAGGTATGCGCCATGGGAACGCGGGGTTATATGGCGGCATTAGTTCATTCAGTTCGCACCCGTTGGAGCTTGTTTATTCAGTGACTAAAATTGTTGTGCTCGTGCTTTCAGGAAGGGGAGGGGACGGGAATTCCGTTGCCATCGTCGATTGGGGATGATGGAGAGCAGGTACCTTCCTTAACGATTAAAATTTGCAGATTTTGTTACCAAATGTATAGCTCTAATATTGTCACTGCCGTGATTATACTGTGATAAGTTGTTACCATATGACGGACGTTTGTCTGTTATTGCTGCATAATGCACATTTTATCATAATAAATGGAAAAGACTGTGTTCAGAATTTTGGTAAATTAAGAAATGGTTCAGGCTTCAGGGTGAAACCATGCTACTTGGCACAGTTACATTATTGGAGGCTTGAAGCGAATGAACTCTCTGACTCAATGGTCAGTGTGTCAGAAGAATAACAGATATGGCAGTCAGCACAATTTTTAAGATGTTTCACTTAAAAGCAAACTATTGTTCATGTGACTAGGCAATTATGCTTGTGCGTTGCTATGGACAGAGTTGGTATAAGTATCGAATATGTGTAGTTGCTCTTTCGTTAATTTGTAGGGATCTACGTGATCGAGTCGTGGATGGAGGGCTGGTCTGACTTGCATACTGGATGGACTAAGGCCCACCTGTCAATAACACAAGACGGACCAAACCAAAAATTTAGGTGGAAACCTTACTTGCTTTAAAAATATGTATAGATATAGATTTGGGTGTCAGGAATGTATGTTGGTAATGTCATATCAACGTAGACAGTTTAGCATCCTTGATGCTTGAGTTTTGCGGAGTTACCTGATTGAATAGATTATTCATGAGCTGGATTATTCATGAGTATGCAGCCTGTCCTTCAAATCATTCCTGTTGAACTGGAACAAGAATATCTGATGGTCTATGATGGTGTAGCTTTCCAAGTTGAACTTAATTCTCGAAAGCTCACTGGGTGGAATTTTCAAAGTTTTCTTCCCATTACTGTTCTGCTCCTCGGAATTATTCAGCCCACTCAAAGAATGGTGGCCCTAATCATTTGTTCTAATTAAGAAGAGATGTAATAATTCATCTCTTCTTAAATGCCCAATTGTTGATCTCTAAAAAAGTAGAGATCCAAAACAGTGGCAAAAGCAATGTTGTTCTTGTAGGTTTATCCCTGTCATTTGGTGTTTGAGTTCTTTTTAACCATCTTTCATTCTCTGTGCACTTTTTGTCTTTTTGTGTTGGTTTGCTTCTGCTGTGTAGTTGTTCTTTTATCCTTGCTTTCCTTTGTGATGCATGTATCTATATTTATGTAAACAATAGATTATCCTTGTGATCTAGGACACCTCCTTTGCAGTTCGCATTAATTGCTTGAACTCCCCTAATTAATCTGTAAATGGGGGAAATAAAAATCCTCTCCTTGAGGAAGAATTTGAAGACAAATAGAGAAGGATGTGCTCCGCCCATCTGAAATTGCTTCACTTTAGCTTTGTTCCAAGTCAAACATCTCTGAATTTGACCGAGCTGATAAAAAAATGTAAATACCCACAATACTAAGTAAATACACTATCAATAAATATTTATTGGTAGATTTAATGAAACTATTTGATATTTGTAGATGTTGATACTTTTTTTTCTATAACGCGGCCAAAGTTAGATAGGTTTGACTTAGGACAGAGCCAAAGTGACAAGTAATTTCGGACAGAGGGAGTACCTCATTTGTTTTGATGGGACCAGATTATAACAACAACATCAACAACAACATAGCCTTTTATCCCAAGCGAGTTGGGACCAGATTATAAGGTGTTGATTAATTAAAGATCTATGCACATACTACTGTTTTTACAGTTGTATAACAAATGCAACATTTTTTAGAAAAATTATAATAAATACAATCTATATATTCTATTAGCAAGTTGTCAGAGGCATATGAGTTGTGTACTAAATACAACTTTATTTTTATAAACAGAGATGTGTATAACAGTTTCTAGATGTGTGGTTGTGTTAAAATTCAACAAGTTATGCCATGCCTCTTGCTTATCTCCCTTGGAACCTTGTTGGTGCTGTCCTTACACTGTTGGAGTGGAGTGGACAATTGGAGATTTTTTTTTCTGACCCAGAATTTGACATAGGTCCATACTCCCTGCAGTTAAAATAGATTCTATCAATGTCAATAGTCAACCTTTTAAAACTTGCATAAAGTTATTTGCTTTTCTCACATGGAAATGGTATAGATAGATTTGTCGCTAAAACCATGCGTGTATTTATTTAGAAAAGATGGACCAAGGTGTGTTTTGGAGTCTATCTCCAAAATGACTAGTAGTAAAATAGAACAGAGGTAGTACTGTTTAATCTGCCATTGAGGCTACTCCTTATCATTATATTCTTATTTTGTCACTTCATGTGTCTGCTTGTTAAGCTGTCCATGGTGCATATTTGTGTGCAGTTGTTGTATGGAACTGCTGGAAAAGAAATTGTTATGAGGCCTTGTGCACAGTTGAGCTCCTCTTTTACTGATTCTTTAGATGTATCACAAGAGAAAATAGTGATAAGAAACAGATACGGAGAGAAACTTCTTGGTGTTTTGCATGAAGCTGGATCTAAGGACATTGTAGTGTTGTGCCATGGATTTAGATCATCAAAGGATAGTAGAACTATATTGAGTCTTGCTAATGCATTGGCATCAGAAAAGATCAGCATATTCCGATTTGATTTTTCTGGCAACGAAGAAAGTGAAGGTACTTTTGAATATGACAACTACTATAAAGAAGTGGACGATTTACATGATGTGATCCTACATTTCAGAAAACACAAACGTGACACCCATGCTATTGCCAGCCACAGTAAGGGAGGAAATGTGGTTATCCTCTATGCATCCATGTATCATGATATATATAAAATTATTAACCTGTCTGGAAGGTTTAATCTGGAACGTGGAATTGGAGATCGTTTTGGAAATGATTATATGGAAAAGATTAATCGGCATGGTTTCATCGATGTGGAAGACACAACAGGACGTATCATCTACCGTGTGACCAAAGAAAGTCTGATGGACCGTCTTAAGACAGATGTGCAGAGTGCATGCACATCTATTGACCCAAACTGCAGGGTGTTGACAGTACATGGCGCTAATGATGATGTTGTGCCATCAGAGGATGCCCTAGATTTTGATAAGTATATAAGTAACCATGAACTGCATATTATTGAAGAGACTGATCATAGATATGCATCTTATCAGCTTGAATTAGCTTCAATTGTATTGAAATTTGTTAAATCTTGATGAGGGTAGGTGGAAACAAATGTAGCCATTGCCTCTCTTTTTTCCCCCCAATACTCTTGTTCTGCCCATATTAGCGGATTTATTTTAGTGGAAAACTGTTTTTATTAAACATTTATATTAAGGTGTCCTCACTTATGGCATTATTAGTTGACTGCATTTTGTGGGGAAACAAAAGCATATGTCTATCGCACAAGAAATTAAAGTTCAATAAGCTTTCAATTTCCTACTGGAAATAGTATCCTTGCCCTAACTCAGTTTTTATGTGGTATCTTCACTCTTCAGTTTGCGTTCAGAAGTTGCATATCTATCTATGACTAACAGTTGATTTGAATGTTATATGTTCTCAGTTGGCACCCAAGCAGAAGATCAGAATCAAGCTGCGGTCCTACTGGGTTCCTTTGATAGAGGACTCGTGCAAGAAGATAATTGATGCTGCCAAAACAACCAACGCGAAGACCATGGGTCCTGTTCCTCTGCCGACCAAGAGGAGAATATATTGTGTGCTCAACTCTCCTCATGTGCACAAGGATTCACGGTTCCATTTCGAGATCCGGACACATCAGCGGCTGATTGATATCATGTATCCAACTGCCCAAACAATTGACTCACTGATGCAGCTCCAGCTCCCCGCCGGTGTGGATGTTGAGGTTAAGCTATGATTCTGTTGGAGCTGAAGTTTTCAAAGTATGATGTAGTATGGACTCATTTTCCGCAGCCTTTCTTCGTTGATCCTTTTGTTGTCTGGGACTGAAAGAAATGTAGAGCTTGTAATAGGAAAGAAGATGTTAAGACATGAGTTATCTTGCGATGAAGCATATTGAATGAAATGTTTTACATGAAGTTATATTGATGTTCTGGCTTCAGTGAAATTGCTGGATGTAAATGTAATTGGTCAGCATCTGATATACTTGGCTTACCATCCCAGTAAAATTTATTGATTCAACTGGATGAGTAAATTACTCTGTTCATGGCTCCATGCCTGTTGTACCCATACTGGGATGGTTCAACAGACGGACAGTGTTTTTTTTCCTTTCAGAGTTTACCTGAGCTCAAGCTTATTATTTTAAGTCCATTTTGTAATTTGTAGGCGACGCACCAAAATCAGCTAAGGTACTTTTCTCGTATGACATATAGTTCTTCTTTGCACGAAGTTCAATACAAATAATTACTATTAAATAACAATGGCAAGTAGTATATTTATTACCTAAAGAGCCAAAGAGGGGAAAAGGAACCATATATCATTTGGTAAACAAAAGGTAAACTTTCCTGGTTCAAATTGGAAACCGGACCAAAAAAAACGGGTTGTTTTTCATTTGCTTGAACTTTTCAGAACTCTAATAAAATTTTAAGCTATCATTTAGGCGAGGCACAACACAGCCAAACTTGTTCGATATATCTTTCCCTCCCTAAATTTAGTCTACTAGTCTATCAACCCGTGCTCCCGCACGGGCTAATTATAATTAATATAAGAATAAAGTCAATAATTATAATTATCTATCTCATGCCCCGTTTCATCTATTAAATATTCTAACACATACTCTAAAATATATATTTTCATTATTTAGTTACAATAGATATCATTTGTGCACTTCCATATGTAAGGAATATATCTGGTGGAAACCACAACCTTCGTAAAAATCTGTGCAAACCACGACAAAAAAATCGTCTAAATTCACCAAAAAAATCACACATGTAGATGATATGATGATACACAACCTTGTAAAATAACTTGTCCAAACTCGACTTCGTTTGTGAGATATAAAAATAACAAATTTCAAGCCAGAAAGATGATTTGTAAAAATCACACACGAAGGTTGCGGTTTTCACTAGGTATGTTCCCTCATATGTATTCAATATATGTTTAGTTGAACTATTTGTTCGTGAATTGGTATTATTCTCTCTTCCATCATACATGAATATATGGTGGCATATATCGTGGGTAGTATTTTTATATAAATAATATATTACTAATGATAGAAATAGCAATTTTAGAATTTTATATTGGTGCACTTTAATATATTATAATTATATAATTTAGATTCAGATTTATGAGTAATTTAACTTGTAATAATAATGACATAATTGGATAATTTATATGCAAATTTAGGATGGTATTTGTATTATTTTTATAATGGCATAGGTGGGTAATTTACACAAAAATTAGGGGGTTACTTTAGATTTTTTATAATGGCAGATGTGGGTAATTTAGATACATGTTTAGGGGGTTACTTTATCTATGTTCATAATGACAGAGGTGGGTAACTTATTAGGAAAGATAACAGATCCGATGGTTATTATAATTAGAGTTGTTGGATTGATGGCTGGATATTTCTGATTTTTGTGAAAACTTATAGGATTTCTCTATTTTTTTAGAGTGTCCACCTAGGATCCTAGGTGGCTTCACGTGAAGGCTCCAAAGAAGCCTCCAATTAGTAATAGTAAGATTTTAAGTTGACAGGGGTAGTAGGGGATGGTGTTTTATATATACCAAGAATGGTGGAGTGCTATTTTTTTTGGCTGAAGAAAAGGGAGATATAAAGTTGGTCTTTAGCAGCCCCTAGACCGTAGTACGCAGCCCCAGGATCCATAGTCCATGTTTCTAGTGCCATATAGTAGAGTAATCCTCTTTCTCCGTCCGAAAACGACCCATAAGTCCAAGACATCGTGGAGACACGATGAGGTGACAGCTGAGCGTTGTTGGTCGGCGACTGATAAATCCATAAACTACTATCCTTCGGGATGGCCTAATTAATCTTGTCTAAATGTTTGAGTGCTTTGGCCTTGTTTTTTCTTAATCTTGGCCGCTTGCTCACTAGAGGAGTCAGATGCTAAAGGTATCTTTGTTCAGGGCACTGAAATTGCATACGGTACTCTTCAAGTGCAGAATAAACCAATGTCACCATCAGCTTACTCAATTCATAATACCACCATTTTTTTCGTGTAGTACATTTTGAAAAACGTATCATAGTTTTGTCATACGAGTTGGACGACTTGAGCTTCTCGCGTCGAAAAGGAAAAAAAATACGGTTACCATTTTTGCTACGTATCATGATCCGTGCTATCTATCATTTTCCATTTTTTGTGATATTACGAGGATGGCACACACTACTATCATGCGTGCGCACCACACTCACACCTGCAAGTGCGCACTCTATCAGATGCCTACAAATAAATCACCGAAAGCACTCGCCTGTGAGTCATCATGTTACCGTAATTAGATTAGAGGACTAGAAGGTAGGTATATAAATCCAGTAATGGTTCCAAAAAAAAAGAAGAGGACTTGGCTACTCCATGTCAAAAAAAAAAAGAGAAGAGTATCTCTTAGAAACACTAGCAGGCAAAATCGCCATCTACGGGTATCTGCGAGGGCTTCTACAGTTCTACTGTGCACAAAAGGAAAGGATGGCATGCATTTGTGCTCTAGCTAGGGCTGCTAGGCTGCAGCCAAGGCGATGTCCATTGTCTTCGCTAGTTCACTGTGACTGTGACTGTGAGTGCTGCGTGCGGAAAAATTCAATGCGTCTTGTGCGCGGATTTGTCCGTCCCCTTTTTATGAAAAATTCGAGTTCGCACGAGCTAGTAAATCGTAGCCGTTCGATGGACGCTACCACCATTGGATGTTGCTTTCGGACTAGTTTCAGTGGTGTCACTTGTTACGTTTGCGGCAATCATCTAGGGCTGGATCCGTTGTAGCCCAGCAATTTAGGGGTCCGGCCGGATGCTAAAAACTAAACAACAGTGTGGTCGTCTTCTTGGCCATGCTGCAGCGCAGAACTCTGTAGCCTTGGATGTGGATGTCCCATAGTGCAAGGTAATGCCCTAGCTAAGTTTATTGCTGGATATGTTTATGCAAGAGGGCGAATATTTGATCTCCTGACGACGAGTCCATGGGTCATGGATATATAGAGAGAGGACATATATGATGCATGCGGCGTTTATTTTAGACATAACCAGATAAAACTAACATGATGGCATCATTCATAATTATTAAACATTTTATAATCCAGAGGTAAACAATTGTATGTTGCATATACGTCCGATCCGTTAGTAGGAGTAATTTGTATGGTTCGATTCAGACGTGAAGTTTAACTAGCCTTGCATCACAACCATCCATCCATGGTCCATCTGATCCATGTGTCCGGAATGCGGCTGTGCGTATGCCCTGGCATCAGCACTGGGTGGATGGAGACCCGGAATGCCCCTGTGCGTATGCCCTGCCCTGGCATCTGAGAGGCTGAGACCTTAGTGTTTTTTTTTGTTATTTTAACCTTTTTTGAAAACTATTTTCAAAAGTGGACATTTCAAAATCTGACCCACCCATCACACGCCAATTGAGTTGGCGCGGAGTATAATTTTATACTCGCCAAAGTCGTTGGCGTTACATTTCCGTTGTTGAATATCTATGTGGCATGTTGACCCGGTCAAAATCTGACGTGGACCCTACCCGCGCCAAATGCACTGGCGTGGTGGCCGCCCCCCATAACGGGTCGTCTTCCCGTTCCTGGTGGGCCCGTAGTCCAGTATGACCGCGCCAGGGTCATTGGCGCGGACCTGTGAAACCCTAAACCCCGTTGTGTTTGGCGTGGGTCTTGCTTTTCCCCATTACCCGTTGTGTCTTTGGCCCGTGTAGTTTTCCCCTTTGCTGGCGGCGAACCAAGATCCGGTGGCGGCGAACCAAGATCCGGCGTTGCCGACCCAAGTCGCGCCGGCGACGCAAGGTGCTGTGGCTGAGGCGAACCAATGGCGACGGCGGCGTAGGCTTTCCGAGTGCGGCTGTGGCGGAGGCGACCCAGGTGCGGCGGCGGCGTAGGCTTTCCGAGGTGCGGCGGCGGCGGAGGCAACCCAGGTGCAGCAGAGGCGTAGGCGGCCCAGGTGCGGCGGCGACGGAGAAAACCCAAGGTGCGGCGGCGGCGGAGGCGGAGGCGACCCAGGTGTGGCGGCGGCGGAGAAGACCCAAGGTGCGGCGTTGGCGGCGACCCTTGCTGCGGCTCCGGCGACTCATTTGATGCCTTGCTGTGCTGTGCGTTGGCTTGCTGGGTTAATTTTGTTTAGCCATTTGCATGCTCAGTTGCGTAGTTCTGCTTTGGAAGTGTCTGATGCGCGCCAAATTAATTGGCGCGGAGGTGTCAGGCAGTGCTTTGCTGCCTTGCGGGCTTCTCTTTCACCACGCCAATTGATTTGGCGTGGACCTGAAGCCTCCAGTGCTGGGTTGCGGGGTGTTCTTGGTCCGCGCCAAATGAATTGGCGCGGAAGTGTCAGACAGTGCCTTGCTGCCTTGCGGGCTTCTCCTTCACCGCACCAATTGATTTGGCGTGGACCTGAAGCCTCCATTGCTGGATTGCGGGGTGTTCTTGACAGTAGCCGCCGCCGACTCCACGAGCACTACAGCGCGAGTTGGTGTGTTGTTGGGTCACGGGGCAAAATAGGACCCTGTACAAACGAACCAGAGCTTTAGGGTTTCGTGAGGTTCGTGCCAACGAGCCCAGCGTGGACACTATGCTATCCGGGCCCACCACCAAATGAGTTAGTGTGTTGTTGGGTCACGGGGCAAAATAGAACCCCATACAAACGAACCAGGGCTTTAGGGTTTCGCGACGTCCGCGCCAACAAGCCCGGCGGACACTATGCTATCCGGACCCACCACCAATTGGGGAAAACATCCGTTACGGGAACAGAGAACCTCGCCAAAGCAATTGGCGCGGTTCCCTGTCCACGTCAGAGTTCGGCCTGGTCAAACTGCCAGCTGGGAATTCAACGACGCGACTTACACGCCAACGAACTTGGTGTGTTTAACGTTATGTTCCGCGCCAGCTCAATTGACGCGTGATGGATGGGTCAGATTTGAAAATAGTTTTTTCGGCGGTCTATTTTTGAAAATAGTTTTCAAAAAAGGTTAAAATAACGAAAAAAGACGAGACCTTAACATCTCGATTCATAGGAGGTTGGGCCCGACGACCTCGGTCAAAAGGTCAACGATCCGCGCCGTCGGTCCCATGTGGCGCCAAGATCATTTGCTGCGAGGAAGCTCGGGGATCGCGCCATCGCGGTGGAGCGGCCTTACGACTTGTTCGTCGCCCCGTCACTCCAAACGTCACCGTTCCCCGCTGGACCGGATCCTCTGCGGCGCCCGGCGGCCGTCTCTGGTCGCTCTGCCTGGCGCGGCGTGCGCAGTGGATCCTGATCGATTAGTCTGACCCTGAAACGTGCAACTCCCCAGGTCTCTCCTGCCACTTACCTTAACCGCCACTCAATCACTCATGGTCAAGGCTGAGACTTCGGTGCGAGGCGACCGTGCATGCACCTGGATCTTCCAAAATGTGGATAATCTTCGATTTCGCATTCGCCTCTCATTTGTGCACAAGGATGGTTCTTTTTTGTTGCAGAATAAGTTTTTTTTAAAAAAAAAACGTAGCACAATTTAGTTCCACGAATTTCTACAGTTTAATTCTACGAATCTCAGCACAATTTAGTTCTAAGTGCACCATTGTGTTGCAGCAAAAGTTTTTTTAAAAAAAATCTCAGCTGCGTAGCTGTGCTTGCTAGGAGCACATGAACAGCAGTATGGGGCAACAGCAACGGTAGTAGCATAGGTAGCAGATGCCGATGCCAGATGGTGTGGGCGTGTGACCGGTTCGGTACTGACTGGCTACTGGCGAGGCGAATCGCATCCCTCGAAAGATTTGATTTGAGTGGTCTCCGATAACAATCGCAACGGAGAAAATGGAAAAAAAAAAGGCGCAGCGCAACGTGTCCACATCGACGCCCAGCACCAGCAGCGAGCTAGCGAGCTTCCACTAGCCGGGCCGGGGCGATCGAGCATCATGCGCCGACGGCGGCCTGACCTGACGGGGCGCCGCAGCTCTTTCCGCCGCGAAGCGCCGCGCGTCGCGGGCCGTATCTCTGTGGCGCGGGCGCGGCCGGCCGAGAACGAATCGCAGCCACGCGACGGGAGGGAGGTCGCGTGCGCCGCGCGCGCCCACCCGAGTTGCGGCACGCCATCCTCTCGGCCCCGTGCGCGGCGCGGCGGAGGTTTTGCCTGGCCAGGAGCCGGGCCACCTTGGCCGGGGGGGCATGAGCGTGCGTGTCGCGCCGGGCCACGAGAGCCGCGCCTAGGGGTGCCAAAGGATCTCAAATTTTAGCCTAGTTGCTGGTCCGGACGAATTCGATCGGCAGATATTCGTTCGGCATATGCTCCGGCTCTACATCGACAAAGCCCCCCGCTTGTTGATCGCACACGGCTCAAGGATTTCGGTTTCCCGTTCTCCAGCGTCGCCGTTGCGGTTTCTCCCAGACACCATCCTGCCGGCGCTGTAGCTGTTAAGGTTGGGCATGCTGCACAACAGCACAACGGTCTCGGCATGTAGCCACGTGCACAGCCGCAGCGGTGGCGGAATCACGCGGTGAGCCAGCAAGCAGCTCGCTTTAGCTTGCCACGGAAAGAAAGAGGGATGCGAGCAGGGGGGTCCCGTCCGTCTCCGGGGGTACACACCATCTGATCGCGCTGCTTCTCTGAAGCTTCGCCGGATCGGCGGCTCCGGCCCCCTCCCTTCCCCGCCGGCAGACACGTATATATAGGAGTATAGGACTGCAAACACTTGACGCCTTGTGTAGGCGGCCACATACAACCTCCGCACTCCACCGCCATTCACCACGAGCATCCTCCTCCTCTGCCCTGCGCGCCGCGCCGCACACATGGCTGCCTGCGTCGACAAGTGGCACCCCACGCACGCCGGCCGCCTTTCCAGCGCCATCTACCGCTACTTGCCGGACCGCGCCACCACCGCAGCCGCGGACCGCGCGATGCCCGCCGCCGCGCCGGCGCCCGCGAGCGCCTGCTGCGTCCGCGGCGACGCCGTCTGGGAGGAGCTGCGCGGCGAGGCGCAGGCCGACGCGGACGCCGAGCCGATCCTCCGCAAGTTCTACGGGGACCTCGTCCTGTCGCGCCCGTCGCTGGAGGCCGCCCTCGCGGCGCACCTCTCCGCCAAGCTCTGCGTGCCCGGCGCGCTGCCGCAGGACGCGCTCCGGGACCTCCTCGCCGGCACGCTCGCGGCGCACCCGGAGGCCGCCCGCGCCGCGCGCGCCGACCTCCTGGCCGCGCGCGACCGCGACCCGGCCTGCGCCCGGATGGTGCACTGCTTCCTCTACTACAAGGGCTTCCTCGCCCTGCAGGCGCACCGCGCCGCGCACGCGCTCTGGGCCGACGGCCGCGCCGCCGCGGCGCTCCTCCTCCAGAGCCGCGCCTCCGAGGTCTTCGGCGTCGACATCCACCCCGGCGCGCGCATTGGCTGCGGCATCCTGTTCGACCACGCCACGGGCGTCGTCATCGGCGAGACCGCCGTCGTCGGCAACGACGTATCCATCCTGCACGGCGTCACCCTCGGCGGCACCGGGAAGGAGTCCGGCGACCGGCACCCCAAGGTCGGGGACGGGGTGCTGATCGGCGCCGGCGCCAGCGTGCTCGGCAATGTGCACATTGGAGCCGGGGCCAAGATAGGAGCGGGAGCGGTCGTGCTCCGCGACGTGCCGGAGGGAACCACGGCCGTCGGGAACCCAGCGAAGGCGATCGGGAAGAAGGCGGCGCCGCAGCGGCGGCCGGAGGAGCAGCCCGGGGTGACCATGGAGCAGGGGTTGTCGGATTACGTGATTTGAGAAATCTTAGAGGGGTCTGAGTGCAAATATTTAGTGCAAGAGGCTTTCCCTCCGAAATGGTATTTGTGGCTCCTGGCCACTTCTATTCTGCTATAGCCTAGTGCCTGCACTACAGAGAGAGCTGCGGTGCATAAGAGGGAGCTCAATTAGGAATTGAGCCCTGGTGCAAGTCCATATTTTTTCATGTTCTTTTTCCTTGGTTTTTTTGGAAGGAATAACAAGAAATGCATCTGCTAAGTGTTATCGGTTGCTTGCAAATACACTCTAGGTTCTATTCCAGCGCTCATGGAGTACATTCAATTTCTACATGAAACTTCATTTTTTTTCTCAAAAACGCAGGAGAGCTGCGCTTCTTTATATTAAGACAGAAGAATACACAATACGCTTCTGAGTTACACTCGGCGTCACCACTTCGTGCGCTGGCCCATCTTTTATTAGATTACATAACAAAAGCCCGGACCAAGAGACACAATACAAAAACGACTACTCACTAACTAAACAACCTAGCTAGCTTGGCTACATGAAACTTCATAGTTTGTAGTACTGTTCAAGTACGACTCTGACCGAGTAGAGGTTGCACATTAACCTCTGCTTTCCTGGAGGCCAAGCAGCGGTGGTGAGTCGATGAGTTCTGAAAACGATCTTGATTCTTCTTTTCTTGAGGGGGTTTTATTTTATTTTATTTTATTTTATTTTTTGAGGCGGTCGATCTTGATTCTTGAAGGGCTGCTTCAAACAAATCAGAGCGTAAACGATTACGGGCTCTCAAGTAAAACTTGTCTGGCCAGTGACGAGCTAGCAGTTCCACCGGAGAAATTGACTGCCTGTCTTTGCCCAAACAAAATCACAGGTGGCGTTTTGCCGTTTTCACCTTCTGAACCGGGGGGACCAATAATTGAAGCGAGGAGCTAAGCCGCGAGATAGTTGGGAATCTTGGCGAGGGAGGTCAGCCTGCCGCAAGTGGACGCAGCTGATGGGTGAGGGGTGACGGCTACGGCTACCAGATGAGAGACGTCGCGGCCCGCAGCTTTTGTTCGAAAAGGAGGAGTCGGAATCGAAATAATTGTTCGACTATTTGTATTCCAGCAAATTCAGCTTCAAGACTGTAGAATGTGGAGGAGATTATTGGTTTGGTTGCTTGGGTGCACGGCGTTGGGTTGCCATGACGCGGACTACACACCGTTGTACTGTACCGCCTAGTTCGGATTTGTAGTGCGGGCTGTTGTTGTTTTTGTGCAAGCCCGTTGGACCTGCCGCGTAATAGCTGAAGCAGATGGCCCGACGTATGGACTTGAAAGGCTCCGAGCTCGGAAATGGGCCTAATGACTTACTAGCCCGAACGAGGCAAACGAACGCTCAGAGCCACGGCCCTTCTATGGGCCCTTGTCTGCAACAAAGCCCACCACACAGGCCCGAAAAAGTTCCGGTAGTAAACAGTACCCTCAATATGGGCCTGAAATTCCCTTTGACGCGGCATGGCCCGTCTGGAGCCACAATATGAGGCTTGGGCGTAATATGCCCATCCATCACAGCTGCAGCCTGCAGGACCCGGTCGGTCACTTCTCGGCCGCCGAGCAACGTTGCCATGTGCCAAGGTCAACTCATTTCCCCGACTTGTGGCCCGATGCCGTGGAATCAGCGCCCTCCCCCCCCCCCCCCCCCCTCCCGCCGCCCGCCGCCCGCCGCCCGCCGCGTGAGGCCAAGCATGCGCGCCCAAGCTAAGCGCCACCGAACTCCCGAACCCCACGCGCGCACCCCTTGGATCGAAGCCCACGACGAGCCAGGACACACGGTACCCGCGCCGGGGCGTGAGCCAAGGGGCTCGAGTTCAAGGGCTACGGCCCAACGACGACGACGCGTCCTCCCGTTCCCTCTCCCCCCATCCCACCTGCACCGCACCGCCAACAGTGGAGCTCTTAGCCGCTGCTCCTTGTCGCTGTGGCCTGTCGTTTCGAATCACACCGCCTCCACCACGAACCACCGCGGCAAGTTGCGGCGAGACCGATCGCAGCAGGAACAGTTGGTCGCCCTGATGAACATCGTCGCCACCAGCTTAGCTTGACATGATCATACGGATCGCTGATCCCCGGCGCCAAATTGCGCGCGAGAGCCACCACGCCACGCGCGCCGGCCGGCCGTCGGCTCACGTCGAGTTCCAATCAATCATCAGTCGCTGCTGCTCGGGCGCGCCGCTGGCGCCTTGGGCCGCGCCCGCTTCCCCTTGTTGCCAGCCGCCTTGTTGCCTTGCGACCGCACGCACCCGCGCGCGCTGGTCGTAAAGCTCACTCATGGCTACCTACGCTGCCTGCTCATTTTCGGCCTGGGTCCATCGTACGCGGAGCTCCACGGTACGCCCGCCCCCTTCTTTTTTCCTTTTTCCTTTTCGACGTGACGCCGCTTGAACTTTACGGATTTTCAATTTTCTGGTGGCGATACTACTCGTTGTCGCCTACTGGGTCGACGTAGCTAACCCAGAACCAGATTCAGATTAATCCCGATCGAGCAGTTGAAATGATAAGATCTGCAGAAATGCAGGCTCTGCAGCTTCCACTGGGCTGAACTTGGAGACAAGAGGATAATTCCTAGCGCATTGAAGAACGGCGCGCCTAGCCGCCTACGCCTTCTCAAAGGTTCGCAACAGGAGTGCTGCGTACTGCATGGTATCGATCGTTGCTCAGAGTCACCGATCGACGATCGATGATCGATCGTGATCCGAGATCCGAGAAACGTACGTGCTACCACTGGGCGCAAGCATGCATGCAGGTCGCGGAGGCACGCACGTCAAACAGGCCGCGCCAAGGGGCCTTAACTACATGGGGCCGGGACGACCAAGCTTACAAAGGCGATCAATGCGCGGCGGCGCCGTGCGCTCGGCCCGACCTGCATGGCTGCATGGTCACAAGCCCAGGGTCGGTCTCCCTGGCCACTTCCCCCTGTTCCCTTCGCCACCGATCGAGCTCAGAGCTTCTGAACCTCTGAGGCTCTGATCTGATCGACGAGGGCGCCAGACCATGGCCATGCATGCATTCCTCTCTGGCGAAAACTGGCCAGCGCGCCCTAGCCCGACTAGATAGCCTCCCCCTTTGACTGACGCCACAAGAAAGAAGCAAGAAAAATTCATGGTCTGGCTCCGATCAGGTTGTCGCCGGCCGGCCGGCCGGCCCGCCGGCAGGGGTGCCGCGATTAGGGGGCCTCCCACGTGAGCGCTGCGTTGGATGGATCCGTGTGCACCCCCTGCGCTCCTAATTAATAATCAGCCTAGGACTTTGCGTTTGTGCTGGGAATCTCTGTTACGTTAATGGAGATGCCAGCATCGGAGTCGTGATCAGGAACTCAACAGGTTCTGTCCTCCTGACTGCTTGGCGAGTCATCTCCAACGCCGCTAATGCAGAAGAGGTGGAGCTGCTGGCATGTCGAGAAGGGGTCCTGTTAGCTGCAGAATGGTCACCCTCACCGTCCATTTTGGAGTCAGACTGCCTGTCTGCAGTGAACCTCCTCAGGAAGCCATCTGACCAGCGATCATCGTCGACTTTCATTGTACAAGAAACCACTTAGGCAGCCAGAGGTTTGCCCTCGTTCCGTGTCCATCATATAAAGAGAGAGCAAAATGGGGTTGCCCACGAGTTGGCACAGCTAGCTATCCGGTTGTTTCATAGTGCAGTGTGGCGCAACCGTTTCCCTGCTTGTGTCGAACATTTAGTAGCTCAGGATTGTATCTCTTTTTCTGAGTAATCAATAAAGCTCTCTCTCTTTATCGCAAAAAAAAACGTTACGCTGCGCGCGGCTAGCTGCCGAGTGCCGCGACACGACGGCGTGCCCCCCGCGCCAACGGCTTGTTCAGGGGCTCCATCGCCGCTAGCGCTTGGAAGGATTAGCGTGCCCAAGAGTCAACCGATTAGTATAGTGGGTAGGTATACTGACGGCGTGTTTAGTTCCCAAAAATTTTCACCTCGAAATTTGTGCCTCTCCCTTTGGACACATGTATAAAGTACTAAATATAGTTAAACAATAAAACTAATTACACAATTTGGATGTACACGGCGAGATGAATCTTTTGAGCCTAATTAGTGCATGCTTAGCCATAAGTGCTACAGTAACCCACATGTGCTAATGATGCGGTCAAAGGCCTCAAAAGATTCGCCTCGCAGTTTCCAAGTGAGTTTTAAAATTAGTTTTTTAATTAGTGTCCGAAAAGTCTTCCGGACACCTGGGCAAACCGTTGATTTGACAACAAAAATTTTTTTGGTTTGGGAACTTAACAGCCCCACGCACACTGTACTGCTGTACTCCCTGTCATTCTTCGCATGTCTGGCTGTGTTTAGATGAGGGGAAAAGGGGAGAAAAAATCACACCAGTCACTGTAGCACACTGTAGCATTTTTCGTTTGTTTGTGATAAATATTGTCCTACTATGACCTAACTAGGCTCAAAAGATTCGTCTCGCAATGTACATCAAAACTATGTAATTAGTTTTTTTATTTAACTACATTTAGTACTCCATGCATGGATTTTTTGTTATATTTAATGTTTCGATGTGACAGGAGATGTGATGGATGTGATGGAAAGTTTGAAAATTTTGTGGGAACCAAACACACCCTCTATATTTTTGCTGATCTGACAAGATGTCGAGGTACGAACTGCTGTCGATCAACGCCATCTGGTCGTGTTGTATATGCGTCGCTGCATCTGCTTTGTGCGCGTAGCTGTTGTTGTTCCTGCATTGCATGCACGGCACGCGACATGCTCTCGGAATGGGAGCATGCAGCGTATACAAAAAGGCTGGCCATAGGCGAAAAGCCCACGCTGCCTTTCCTGGGACGAGCAGCAAGTAAACAACCCGGAAAATGGCCGCAGTATTTGCATGCATGAAGCATTGCAGCAGGTGGCATGTTAAATGGCAGCCAGAGGCCCAGAGCCTAGGTTATGACCAGCATGTACGTTGGCTTTCTGGAATTGGAGTAGTTTCCAAGTCTATCTGCCTACGGACTTTCATCTGCTTAATTCATCATCATCAATAGGCAATATATCCATACACACACACGCACCGTCCAGTACCGTCTTTAATAGGAGTTGCAGGCGCAGATATGGACAGGCTCGGGGTTTCAAGCGACGTAACCCCGGCAGTTTGGCGTGAGCGCTGTATCATGGTCGTCTGCTTGTACTTGGACTGGGCCCCGGGGAAATACCAGCGGAATCTCGTATCGCAGCGCCCTCCCCTCCTCTTGCTCGTGCTTGAATGCGTCCGTTAGGGCGTTCTGCGCCTTCTGACGGATGGCGTGCCGTAGCCCCTGCGCCAGCGCTTGCTTAAAAATTAAAATGATAGACATACCTCTACGCCAGAGCATTTATACCGCTCAGCCTCTGCTGCTCCTCGGTCATTTATTTTCCAGGTGACTCGTAAATAGTTGAACTGTTAGTCGCAGCTCGCACGCCTCGCAGGCCGCCCAGCGCAAGATGAAGAATTTGCGGGGCTGTCTATTCCTCCTGCTGCGTGAGATTGAAATCGATCCAATTGCGGTAGCGCTTTCTCAACCATTCCCCCATCCAACTCCCCCCAAATATACTATTTACTATATTTTACTACCTCCCTCCAAAAGATTCCTCTCCCTATAACTCCTTCTCTCCAACCATTCCCCCTATATCTATTCCCCCTATATACTATTACTCCTTAACTAACTATTTATTTAACATTTTTGAATTTAAAAAAATCATACAATATTTGTACTGTCATAATACACATTATCATCGTGTTACGGGAATCAAACGGAATTAATATCGTAAAGAAACGGTGTGATTAAAGATATAGGGGGAGTTTCAACTCCCCCCATGCGTTGGGGGAGTTTCATCTCTCCCCCTACGCAGGGGGCGCTTTAGGGGGAGCTGTTGGAGCGCTGCTCCCCCCCCCCAAAGCCCCCCTACGTAGAGTGGGGGGAGCTGTCCGGTGAACCGTTGGAGGTCGCCTAAGCACCCCCCGTCTCCTCCATCTCTGAAAGCACTTTTATCATCTTCGCCGCCGTCGCTAATCACTCTAGTCGTCATCTTCTCCTTGCCCCCGCCTGTCCTACTCGGTCGGCGGTGCTTCTACACCACATCGTCCTTTGCCAGCCGAACTATCGCTGCCGCACCCGACCCTCTCCTCTTCTATAACCAGAGGCTAATGAAGGCTCCGATAACCATGATTCTTAAAACTCTGCCGCCTCATCCAGCACCTTTGTCGCCAGCGACCTTGCTGGCGGCCACTCCCCTCACCTCCCCCCTCCTCAGTAGCAGGCACCCCCTCATCCTCCGCTAGCTCGCTGGCGGTCGCTAGCTCAATTTGGGTGAAAACAGGCTGAGCAAGCTGGTGGGCTGGTTCAGTTCGAGCTATTACTTGAAGTAGTTCAGTTTGGTTTGGTTTTGGGCTGCTTGTTTCGGTTCGCTAATGGGCTGAACCCACAGTTCCAACCCAGAGTCCCAAAGCCACGATTCAGTCTGGTGCTTCCTCCCAAACCCAGAGTCCCATCCGTGCCGCCGCTGCTCTGAGGAACGAGAGTACTCCATCCTACTTGTGATGAGTGAATTGTCAACCGTGCGGTGTGATCGTGCGCTTGGTCTTTGGATTGCAGGTACACGGGCGTCGAGTGTCGACGGGGAGCTGCCGTGGAGGTGCTGTGGCTGATGGACCGTGCGGTGGACGGCGGTGAAGGGCAGCCGGGACCGGAGCTCAGACCGGGCGGCAGCTGTGGCGTCCACTCCTGGATCGAGGGCGCAAGCGGCGACGGAAGGCGGGTTTCTTGGTTTGCGCCACAAAACCAAGGAGGCGGACGGCGGTTGAAGACGCCGAGTCGTGGAGGCACGGGCGTCGGTCTCGGGACTGACGGAGGCGACGGGCGTCGACGGCGTCTAGGGCCTCGCTGCGGGCGAGGAGGTGACGGGCGTCGGGCGGCGTCTAGGGCCGTTAGAAGGCCGAGGCGGGAACGGCGTCTAGGGCCACGGCGCGGAGGCGGGAATCTTCCCGCGCGTGAGGTTTTGGCGGTTTTCTCAAAACCGGCCACCTACCCGGGTTTCGCAGACCCTCCAAAACCGCGGACTGGATCTTCATCAAGACGGCGGCATCGCGGAGAAGACTTCATTCCGAAGAAAGAACCTCGGCCGTCGGATGAGATCGTGTACAGGGGGTGCTGCATGCCAACCGGTCTGACCGGTCCCTGGCACCGGTCTGACCGGTCTAACCAACCGGTCTGACCGGTCCAGCGTACCGGTCTGACCGGTCCCGCGGGTATAAATACCCCTTCACTTGTGTTAGGTTATTTAGCGGTTTTTGTAATCCTTTCGTGGACTCTCTGTTTCTCCAGGCCGCCGCCCCTGCGTCTCCCTCCCTCTGTTCCTCTCGTTTGAGTTGATTTTGTCCATGGATTGTTGAAACCTTGTAAGGGATTTGATTGGGAAAGGAGGCCCTATCCTCCTCGTGCCCTCTGGGCTTTTGATTTGATTCAATCCCCTAGTTTTGTGCCTTGTGCAATGGATTTTCGATTTCGTTTTTGGCACACTTGATTGAGAGGAGGCTACGAGTTCTTTGCTGTGATTTCCGCGCTCCCAACTCTGATCTAAACCCTCTGGAATCACTGGCGTATTCGAATTCGAGTTCTTGAGTGTTTGAGAAAACCCCCAATTCCTTTTGATCTCCCCCATAATTCTCACGATTCGTTGATCTTTGGGACGAGATCTTTTGGGGATATGTTCACGGGGTAGGGGCGAAGCAATCCCCCAAGTTTCATCGATTTTCGTGGTCGTTTGATCGAGATTTCCCGTTTGAATCCAAGTTTTCGGGGTTTTCTGGATGCCACCGGTCAGACCGGTAGGCACGATCGGTCAGACCGGTCCAGCGCACCGGTCAGACCGGTCCAGGCAGTCCAGTTCTGCAGTTTTTCGGTTTTGCTTCTGATTTGCTTCGTAGGTTCGTTCGCTCGTTCGAGGCCTTCTGTGTTGGTTTAGCTTTTCAATAGCTATACCAAAACTTGGTCAGAACGCTTGAGGGTTTGGGAGATTTTGATATATAGGCCGACGATTTGAATTTCGAATAAATTTTGATCGGCTCCCATTCACCCCCCTGGTCGCCGGCTTCAGTCCCACATGCTCTAAGGTGCCGAGCCGCCATCGGCGCCACCACCGCAGGGACGCGCCGGGCCGCCGCCGCCATTGCAGGGGGCCGGGCCGCCGGTGCTGCAGGAGCCCGGGCCTCCGCCAGAGGGGGGGCCGCGCCGCCGCCGCAGCAGAGGATCTCCATCGCCAGGTCGGGGTCGCCGGCGCCGTCGGCATCGACCTCGCCCCGGCCCCGCCGCTCGCCGTCCGGGGGACAAGATCGAGCGGAGATCGAGCGGACCGCTTCGCTGTCGAGATCGAGCGGACCCTGCGCCCCGGCGGCGTCGCCGTCCTCCACGTCGTCGTGCACCGCCGCGGGGACAAGTACTCCGCCAACGACCTGCTCGACGTCCAGGGCCTCGTCGGCCTCTTCCGGGGCTGCGACGTCGTCAGGATCCCACTGCTAGCTGACAGAGCCGAGTACTACTGCTGGCTGCTGCTTGCTCATCAGCTCGCTCTTTGCAGGTGCATCTACCAGAGCTCATCACCTCACATGCTGCTTCATTTACCCGTGCTTGGATTTGGTTTATTTATTTATTTGATTGCCGTGCTTTAATTTTGGGGTGCTGTTGGCTCCCTGCTACGAGATGCATGACACGTACTGCAAGATCCGATCCTCTCGTATCGATCAGTTGCTATGGACAGAGTATGTAAAGATTGTTTTGGCTTACTGTAATCTGCAAGACCGAAGACCTCTGTGTCTGTTAACTTTTGCCACCAAATCCAACCATTTTGATTGTTCTTTGATGTTGCATTGGTCGTAGCCACTCTATTGGATCCTACAAGAAAAGCAGAGTACTTGGATTTCTTTTATGAGAAGGTGTGTCGAAGTGCAGATCAGATTGATGTACGTGTGGCTGCTGCCATGGATTGGATGAGAAAGTATTTTAGAGAGTATGAGCAGCGTGTAAGGACAAGCAATTCAGATATGAGGACACATCCTGAAGTAAGCTCTGTTAGTATGGGTTCACCGGTTATTGGAAAAAGGGTGCTGGAAGCAGAGTTTGCTCAGTACAGGTCGCGACGAAGGACTGCGCGGGCTCATAAGTCTGAACTTGATGCATATTTAGAAGAAGAGCCCAAGGAAAACAGTGCAACTTTTGTTGTTCTGGCATGGTGGAAGAGCAAGTCAGAGAAGTACCCTGTGCTGTCAGCTATGGCTCGAGATTTTCTTGCCATCTCACTAAATACCGTCTCTTCGGAATCAGCTTTCAGCTGTGCGGGCAGGATACATGGGGACACTAGAACCTCACTAAAACCAACAATGTTAGAAGCCCTTGTTTGCGCCAAAGATTGGTTATTCAAGACCAAAGATGAAGCACATTTCTCTTTTGAAGACTCCTTGCCTGGATATGAAGAATCCCACCCTAACTCAGTTCAAGAGACACTTTCAGGTAAGATACAAGTGCTCTAAAATAATTACTATTCCATGTTTTCAGTTACCTAAGGGTTTGTTCTCCTTATTAGTGTGTTGTAGCTGCACTTTAAACTGAAACAGCAACCTGCAACATTTGGAATTTTGTTAGTATATTGAGCCCAACCAATATATTTCAGGTTTCAGTAAATGCATGACCTACTTTTTGTAGTGCACCATGTACAGCATGAAGTACTGGATGATTGAGCAGGGTCTTCTTGGTACGTGTTGTCGGTCGCGATGGAGCAGGGTCTTCTTGGTACGTGCTTGCTTCCTGCTCTGACCTAGCAGGGTCGCGATTGAGCAACACTTTCAGTTGCTTTTCAGTAGTATTTCTAAATGTGCATGTGTTTTAGTTCTCTTCTGAGTCATAAATATATGACTGCCCTTTCTCTTTTGTTATAATCCAATGAATTGATGCAGAGAGTGACAGTTCATGTTAGCTTAGACAATTAGAGATATCATTAACATGTTAGCTCTTTTGAATCTGCAGCTCAAATATATTTGTGATAGAATTAATCTTTTAGTGATTCTAGGAGAGAACAGCATGACACATGAGAGATTGCATTGGCAAAGTGAGGTTCAAAAGCAGCAGCTCCAAAGTGAGCAGTACCCTGAAGAAATAAACCTCGCTTTTCATGTGATCTGTCACAATCCTTTTTTTTGTCCTTTTGATTGGTTGAGTTGGTGTGCATGCTGCATATAAATGCTCCTTCCTAAACCAAAACTATAATTCTGATTCTTTGGCAGAGTAAGCTGGAGGCAGGGTGTCTTTGTCAGAGCAAGCTAGAGGTAGGAGATTAATAAGACCAAAGAGCTTCTATATTGTAGAAAGGACCAAGTCTGGTGTTAAGAAGAACATGTAACTTAAGAATTTAGCTTGTGTTTTGGCAAAGGATCTGTTGATTATCATGGAAGCTTATTGTTTATGTTGCAACAATTTGGTACTCGATGTTAGACTATATGTGTGTGTGCTTTTGATTTCTTATCAGCTAACTTCCTTAAAATTGTGAATTCGCTTATTGTCAGTCTGTCACTGAAAAGAGAATCACAATTAGATACTTCTCTGAGACTATATTGTGTGTTGATCCATGTCTCAGCGAACAGAAAATAGCGCACGGAAGCCAATAAGTTCAGAGAAACTAACAAGAACATGCATAGATCCATGTCTCAGCAAGCAGAAGATAGAGCACGGAAGCCATGCACGGAAACCATGGATTGAGAAATGGATTCTAATGGGTTGAATCCATGGACTGTCAAACAATTTAATTTGATTTGGATTGAAATTATACAATGGTTTGGTGTAGTTTGGATTATCAACGTGGAGGGTTTGATTGGATTGGGGGGACTTGTACGGTGGAAATGGATTGGTGGGGTTTCGGATGGGATTCTGGCCCATTTGCAGGATTAGTAGTCGCGCGGCTCGGCATAGCACGGCACAGCGGACCGCCGTTGCGCTGCGCCCCCGCACGGCCACGACTCCCGGACGCCCAGACGGAAGAAACCCCAAGGGCATGCCGGCCGGGCCGGCCGCCCGGGTAAGGAAGCTGTGCTCGCGGGCGGGGACAAGAGCTCGCGTCCACGGCTTTGCTTGGGATTGAGAAGGCACGCCGGCACGCCGCCGGAGCCCACAGCGCTGGCACTCGGCACCGGCCATGATCGGTGGCCGGATCGCTTTTTCTTGCGGGGGGGTCTGATCGGGAGCAGCGAGCAGATCGCTTCCATGCACGTTCAGGCCGATCATTGCCGCCTGCCGCCCGCGATCGCAGATGCGGTAGCCGCAGCGGCCAAAAATTCCTCCCCGCTTTTCACCCAATCATTACTCAGGCTCTGTTTAGTTCTAAAAAAATTTCAAGATTTCTCATCACATCGAATTTTTGGACATGTGCACGGAGTATTAAATATAGTTTTAAAAAATAACTAATCACACAGTTTAACTGTAAATGATGAGATGAATTTTTTGAGCTTAAATTAGTCCAAAATTAGACACTAATTACCAAATAAAAATAAAAGTGCTACAGTAGCCAAATCAAAAAATTTCACCAACTAACCACACCCTCACTGATTGGGCGCTCTGCTGCTGGATTTAGAATCTCATCGGCTCCATTATCGACAGGAATTCAGAGGTCCCGCGGTGCATGAATGCGTGTTGATCGTAAGGGGGGGATCAGATCAGATCAATATAACAGGGCGCCATGCCCATGCGCCGCGAGAGCGATCGATGGCGGAGGAGACGAACTCTGTTCATGCCGTGCAGGTTGGGTGTACTAGGCGTGTAGCGCCCGCGACACCGACTAGATCGCGGCCCTCAAATCAGAGGCCAGGGAAACAATGCGAGGACGTCCGGCCGGGCTCATCGTCAAGCTCTCGGCAGTCAGTACCGCTCATCATACGCAGGCGCTCGCATCGGTACATGCCTCGTTTCCAGGAATCCTGTCCGAGAGGGTAGCGTCCAAACCGGGAATTAATGGCGAGGGCCCCCGCCCACGGCCGGGCTCCCTGCTGCTACTCGCTCGGCTGGCGCCTCATGCAGAGCGCACGACGATGAGGACGATACATCAGGGAGCTGCTTGCTACAGTGATGAGGAGGCGACGCGCGCGGGCGTACGTGCATGCGCAGGCGCAGCGCATAGGGTGGTTGCGGCCGGAGCAGAGCGCGGCGAGCAGAATCTCATCATGGCGCGCTGCCGGCGACTGGATGGCCGGCGGCCGGTTGGCGGATTTGCCGCTGCAGCGGCCAGCGGTCGATCGAGCAGCTCGCCCTTCAAGCCAGGGTTCCGCCCAGCAAATTGAATTCTCCTTGTCCGGCTATCTCGGCGTGTAGACCGGTGACACATTATTGATGCGTGGTGCCATGTTTAGGGTTGGCATTCTTTGTACTCTGGTGCGGTGGTGCCGATCGAGACGTACGTACTCGGACCTACTACTCTACATGTCTCACAGCTGCGTGTACGTATCGACCGTCCAGATGACAGGTGGTCCCGCATCTGACACGGGTCATCAGGCAGGCCGTCAGCGACGCAGATGGGATCATCGCAGAAATCCATATACGGCGGCATGATCTTAAGAGCTGCCTACTGTTGGATCTAACGGTCGGAAAAACTGTATTATACTCGTTCATGAGGTAGCAGAATTACATTGGATTTCGTATACTGAGTATACTAAGATGGGATCAATAGTGTCTTCCCCTAATCCCCTCCGTTTGATCCACTAGCTTGCGCTACGGGATCATTATTTACCTGCCCTAGTTAGTAGTTACATGCATGCCCCTGGGGCCTAGCCCCATAGTGATGCGTCCAGTGATAAGAAACAAGACTACAAGAGAGGATTACAAGCTAGTAGTAGCACATAGACACCTGTTCTCGCCAGCTTCCGATTTGGCAGAGTATAGTAGCGTACTAGCGTTGATGTGAGCGCTCATCAACTGGGAAAACCTAAAGCAAGACTTATAATAACACCGGTTGCCGGCTAAAAGAACGGCTATGTCATACAATGCCTGCAATTCAGCCAGCTCATATTATGATTTGGCTGAAAGAGGTGAACTGTATTTAAGATAGGAATACTTAATGCTTGTATATGCATACGATCTATTGTGTTCAATATCTATGTAATCAGCACACATATATACCTGGCACATGGATAAATCAGCACACGAGATCGGAGGATGACATGACACATCTGGTTCCACGTATGTACCTTGACGTTTTCATCTCGAGCCGCGTGATTCAGCCAGCAAAGGGCCGGCGAGTAGTGGAGCGTCCGTTCCTCTTTCTCTCTCCGCTTCTCTCTGCCAGCAGATATTTTTCTGACGTGGATGCTCATTTCGCCCGCCTCTTGGCGCCATGATACTTGCTCTAACGAAGAAACTTTGATGTGGCAGAGTATATGTTTATAGCAAGTCCGTGCATGGAACAAAGAGAAGCAAGCTTGCAACTTGCAAGGGTGGTGCATGGCTGGAGCTAGCCGTTGTGACCTGACCTCGTTCCACTTTTCTCGGCGGAGCACGAAGCCCAAAGAGCAAACAGCAGCATCCGTCCCGAAAACCACACGGACTAGCGGTCACGAAATGTGCGAGCTTGTCGTGAGCCTAGGCACCATCTCTTGGACGGCAACGGACTACTAGTTTACTACCAATCCCCAATCAAGAGTTCCAGACCCTTGCGGCATACTATTCGGTCAAACCCAAAAAAAAACAAAGGGAAAGCTATTCGGTCAAAGCCAACGCGTAAGGCAACTGTAAGAGAGCTACAGTATACACGTAGTATATACTCTTTGCAACTTTGCATGTATATTCGCCAAATTAGAATTTTGTAACAATTACCAACCTAAATTCGGAACTGACGAATGTATGAACATGGTCTATACCGGTTGAAGAGCAGAATTTTAGGCTGCCAGTCAAAATGTCACCCTGTACGTTGCAGGCATCATCACCCTTGTGGCAGTGGCACTACTGTGTGGGGGCATGGTTGAAGAAGTCAAAAAGGTCAAAGGAAGCATGTAGTACGAAAGCGGCAGTAACAAAGGTGAGGATGGACCAAAGTGTAATGATAAAGCTTATATAACCAAAAGGAAAAATGTCACCTTAGTTAGTTGGTGGCATTCGGCAGCACACGATGACACAAAGGCTTTTTGTTACAGACCGGATTTACGTAAATTGCCACGACAAACGGTTTGCACTGCTTGCAGGAGGTTCTAGAAAACCAAAACTCTCACGCAACATCAACCAGGCATGCTCGTACTTAGAGCTATGAGCTATGGGTACGTAGTGCGTGCATGAATTCCGGACGACGCCACAGGTGTGCGTACGCGCCACCGCACGAGCCCGCAACGACGCCCAAGCAAACACGACCTGCGGCGTGCCACCGCCGCCGCGCAGCTGCCGAGGAGCACCGGACGCGGGCGGCCGGCGGCCGGGAGGTGCACGCACGCAGCCTCCGGTGGTGGCTTCAGATCGGAGGAGTACTTTTTCAAATAATCCCTCGCGGGCGGGCGCCTACGTAACGCAACGTACGTCGCGCATCTCCACGCCGCTTGGCCCGTCCCGCTTGGCGCCGTCCCGCCCCTTCGGATCCTTCCTCCTTCCGCTTTGCGAGCGACTGGCACGGGCGATTAATTAGCGCAGGCAGGCGAGACGGGACGACGGACTCGCCAGCCGCCACCCAGAGCTAGCTTCTTCCACGGCGACTCCTGCCATTGGAACCCCCGGTAGCTGCTTGCTTTATTTAATCGCCTTTTCGAACGCCCCCACGCGCGCGTACGCTAGAGTGGAAACCGGAGTCAAAAACCCCCAGCCGCCTCCCTATATATACGCTCTCGGCGCCCGCTGTCTCTCTCGCTCGCCTCCCACCAGCAGCAGCTAGCGTTCCTTCTCCTCGGTCGGTCGGTCGGTCGGTCAGTCGCCTGCTGCTGCGGCCTCAACGTGCCGACGAGACGCGGGCGCCTGAGCTGACGGGCGGATGGGAGCTGCTGCGCCGCCCGCGCCGCGGCGGCCGGGCGGGGCGGCGGAGGTGACGGAGCTGGAGCTGCGCATCCAGCTGCTGGGCGGCGGCGGCGGCTACAACATCAACGACAACGCGGACCTGCTGGCGGAGATCCTGGCGCGCCTGGACGGGCGCTCGCTGGCGGCGGCCGCCTGCGTGTGCCGTCTGTGGGCCGCCGTGGCGCGCCGCGACGCCGTCTGGGAGGCGCTCTGCCTCCGCCACGTCGTCGGCCCGGCGCCGCCGGCCGGCCCCGCCACGCGCGCCGTCGTCGCCGCGCTCGGCGGGTACCGCCGCCTCTACCGCCTGTGCCTGGGCCCGGCGCTGGACCGGCTCGGCCGCGCGGGGGGCGGCGCGCTGGCGCAGGCCCAGGCGGCGCGCGCGCACCACCTGTCGCTCTCCCTCTCGCTCTCGCTCTTCTCCATCGACTGCTACGAGCGCCTCGGAGTCGGCGGCGGGGGCGCCGGCGCGGCCGCCGGGAGGCAGCAGCAGCAGCCGCCGCCGTCGTCGCTGCTGTTCCTCTGCAAGCCCGTCGACGTGTCGTGACGGCATTCAGCGCCGGGCGGGCACGAGCGGGGCGGGCGGCCACCGCTGTCGCTCGCCAAATTAAAGCCATCCCGGGCGTCGCGTCGCGTCCTCGGCCTACGCTGCCTAAGCCACCCTTCCTCCACGTCCGAGCGTCCGACGGGCGCCGCCGCCTGACACGATTATATTAATTATTAGTTTGATTATTATTGTTAGCACTGACGATTATTGAACGAAGAATAAGCAAGCAAGCAAGCCAAGAGCTGTTGAGTGAATCCCAAGCTGTAGTACTCCACTCCACCGGAGGGGCATGTTAAATTAAATTCCGCCATGGAAATAATGATCCTTTCTTTGCTGATGGTTGGTTCGTTCTTCGTTGCGTTGCCGGGTGTAGGCTTGGGGCTTGTCCGCGCCCGCTTGGCTACTTGCTATTCCGATGCACGCGCCTTGTACCGCTTCTTCGTGTTGCTCTTTCTTCGCCCGGATGCCCGCGTCCGTTGCGTGCGCGCGCTCGCCATCGCGCGTGCGCTGCCTAGCTCACCTACTGTAGTACTGGGTCGGCTCCTGCCGCACTAGCTGCGCGCGTCATTTTAGGCTTTTCCTCTGCCGAGCCAGAGCCTAGCGGCCTACTACGTGTACTTACTGTCACTGTGCATGCACGCAGTCAAAAGGTAAAAAACGCGCGCGACGACGACGTGCGAAACCGTTCCCTGTCCGTCCTGCCGGCCCGGTGACCAGTGCACAGTCAGGCTGAGTCGCCGACGAGACACCTCGTCGTGGTGCTGTCTGTGCGCACTGTGTAGTCTCGCTCTGCGCCCCGCCGTCTACTTTCGCGGACAGCTAGCAGCTCCCGTGTTGGCCACATCACGAGCCAGCCAGCCAGCCAGCCGCCCTGTACGTGGTGACCGACCCGGCGTCGGCCCCGCGTCTCGACGTGCGACCGAATCGAAAGCGTGCCCGGGCGTATTCCGGATTGGGAAACAAGAGGCTTTCTGGAAAGGCCCGCTCGCTGCTCTCGCGCTCGTTCCGATCGATCAGTCGGGCCGTCTACGTGAAAGGTGCAGCTCGACCGATCGACCCGTCACGTCCAATTACAGAAGCCATTTGCAGTGCCGCACCGAACGCTAGCGAGCCGGCGGTGCCGCGGTGGCGCCATATATACATCGAGCGTGATGGCCGCATGATATTCTTTCGAAAAAAATGTCTCAATGATACACATTCCAGATTCCATGCATGAGATATATACTAACTAGTACACTACTGCTACTATCTCGAAAACTTGTGATCAATTATGAATTCAAGAGTTGGGTTTGAAGGAAGATATGCAAGGTACGTGTTTGTTGTTCAGTAAACTAGAGTATGGGTGCGGTGAATAACACACCTGAGTCATCGATGGAAATGGATCGTCAGATGAGATGTAATGCACGTGAGAACATATTATATATGATGGTGAACAAACTGGTCGCTAATAAGAATTCTATTAGAGAAATATTAGGCTCCATCTTAATATTTTGAAGGCACCACTCATGATCCACTTATGATGATAGACTGACTGTTGGTCGTCTTGTACCATCCATCTATAAAAGGAGGCTATATGATGTGTACATGTTCATCAAGTGAATGAGAATTGGATTCTTCCTTACAAGTAGGGATGAAAACAGACGGGAACGGGCGGGAAAACCTCTCAACCATTTCCGTTTCCGTTTTTTATGACGGAAAACGAGAGCGGGAGCGGAATAGCCAGGTACGGGAGCGGAAACAGGATATAACGGTTACGGAAATGGGCGGGAACCGGAAAATCTACCGGAATGCATTATTATTTAATCACCATCCACTTTGTATAAATATAACACTAGACACTCCTTTACACAAGCTATTTTTCAAAAATATGATCAATGTTTCTTGTTTCCTAGGATTAAATCATGAAGTACATTTATTGATGTTGAGGAACATGAGAGGATATATGGTGTGCCCATTATTTTTTCCCGTATTTATCTAATACAGATTTATCCCGGCTAAAAATGGGATCCCGCAAATATGGATGGGATACTCCCCTTCCCGCTTCTCATCCCATTTCTGTAATTTTTTTTCGTAAATACGGAAACAAACAGGATGAATATAGAAATACGAATGGAACGGGACGGGATTTTTCCCATCCGTTTTCATCCTTACTTACAACCATGTGCCTCTGAGCGCACACACCATATCTTAATGCTCCAAACTCGTCCGTGCTCGCCCTAGCTAGCTAGATGCATGCATGCATCGCACCTTTTTTTAAAGATCAACATTATGAGCAGGGGCGGATCCAAAGGGGGGCTAGGGGGGATCAAGCCCCCCTACCTCCCCAACATCAATGGATACCCTCCTAAGCCCCCCTTCATTTTTAGGAAGAAATTATGAAGAAGAAGGGGAGAAGAAGAAGAAAAAAAGAGGAGGAAGAAGATGAGAAGGGAGATGAGCCCCCTCTAGATGTGTTTGCTAGATTCGCCACTGATTATGAGTTGAGGAAGGAGCTTTTAAGGTACGTACTCCGTTAATAATACACATCAATTTTATGCCTTTGTGTGTTTGCCTTTGCCTCTGAGACAACATCCACCAAAAATAGCCTTTTTTTTAGGCTATTGGAGTTTAGGAGGGCTGCTATACCTACAGTAGTACCAGTGCTGTCCATTATTCGCAGTTCGCATAGGAGCGTGCAGCAGTATATACGTAAGGAGGCTGCGCCAGCAGACAAACGTAGATTCAACAGGGTTCACGAGCTAGGCGAAAAAGTTGTGCAATCCAGCCAAAACGCCAGCACGACAGAGATTTTTGCAAAGCTAGCTAGCTGCCGCCACCACGATGGGTCGAGCTTGTACGTACGTTCATTACTCGCGTGGAACGAAGGGGAAAACAGATCGAAAGGGTTGGCCTCGAACAAACGTTTCCTGTCGTCAGGCAGTACTCCACGCCACGACCACGGAAACCCACGCGCCGGGGAATCCTTGCGTATCGGAGCTTGCTCTCTCCCCACTCGGACGAAGAATCTATGGCCGCCTGGTAAACGACATGGAGGCCGCAGCTTCAGGGCGTTCACGAGACATGGCCGCGCGGAACCGCCTGTCACCTACAGCAAGTCGCCAAAACCCGGCCAGCTCGCCGGCCACCAGCTAGCTTGGCGCGCGCACATCGATCGGTGCGGTGGATCGCCACAAGTTCCACCGCGCAAAACGCGCATCTCGTACTACCATGGCCGGCCGCCGCTCTTGGCGGGGTTAGGGTGCATGCATGCATGGGCGCCGGGCGCCGCGCCGAGGCCGGCCGAGTTCACGGGGGCGGGCAATGGGGAGCAGGGGAGGTGTCTGGTAGACTGGTAGTACGCGCGGCTCCTGCATGGCCGGTCAGGACACGAGAGCCTGCTGCGGCTGGGGGAGAGGCCGGAGGGGTCACGGGGCTCGCTCACGTGTGGGAAGGGGCCGCGCGCAACCTCCCAAGCCCCCATGTCCGAATCCCGTGGAAATGACAAGCTCCCATGCCAGGGCTACCCGACGCGCTGCCACGCTGCGGTTGGCACGCTGGCTGGTTGCCCTCGCTGGCCGGCCGGCTGGATGCTCGCGCTGACGCGTACGTCCACCGCCGCCCGCCGGCTAAAAGAAGGCGCATGCAATTGGGAGTGACTGGACTCGCTGTGTACCTCTCGACCATGTATACTTGGACCTATTCAGAAACAAGATATATACTGTTATTTGTACTGGTTGCCGGTTGATGTTGCTTATGCCGTGGCTACTACCTTTGTACATTTTTACAGGCTACAGGACACTCATCAAATGCAGAGCCAGAGCATACAAAGATGTGTAGCTTCTCCAACTCAAATAATTTAGAGCATATCCTCTGGGTTTGCTGTGGTGTTTGACTATCTATCACCCATGTCTTGATCTCTAGTTCCTTTTAGGACTATATATGTTTTCTGGGTTCACTTTTCAGACACAATGCACCTAGCCGTGTAGTTGGTTTGCATGCCTGAATGTGTGGATGTATTCTGGCTTAGTGGTTACCTAATTCCTGCGCCGGTGTTGCCGAGGTAGGGTGCAGTGCAACCCACATGACTCATCAAAACGACGGATACAGAGCTGCCAGAGTCTGCTTCCGGATGACACAAGGCAGAGATGCAAGAAGAGCCTGAATACGTGCGGCCAATGGGTTGACTGTTGTACTACTGCATTGCATCCTGTCAGACTAGGCCCAAGGCGATGCTCCATTTTGAAAGCGATCGATGCTCTAGGCTAAGAAGGGGACGGGTAAATTAGGGACTCTAAAAATCTTAACATATGACTCCAACTAGATTGCACAAAATTTAAACTAAAACAAGCTATCTAGATGTGCAACTACGGTTCACCTTAGTGTGAAACTCTCATCGCAAAAGAGTTTTACAACCTATAGCCAATCCTAGCAAGATACTACACTAAGAAAGTAAAGACACACAAGTTACAATATGAAATGCGGAAACTAAAGGAGAGGGATGAGTGAAAGCGAACTCTCGACACGAGGATATATCCCGTGGTTCGGTTTGCCACAAAGACACCCCTACGTCCACGTTGTTGAAGCACTTACGAAGAGTATCGCTTCCCGGCAATCAAGTCTCTTCCGTGAACACAATCACGGTCACCTTGATCCCGATCTTCACTAAGGGAGATTGCCCACGAAGGAGGGGTCTCCGTCCCCCGCACAATGTTGTCGACGCCACTCCACACCAAGCTGGAGGGTCGTTGACTTGCCGGCGAGCCACTAATGCTCCAAGGAGGCCGGCGCACCGAGATACAAGTTTGGTTCACTCTAGAACCACAGCACAATGATCTAAACTTTGCTTGATCACTCACTCAAGAGCTAACCTAGCACTAACACTCACAAAGCTTGTGCTAAGTACTAAGGATTTGAATTCTATGCTCTTGGATGGCTTGGAGGTGTTCTTGGGTGTATGTGTAATGTCTTGGGACTCCAGCAAACTTCAAATGGCCGGGGGAGCTCATATATATAGGCCACCAACTCAAGAGAGCCGTTACTAGCCGTTGGCCAGTTTTCTGCGTAGACATCGGAACTTCCGGTGCATAGGACATCGGTTGTTCCGGTCACTCTGCGCTTTGAAGTAGCCGTTGGCCTCTCTAACACTGCTGCAACAACTTTAGGGACCATCGGTTGATCCGATGCTTAGGCGTCGGTTCTTCCAGTGACACTTGATCCGCAGATAGCCGTTGCATTTGCTGACGTCATTGCACCGACGCCTTGCTCCGACGCACCACCGGTTCAACCGGTGCTGAAGGCTTGGCTGCTGCACGCTTGACAACGTCTCTGAAACATAGTACGTTGAATGCACCGATACTTCTCTTGACACCGTCGGTTCAACCGGTGCTTCATTCTTTCTTCACTTGATCTCCAGAGGCGCTCAGTCTTGCACCAAAGCCAGGCCGTCGGATGTTCCAACAACCATCGGATGCACCGATGCTATAGGCATCGGTTCTTCTGGTGCTACTGATTTCAGTAGAACTCGTCCAATTCAGCGTTTCTTTGAGTTCTTTCTTCGTGTTTTGCTTTGCATGGCCGTTGTACATCATCCCTGGGATCTAGAAATGTTCACTCAACAAAACTATTAGTCCCATTGATTGTGTTGTCATACAATCACCAAAATCACTCGAAATGGCATGAATGGTGCCATGTTCGTTACAATCTCCCCCTTTTTGGTGATTGATGACAACACAATCAAAGCAAGCATCAAATTTGCAAGAATTGACAAATTTAACCACTTACACTCGCTTGGACGTTTACCACCATCCAATGATGGCTTGGTCTCCCCCTAAAGCCATGATTTCCCTGTTCCTTCCTCTATTTGCTACTCCTTTCTCATATGTTGACTTGATCCACTCGGCATGTCTCTCCCTTTGGAATATTTTTCCTTCTTGGGAACATCTCTCCCTCTTTGTTGGGAACATGCCTTTCTTTGATCCACATTTCTCCCATTTTGGAATCAAATCACCTAAAAGGTCTTGCACCTAAAAGGTCTTGCAAAACAATATAGCTCAAGAGAAGATTAGTAGCCTAGGGAGTTTGTTCCATGACTCATGATCCAATTGTATGATATCAATGAAGATACCATTTGAAAATTTACTATGGTGGATCACAAAATTATGAAACTAGTATGACATGAGCTAAGCTTTCCACAAGTATGTGCACAGAATGATAATGTGAAAATCAAGTGCACAACTAGATGTTATAACTTGAAAGATTAGATCATATAATGCACGGAGGTAGCTCTAAAAATGATAAGAAATTGACAATTATACCAATTAAAAGAGTTTAGAACCTTGCATACCTCCGGGGGTTACTTTGTTTACCTTGCATGTACCAATTTGAAAGTGACTTGCAACCAATTGAAAGTCTTTAAACAAAGAGCACTTGGTACACCAAGGTTAAGCAAATATATAAGCACATAGCCTATGAACTTAGATATGAGCATTTGAATTCAATAGAGCATGACTCAATATGCATGAAAGCACAATTTATCTAATCACTCTTATAGAGTTGTTTGTTCACATTGATCGTGAGAAACATTCTCTTAGAGTGTTAACTCCACGAGAGACTACAAAAGATAAACTTGTAAACATGTTAGTCTCAAAATCACAAGCCATAGGATGAACTCCTCCTAAATGTGTGCATTTAGTGTTTGAATCACCAATCAAATGTATGCACATTGATTTTGACACAATTGGGAAGTTTACCCTATAGCTTGTGTTCATGGTACACATATGAAATACATACCTCATGAAGTCCATGTACCATGAAAGGTATCCTTGTGTAGCTTTCTACACACTAATCAAACCATGTAGGTTGCTCATGGATTAGAATCATGGCACAAGCAACCCACCATATATAACACTAGGAGATGCAATGCATTCAAACATCTTAGCAAAAGCAATGGAGCTACATGATGCTTGAATTGAAATCTAGCTACCATTACCTTATGGGGGACTTGGGTAACAAATGTCCAAATTGTGAGCTTAGCTTGCTTTGGCTTGAACCTTCACTTCCACTTGTAAGCTAAGCCTCCAAATCCCCCATAACCATCCTTGGCTTTAAGTCTCCTTTGGAACCCACACCATTTGAGGCCCCTTCATATTGGTGATGATATCCTTGGGCACCCAAATGGAGTGGTTCCAACTCCTTTCATTTTTCCCAACCTTGTGAGCAACCACCTTGCCATTGGTCTTCTTTTTTATCACATAGGAGGTGCTATTGCTTTTGTTCCTACGGTTGGGCTTGGTGTAGATGAGATAACTCTTGATTGTGAGCTTCTTCTTGTTCTTCTCATCCGAAAGCTTCTTCCTTGGTTGAGGACACTTGTTGGACTTGTGGCCTTCTTTGTGGCACTTTGAGCAAGTCACAGTGGATCCCTTCTCAAACTTTTTCACCATGTCTTCACGGTTATCTTGAGAAGGTTGGACATTACTCTCTATGCCTTTGCCCTTCAATCTATACAAGTCCTTCATGAGCCTTTCCACTTCTTGCTTGAGCTCATCATTCTCTTTGGCAATGAAATCATCACATGATTCTACAACAACATTCTCATTGCATTTCTTATTACAAGGGTTAGAGCAAGATTTATCAATTAAATCAATGCAAGAAGTTGAAGCATCTACCCTAGAGATAGAAATTGCACAAGGGATAGCTTGTTTTATTTCCAAAGAGTCATTTGTATCATTAATGCTCTCAAATTTTAATTTGAGCTCTTCATGATTCTTTCTAAGTAATTTGAATTTGCACATTAAATCTTCAAAATTTGTGGCAAGAGAAGCATTTAGATCATTTAGAGCATTAAGGTTTTTAATTTCTTTTGATTGCTTATTAATGATTTTTTGGTGCTCATGAACAAGGTCAAGAAGTTCATTAATTGAAGGAGAGTCGGAGTCATCATCATTTACATCGCTATCCATATCTTTGGCCATAAAGCAAGTGTTGGATGATGATCCCATGCGGGTGGTGAATTTCTTGTTTGATTCATCACTTGAACTTGCACTTGATTCTTCACCACCGCTAACCCATTCACCAAATATGGCAAATGATTCATGCTTGGGCTTCTTCTCCTTCTTTTGCTTATTCTTCTTGAATTTCTTCTCAATCTTCATAAGTTGATGGTGAGGCTCATCTTTGAGGAAGACCATATACCCCATTGAGTTGATTTTCTTCAAGTATTTGTTCATCTTCTTTACTTGCTTGTAGAGGTTGGGGTGCATTGGCTCTTTATCATTACTTGAGGAGCTTCTTGCATCCTCTTCTTCCTCATCACTTGAGCTACCTTTAATAGCCATCTTCTTCAATTTCTTGAGTTTCTTGCATGCAAGTGCACTGTGTGTTGGTGAAGAAGATGGCGCTTTTGTCTTGATGTCATTGCGTAGCTTATGGGCGATCACCTTGTTGAGGACTTGATTTGGTGTCATTGTGTCGAGCTCTTTCTCATATAGAATTGTGGTCACCAAATCATAGTCCGGCCTTCGGAGTGAGTGAAAGATCTTGCGAATGAGTTTCAAGTCTTCAATTTGCTTCACACCTAAGGAATTAATCTCATTCACAAGTGTGTTCAAGTGTGAGTATATTGATTCGGCATTCCCATCATCAAGTTGCTTAAAACTATTAAGCTTATCAAGGAGAACATGATATCTTTCGTTGGCAACATCCTCTGTGCCCTCATGGTTCTCAATGATAGTCTTCCATATCTTTTGAGCATTTTCACAAGAATAAACACAATTGAACACGTTATCACAAAGAGAAGAGAAGATTATGCATTTAGCGGTGACATCATATTGCTTCTCTTGTTGACCATTATTTTTTACCCATTCACTCACTACTCTTCAAATATTTAGCCCTGTTGCTTGGAGATGGGCTTGCATTAAGACCTTCCATCGTTGGAAGCCCGTACCGTCGAACTGTGGAGCGGGTCTAAAAGGATCCATCCTTTTCCCCTAAGAGCTAACTCACTAGGCGGTAAAGCCTACCGATCTAATGAGCCGGTAAACACAAATTTGCCAATGAAATTGGCTTTCTTTATGAGAGAAGTGAGTCCCGGCTTTGATACCACTTGAAAGCGATCGGGTGCGCCTAAGAAGGGGAGGGGGTGAATTAGGCACTCTAAAAACCTTAACCTATGGCTCCAACTAGATTGCACAAAACTTAAACTAAAACAAGCTATCTAGATGTGCAACTACGGTTCACCTTAGTGTGAAACTCTCATCCCAAAAGAGTTTTGCAACCTATAGCCAATCCTAGCAAGATACTACACTAAGAAAGTAAAGGCACACAAGTTGCAATATGAAATGCGGAAGCTAAAGGAGAGGGATGAGTGAAAGCGAACTCTCGACACGAGGATATATCCCGTGGTTCGGTTTGCCACAAAGGCACCCCTACGTCCACGTTGTTGAAGCACTCACGAAGTGTATCGCTTCCCGGCAATCAAGTCTCTTCCATGAACACAATCACGGTCACCTTGATCCCGATCTTCACTAAGGGAGATTGCCCACGAAGCAGGGGTCTCCGTCCCCCGCACAATGTTGTCGACGCCACACCACACCAAGCCGGAGGGTCGTTGACTTGCCGGCGAGCCACTAATGCTCCAAAGAGGCCGATGCACCGAGATACAAGTTTGGTTCACTCTAAAACCACAGCACAAGGATCTAAACCTTGCTTGATCACTCACTCAAGAGATAACCTAGCACTAACACTCACAAAGCTTGTGCTAAGTACTAAAGATTTGAACTCTATGCTCTTGGATGGCTTGGAGGTGTTCTTGGGTGTGTGTGTGTGTGATGTCTTGGGACTCCAGCAAACTTCAAATGGCCGGGGGAGCTCATATATATAGGCCACCAACTCAAGAGATCCGTTACTAGCCGTTGGCCAGTTTTCTGCGTAGGCATCGGAACTTCTGGTGCATAGGGCATCGGTTCTTCCGGTCACTCTGCGCTTTGAAGTAGCCGTTGGCCTCTCTGACACTGCTGCAGCAACTTTAGGGACCATCGGTTGATCCGATGCTTAGGCGTCGGTTCTTCCGGTGACACTTGATCCGCAGATAGCCGTTGCACTTGCTGACGTCATTGCACCGACGCCTTGCTCCGACGCACCACCAGTTCAACCGGTGCTGAAGGCTTGGCTGCTGCACGCTTGACAACTGTAACACCCCAGGTGTTTAATTAGCTAAACCAGGGTCATTAGCACCAAATCATGTACCCTTAACCAAGAAACGTCGAAATAAATGCATGTATATATGTGCATAGGTCAGGAACCTTAAATAACTTTTAACCCAATGCAAGGATGCATATAAAATTAAATAGGCATCTCACTAATGTTATAATAACCCAAATGATAGTTGAAGTCAACGGGAGAAAATGAAATTTTGTACATGAAATGACGAGCCTTTCAAACCACAGTTTTCAAACAATTAAACTGTCCTTCAAATTTTAAACAAATATTCTTTAAAAATAATTTCTAAAAAATAGCACAAATGAACTTTTGCCTAAAACCAAAATCGTAGGGTTTCAAATGATGAACGACTTTCGTGTTCAAAGTTTTTCAAGTTGCCATACAAAAATTGAAGGAAAATTTTGAATTCAAACTTGAATAGGGTAATAGTGTACATTCCTCAAGAATTTAAATTTAACTCTTTAACAATGCTTCAAATGAGTTTATGCCTGAAACGAAAGTTGTAGAATTTTAATTTTTGAACAGCTTTCATATTAAAAATTTTTCGAGTGTTAATTGAAATTTTTGAGAAAAATTCAAATTTGAATCAGACAAATCTCTTTCTCTCTCTACTCTCTCTTTCCTCACTCCCTCCCCTGTTCTGCGCCGGCCGAGCCATGCGCCGTCGCCGCTCTTTGCACCAGCGTCTCCACGTGTCGCTGCGTTGGTGCAGCTCGCCACCGGGCTCTCCCAAACCGCCCCAATCCGCTCGGTCTCGCCACACGGCACCGCCCCCTGCGCACACGCCGAGGATGGCCGCCGAAGCGCCACGGCGACGCTTTTGCCATATAGAGTAAGAAGTGAAAGATTATGATGATGATGAATATGGTTGGTTGGATGATGAAAGATAATTATTTCCACCATGTATGCTATTGGATAGATGCTCACATAGAATGGCTAATTGAACTAGAAATTGAAAGCTAAAACCTGCAATTAAGGATCTACTCTTATTGCTTTTCGGCAAACCAAACCTCTCAAGCCAGAAGCCTTGCATGTCTAGATAAAGGGCTAAGTATACCCTTAGTCGGGTAAGCCTTGCTGAGTATTAGTATACTCAGCCTTACTTGTGGCTTTGTTTTTGAAGTGGTACATTTGAGGATGGATGACGTCATGTACGGGCTTAATCATGACGTCTTGTTTCGTCGCTAGACTATCGTTCGTTTTCCGTCACTCTTGAGCTTTGTTATATTTTTTTATAAATTCAAACTCGGTTTGTAATAATAATTCAGTTTCATACTCTGTATAGTAAAATTTATGGAATGTTGCATTCTCTGGACTGCTTTGTCGATCCTGTTTCAAGTGGTTTAATCAGGATTTTACCCGACAGCACTGCCGGATTACTCCGTTTTAAGTTCGTGTTAACCCTAGTTACCGTTTCGGTGATGGTTAGCGCACTTAAGCCGGATTAATTTAGGCGGGGCTGCCACAACAACGTCTCTGGAACATATTATGTTGAATGCACCGACGCTTCTCTTGACACCGTCGGTTCAACCGGTGCTTCATTCTTTCTTCACCTGATCTCCAGAGGCGCTCAGTCTTGCACCAAAGCCAGGCCGTCGGATGTTCCGACAACCATCGGATGCACCGATGCTATAGGCATCGGTTCTTCCGGTGCTACTGATTTCAGAAGAACTCGTCCAATTCAGCGTTTCTTTGAGTTCTTTCTTCGTGTTTTGCTTTGCATGGCCGTTGTACATCATCTCTGGGATCTAGAAATGTTCACTCAGCAAAACCATTAGTCCCATTGATTGCGTTGTCATACAATCACCAAAATCACTCGAAAGGGCATGAATGGTGCCATGTTCGTTACACATTTCCTTTTTTTGTTTCTAGAGTTTGGTCCATTTCTGAAAGTACCCTTCTTCTTCTTTTATTTCCTTGAGACGGTAACAAATTTTCTTATCGCCATCATGAAAAGCCCATCGCGTGCCGAAAGGGATTTTTTTATTTTTTTATTTTTTTCGATTTGTCAAAAATATATGTCATAATTTTTATTTTGCAAATATGTCATCCAGCCGCCCGTTCATCCGGCGGAAGGAAGGTACCGCCGGATGAACCGGCGGTAAGTTCCTTGGCCCACGGCCCATCAAACATACCGCCGTTTCATCCGGCGGTAGCTACCTACCGCCGGATGAACTGGCGGTAGGTGCTACCGCCGGGCTACAGCGCGGCTATAGCCGGCTGTAGCCGGACTGTAGACGCCCAGTGTCCTATCGCCGTTTGAAACGGCGGTAGGTATTCCCACATTTTTTAATTATTTTATATGCTTTCAGTGCTGTAATTAATTATTTAATTATTTTATAGGATGTCTGTACTGTAATTACTTATCGCCGGCTCATCTGGCGGCAAACGCCACCTACCGCCGGTTCAACTGGCGGTACGTTCCCGGCCCACCACGGCCCGCTGGCCTGGCCTGCTACCGCCAGTTCAAACGGCGATAGGCTGTCAGCCGGGGGCCCACAGCTCCTACCGCCGGTTCATCTGGCGGTATCTCCTTACCGCCAAATGAACCGGCAGCATGGTGACAATTTTGCAAAAAAAAATTGATATATATTTTTGATAAATCGAAAATAATAATAAAAAAACTCCACATAGAACGGGCCCGTCACGTGCCGAAAGGTTCGGTTAATATATATAGAACGGCCCATCACGTGCCGAAATGTTCGGTCCACAATAGGACGGCCCATCACGTCCATAGGACGGGCTCTCGGCTCACCATGCACAATTATAATGGGCCTCAAAGGTAACCATAGGAGGAGGTGGTCCTTTCCTTTCGCTTTGGACACCAGGACAAGATCGGAGAACAATTTTTTTGATCATCCCTGAATCAAGGATCGCTTGGGACGCCGCATGTGCTGCCACAACGCCTCTGCCCTGTGGGCAGCTCGCAACCGTAATGGCAGTCCCCGAGCAGTAAATGAAGGCGGGTGCCACAGCATCAGCAACAACCGCTACTGTACACAGTGGTGACCATGGGAGTAAATTCGGTAGCCCTGCCGTCCTGCAGCAGCGGCTGCAGGCGGCGACAGCGCCACAGTGGTCGTCGATACATCGCTTTCCCGCACGTTTATTATTGCCATACAACTACGTACACAAACACCTCGGATCACTTCCCTTCATTTTTACATACAGGTCCCAGAGACTTTTTATGGCTACGCTGCGCTGACAGACGACGACAGGTAGCAGCATCCCAACACCAGAAAAGGAGAAGAAAAACTCGATCAAACCGGAGAAGACAATCATCCATGGCGCTATATGGTTCCAGACTGGGGGGTTAAAACCTAGAAAGAGGCCGGAGGCAAGCCGGGGCATGTAGTGTTACTAGGCTGGCTGAACTGAAGAGGCCGAGCGAGCTGCGAGCACCGGGTCGCCGGCGGCCGGCCGATCATCACTTCCTCCCCTTGCCGCTGCCGTACAACCGGAAGAGGTTGAACGCGGAGACGAGCGAGATGCCCACCAGGTTGAGGCTCGCCGCGACGGCGCAGGCCACGGCGCCCCCCGCCTGCCCGCAGAACCGCTTGTAGAGGTGGCACGTCTTCATCCACTGGAACTGCGTGTTGCCGTACTTGCCGATCACCGCCGCCTCCATCGCCACCGCCACCGCCGAGATCGTGAAATACGCCATCGCCTGCATCCATGCCACCACCCAGGTTGTTCACAGAACGAAAGAGATGCTTGCTGCTGACACGGTTCAGGGCAACAACGACGACAGGCATTATCAGAACGAAGGACTGCCGACGATAGTTTAGTGCTTGGCATGACGCCATGTGGTGTGGTGCCTCTGATCTGTGGTCTCGCCAACTACTACCTGCTAACGCTGCCCATTGCTGTGGTTAGTTCTTGAATCTTGATTGTACTGCACTGCGGATGCTGCTGCATTCAGGCAGCAAAATGCACTTGCCTGGTATACTACCTGTTGTACTGAAACGTACGTCTTGACTGAAATACAGAGCTACACTGCACATAACACATGCAGGTGATTTCCCAGGAAGGCAGGAAGCATATGACATGGCGATATATAATAACCTAATCAGCAATTTCCGGCCACACGTACGAAAGGTGCCCCCCTGTATGCTATAAATGCAAAATTAAGGTGACAATTAATGCCGCCTTCTATTTCCCCTCTCTTTATTGGTCAAGAAGAATGTCATGTCATGTTGACGGTTTGCGGACCAAGCTCTTTGACAAGCATACTACGTAGTGTTTTTCCTATCAACAATTGACACGTCCAGCATACAAAATTACTCCTACATGCTGTTTTTCTTATCTCCTTTTTTTCAGTCTGCTATATGAATATGCATGACTGTTTACTCGTCAGAGCTCAGAGTGACTATATATTTGCTCATCACGAGTAATCGACTATTTCTCCTAAGAGCTAGCTAGCACTAGTCCTAACCTTACTCTAGGCTGAGCCAAAACTTTGGGTAAAAGTCTACTTATGTCTCCATCACGTACCAAGGGCTACAGAACAGCAGCATCTACACTCAGAAAGTTTTGAAAATGATAGCAGAACAATAAACCCACTTGATGGTGACAAATAACACACCTGCAAGAACATAGAGACAGCGACCAGAAACTATAAAAGCCGGTCGTGATAATTATAAATACTTGCCTGATCGCAAGAGAAGATAGCCCATGCCATGGGCCTGCTGATGAGGACGCCACCTGTCAGGATGCTCACCAAGCACCTCGCCCCTTGGAGCAGGCTATAACACGCCGCCATCCCGTTTGCTATCACCAAAAATCTGCAAATTAAAGCAACGAACAGGCTTAAGCAACAATTCTGCCTCTTTTTCGAGATTTATGTCCGGAGCCAGGAGGAAATCATCCGTGATTCGTATCATTGGTTCCGAGGAGTTGGGTGAAAAAAAAAAGTATCCTGGATTTTTTCCTCCCTTCCATGTGGCCCTATTATGAAAAATCACCTACTTTGTGGGCATGGTTAGCTCTTCTTCAGTACTTTGAATAATGTTACACGATCCCATGCTACTGCATCATGAAAATGGTCCTCCTTGCAGCTGTGTAAATGTTGTACAGCACCGAGGACCCGCTATAACTATGAAGTGATCGAGAACAGATTGCAATCAATGTTCTTAAGGCGTCGCCTAGGCGACGACTAGGCGTCAAGGCGCCCTTGGGGTGGTAGGCGTCCCCCTCGCCTTGCCTGCATGCGTATGGCGTCCGCCTCAGTCGCAAGGCGTCCGCCTAGGCGTCGAAAGGCGTCCTCTGGACGCCATGGAGGATGAGGCGGGCGCCATAGCTGGTCCGTGGGAAATCGAGCGGGCAGGCGGGAAATCGAGCGGGAAACAAAGGTTGGGCGCGAAATCGAAGTCCAGTGCTGGCTTAATGGACGGACAGAAACAAAGAAGAGGGGGAAACAGAGAATAGAGCGCGGGAGAACTCACCTGGCGGGGCGACGGCAACCCCGCAGCCTCGCGCATCTCCCCGTCCGCGAGGAACCGCGCGGCCCTGCACATCTCTGCCAGTGCGCGAGGACCCGCGCCACCCTGGGCATCTCCGCCGCCCGCGCGGCCCCGCCTCCTCTTCGCCTCCGCGCGGCACCGCCTCTGTTGGTCCACGGCCCCATGCGGCCCCGCCTTCGTGCACCTCCTCTGCTAGTCCGCGGCCTCGTGCGACCCCTGCAAGACTGCAATGGCCGGGTAATTCCTTCCCTCTGCTCTGGTCTACTGGTCTGCTGCTCAGTGCTCTCCGGTCTTCCTTCCCTCTGCTCTGCTTGTGATTTCTCCGCTGCTCTCCTTGTGCTTGCTCTGCTTTATGCATGGCTCTGTCAGCCATTTAAAAATCAACTCATATGTTAGTGGCTATGTAATTTGTGCCTCTTTTGTTTACTAATTGAGCCATGTGATGTTGCTTTGTGTTTTGGGCTAGCTAATGTATACTTTATTACTGTCAATTGGATTAGTATAATGTTTGCTAGATTAGATAATATTATATTGCTCTCTGAGTTGTGCTGTGCAAGTGCTCTCTTCGGTATGTATATGCTACTAAATTTTGCTGTCATGGTATATTTAGGATATGTCTATGGCGTCGCCTCGCCTCGCCTCGCCTCGCGCCTTATATGCCTAGGCGTTGTGAGGGGGTAGGTCGCCACGAGTCACCATAGCGCTGTAAGAACATTGATTGCAATAGTCTAGTACCATGATTGTGTCGTTTGTTTTATACTAACTAGCATTACTGTTGACTTGCCCAGCATATTAGTAAATCACAGTGATCATGGACTACTGTATCGCTGCTTGCATTTTTTTTCCTATCAAAGCTATATATACTGATGCTACTGTTTCCTCATGCCATGTTCAAATAAAGCTTTGGGAATTGAACAGCTAAGAATTTGGTCAGACCTAAGATGGTTGATGACTTAGGATAAACGTAACAATACTAGCACCTTTTCTAACAAAAAAAACGACGCTAGCAGTCCTATAGAAACTGAAGAGCACTATTGGCATGCGAAACAAAATTGAAATGGCAGATGTGCCGGAACCGTGCTGGTAGGCGAGAAGTAGGTCGCATTCATGCAGCGGCCATGAATGATCTAGTAACCACTAACACTGCATCGGGTGGCCTAGCCACACCACGTGGTAGTTGCCAATCGTTACAACGCCTCACAGTGAAAAACAACCAGAAACGCTACCACGAGTAACAGGAATGGAGAAGATCACACTGCGAGTCTGCGAATGTGATGCCTGCAAGGACAGGACGGGCAGCGTCATGAAAGCGGCTGCCACTCTGGGCACGACACCACGGCCTCCTTCCATGCGAACCACGGCCGGCCAGGCCTGCCCGTGCGCGGCCACCGGTGAAGAAGGCTTCTCCACGGCGCCGGCGGGATTGGCAGATCGACGCAGGGCATGGGTCCTCGCCAAAGCGGCAGGGAAATAAACCCGCCCAACTGTGCGTGCCCCGGCAGCAGCTTTAAGCGGCTGCTTCCTCTGCATCGCCCCGTATGTGTGGTTGCTCGTTGGCCTCGCCATTAATCTCCCTCAACCCCTCCACCGCTGCGCAACCAAAATCTGATGCTACACAGTTTTGGTGGCGCGATGTGTATGTACGCGTTCAGGAAATGGCGTGCTCTACATCACCAGTAAACAAATTAAGGAAGCTTTCCTCACTTGCATAGTGGCCATCAGTCTTCAGACGGGTGCCTTGTCTTCACAAGTTGTGATGGAAGCGAGATACCAACTCCTAGCCTACTATTGTTAGTGGATGGAAGTATGGAACAAATTAAAATCACTTGGTTTTTTCAGTTAAAAAAATCACTTGGTTTTTTCAGTTACAAAAAAAAAAATCACTGGTTTTTTTCTGATCAGTGGCTATGCGAAAGTAGCGCTCATCTCTCATGACAGTGAAATAAACAAGCTCAGAGATACCAGTGAATCGGTGACTGATTAGAGCAAACAATTTGGCAGCTGGAAAAGGAATATTTTAGCACTGTACTTGGATTTGTGACATGTGACCATGCGAACTTAATTGTGGAGAAGTTTGCGCAAAAAAAATAGACAGACAATTATTAACAATTATTAAAAAAAATTCGCTTGCGGCTGTTGCATGGAGCCATGACGTGCATCATTGGGAGGCCATAATAATGGTAGATGGAATATTGCACAGAGAATGAAGAGGCGGAATGGAAGGTCGAGCCAGGGGATCGACGACGGACGGATCGGAGGTGCTTACGCGAGGGACTGCATGTCGGTGTACCGGGCCTCCTTCTCGACAGAGAAGAAGACTCGGGTCTGGCGGTCGGCGCCCAGCAGCGCCGCGGCGAGCACCGCGAGCCCGCACGCCGCGCACCGCAGGAACAGCTCCGCGGCGCGCACCCGCCGCTCCAGCGCCGCCGGCACGCGCCCCGCTTGACCGTAGTAGCACACCGGCACGTTGCCGGGGCTGACGCCGTTGCCGGCCGCCGCTCCGCCTTGGCTCATGGCTGATCGATCTCCCGCGACCTGCCACCGGAGGGGAGAGTGGAAGCTGGAGCGAGCGGGTCGGGGAGGAGTGAACTGAGCCGCGGTGTACGCTGCGGGAGGACGCGGCGTTTAAAAGCACAGAGCAGATGCACTCCACCAACCCGGCATGCTTGGGTAGCCGTCCGGTTGAGAAATTGATGGTTGGGGTGAAACATTGACGTGTTTTTCATGTTTTCATTTGACTTCATCTTTTTCGCAAATCCACGGGAATAATGCCACATGATTTTCAGTACTGCGAGATCGCTATGTGAGGCTGGCCAATACAAGTATGCCACTGAGATGCTATGGTACTTCAGCTGAACACCTAAAGTTATTTAGTTGCGCATGAATTGAATATCATCCTAACCTCTTATTTTGTGATTACGATGTTCAATGAACCATTCAGTGCAGAAAACTGGATTAAAAAGCTGGCAAATGTTTGACATACATTGGCCCTGTTTGGTTTGGAGGGAGAAAAAAATTTGTGAAAAGTTTCCTATATGTTTGGCAAAACCAAACATAACCAAACATATGAAAACTGATGCAATTGCTATATGCACACAGCTATGTGTTCCTAAAATTCAGAAATTGCTAATTGCACACACATAGGTACATAAATAGCCAAATATAATATATAGAATTTGTTTCCTTTGCAACACAAATATGGTCCACAAACACAAATATTGGGCAACCAACTATCACTACTGCAAACTGAAATTTCCCTATGCTTGAAACCATCAGGGATATAGGGGAAAACCATCCGAAAAATTATTTCTGACGGGAAACCGCCAAGCAAATACTGACAGGGATAAAATGACAGAAATTACAATTGCTTGTCGGTTTACTGATAGAAATAAATTTTCTGATAGAATTTCCCTGTGTGGCGACTCACAAAAAAATTTAGCTCTGTCAGATTAAAGAATCTGTCAAAAAATATTTCCTTGTAGGACCTTACCGTCAAAAATTGAATCACTTGCACATATAGCTAATTTCAATCAAACAGGCTTATATATCTGTACAATCCATGTAAGCAACAATCATTTCTTAAAATTTCTAGCATGTACATATCAAAACCAGCTCTATATTTCTTTTCATAGAAAGTGAAAAACACACACATCGATGAGGCGGCACAAGCAGCAGCAGGCGCCCATGGATTTTTCATTGTCCTCATAGTCGATCCCAGACACACCATACCCGCACGCCGCATTCTGCATTGGAAGATCATTCCTGCATTATATTGTTAGAATTAGAAACAGACCAAACAAAGACAAAGAACAAGAAAAGGAACAACTCTAAAGATTATCTGATTCTGATCCATATTGCATTTCATAATCACGGGTTGCATAGGAATTGTGCAGATTATTAGTTTATTTACTAAAATATACTTTAAAGCAGCAGGAAGTCAAGAACTGAATACATTAAAGCAGCAGGAATGGCTGAAAGATGCTAAGTGAATAAACAAACCATGTTACTATAAAAAGGTTTTCATGAAACGTGCCCAATGATGAGGCAGATTTCACACTCAATTCAGAAATGGTGCAGCAACACAACCTGAGGAGGCTTCTACTTCTGGTCTAATCACGCAAGCGTTTATGTGAAAATCAGAGCAATGCAATTAGTAGATTTGATCTACTATACTTGTTCAAGTGCCTAAGTAACATGACATGAGTACTTGTTTTCTTAAGTATGATAAAGTGTAGGACAAACAAATGACACGATAAAACAGGTACAACCTGGTGGGCTGAACTAGCTACAATTTCAATTCCACGATGCTCCAGTAATTGGGGCAAGAGAAATCCTACAGACAGAAGACACCATACCTGTCGGTTGTCACCATCCATCAAAAGCTTTATACCTCAACTTTTCTCCATGTTTCTCGGGACCCAAACCTGAACATATACGAGGGCATCAAAAGATTAACATTACATTGCACAAGTAATTAGTCTATCTGTTGTTGGAAAGGAGACCACAGGCAGCATGTAGCAACTGCTGACCCGCATATTACTACTGCTCGCTACTGCAGTCTACTATTGCAGCAAACTGCAGGTCAGGCATGCACAAGGCCAGTTAGATGGAGACCAAAACATCATCAAATACCTCCCGAACTAACGGCTCTGGATCTGCAACAAATCAACGCCGGGGAGGGATTCGACGGCGGCAGACGGCCGCGCGCCGGGGAAGGAGAAGGAATGGGGGCGGACGGTGGCTGATCCGTGAGCTGGCGCGCCGGGCGGGCCGAACACCGGCCGCCGGTCCGGCCCCAAACTTGACGCGCGTTGCTGGCGACTTCGACGGCGCGGGAACGGACGGCGACCCCAAATCCGGTGTGTCGTGGGTGCAGGGCAGCGGATCCGTGGAATGGAGGGCCGGCGGCCGGCCGGGAGCGGCGGATTGTGGCGGTGCGTCCGGATGGAGCGGCGGCGTGGGAGGGGGAGCCTGGATACGGTTTGCGTCGGGGGGGGGGATCCTTGCGCTGGGGGAAGATCACGGGGCCGCCTAACACGGTCCGCCGTGGGTCCCGCGTATGACCCCACTCTTGGGCCCATTTTTTCACCTGTTGTTACCAAACACATGGAAAGATTTCTATGAAATTTTTCCCACCACATAACCAAACAAGGCCATTACCAAACGAAATTTGAATAGTAGTAAATTATATGTTACACCTTGCAGCATGAAAAAGGTACATTGTTTTTTTATACTCGAGTTAAATAAATATTTGTCATCATTTTGCTCACGTCTATTGGATCATACCCGCTAGGCCTGGTCTTCGATTCTAACCGAACCGATCGGTTCGGTTCCTCGGTTTTTTGGAAAATTCGGTTCCAAAAAAATAGGAACTGATCGGTTCTTTTCATATATAGGAACCGACAAATTTCGGTTTCGGTTCCTTCGGTTCGGTTCCGGTTCTAACCGAAAGAACCGAATGTTCACAAAATAAAAAAAATTGGATGGAGCCGCCGGCCCTCGCGGCGCTGGCGAGCCCACGCACGGGCTGGCCTCGCGCCTGCTGGGGCCTGGGGTGGCCGCCGCAGCCACGCACACGCGGATCCGCGCGCTCCGGGAAGAGGAGGTCGACGGAGGAGGTGCGCCGTCCTCTGCCTCCTCCACCGCAAGCACTGCTGCCGTGAGCTCCTCCGGGGGCGGCGTGCCGGCGTCGGCAGCGGCCGGCGGGGTGGATGGAGCGGGCGCGAAGCGGCGGCGGCTGGCGCTGGCCGGGGCGTGCGCGCCCATGGCCGCGCGCTGCCCTGCGCCCCTGCCGCCGCCGGGAGGAAGGGAGGGAGACGGCCATACGGCGGGGCAGGGCGCCGCTGCGCCGGGACTCCGAGAGGGAGGGAGGGAGATGGCTAGACTGGGGCGGGGCGGGGCGCCGCCGGCTGCCGCGCCGGGAGGGAGACGGGGCCGGGGCGGGGGCGGCGCCGCGCCGGGAGGGAGGGAGACGGGGGCGGGGATGGTGCGCCGGTGCGGGCAGTGGCCGGCGGCGGGCAGCTGCGGCCGCGGAGCCGGCGGGGACGGGGCCGGCGGGCGGCCGGGGAGGGCGCCGGGTGGCGGCTGCGGGGCGGGCGGAGGGCGGACGGGGCGTGGGTCGGGAGGCAGGAGGCTAGTGAGGGGTGCGAGACTGGGCTGGGGTTGGGGGATTAGGGTTTTGTTTGCTTGTTGGGCCTTGGGCCAGATAGAGTTGATGGGCTGAATGTGGATGAGGTCGGTTCTTCAGTTAACCGAGCCCAGGAACCGAACCGATCCGAGTATTTCGGTTCTTGAGAATCATGAACCGAAGAAGAACCGAAATTCTCGATTTCGGTTCGGTTCGGCTCCGATTCTCGATTTTTTCGGTTCGGTCCTCGGTTCTCGGTTTTTTGTGCCCAAGGCGACTACCCGCTAGGCTGATGCTTGACTTGTCCGCCCGTTGCTGTCTTGTCCTCCCTCTATTGACGCCGCAAATCCACTCACGATGAAACAGGCGTCAATTATATTATGTATGTATGTACTTCTCCTGTCCTCTCCTATATATGTATGAGAGCAAGTGTTGTCTTTTCTAGATAAACAAGTTTTTATTGATATCAACACAATTACAAAGATGTGAAACCAAGTGTTGTCTAGATCCACCAAATATATTTTCTTGTGTATCAGATTGTAGGGGAAAAACCAATTTAGTTTGATTTTAATTATTAACTACAAAACCAGATAACTGTCAAAACTAGACGACTTTGGCTCTTTGGGTAGTTTCAAAGCTGGTTTTATTTTTTTAGAAAAATAAAAAATCTAGTTAGATTTAAACAATCAAAACTAGTTTATTTTAAATTGTAGAAATACGAAACTAGTACAAAAAGATTTCTTAAAAGTAGCCTATCCTTTGTTTGAGTCTTATTTATTAAAAAATAATAGACAAAACTTAAAATAAATAAATACTAGGAACATGAAAAAGTTGGATCCGAATAACTGACAAGTAGGGTGCCAATAACTTGGTTATATTTTTAGAAAAATATTGGCACATGTTTTGTATTATTTATTTAGAATAATTTTCTTACAATGTTTACAGTTTAAACTTGAATAATTTAAATTTCATGAAATAAACCACATTCAAAATCACCCAAGGGCTAAATTTTGTCCGATTTCGACAGTTGGATGGTCTCCGTTATCCGTTTTTTTGTTAAATGTTGAAAATTGGAAATTTATGGTAGTTCATACGTGTAGATTCAACTTTTTCCTAGATTATAAAAGAAGTGGCTAGTCACCTTGTTAAATGTTGAAGCCGGGAAAATTTTCATGCTTCAAGAGTTTTCTTTAGATACTTTCTTTTTGTTGCAATCTTGCTGAGTTTGGGGAATAATCTCATATCCTCTTGCTCAGCAATTTGTGTATCATCAATTTGTGTATCTTGTTTGTATGTTATGATCGTATCTAAACCAAAATTTTCAAGAGTGTACAAGAACGTAGTGTGGCTAACACTGGTAGACCGAGAATGATGGTTCCTTCGGCCCTAGAAGCCTAGAGATTTAGATCCTAGATGAGGAGATGCATTCAAGATGGAGAAGTCCTTGTCCGGATCTTGGAGGATGGGTGAAGTATATTCTATTGAATTTATTTCCTTGGATGCCCTATCAAGAAAAACTGAACTGGAAAGATAAATCTTCGTCCTCAGGTGTTTGATCCCACGACTAAACTTCAGTCATTGAATGTTTGGACACCAATTAGAAATATTAAATATAGATTAATTGCAGAACCAATTTTATAAATGAAGACTAATTTACAAGATGAATTTATTAAACCTAATTAGTCACTGATTTGACCACGTTGTGTTATAATAATTATATGTGCTAATGATCGTGAATTAGGTTTATAGATTCGTCTGTAGAATTAGCCTCTATTTATGTAATTAGTTTTATAATTAGACTATACTAGTCTGTCAACCCATGCAGGAGCACGGGCTAATTAAAATTAATATAAAAATAAGATCAATAATTATAATTGTCCATCTCACGTCCTTTTCATCTATTAAATATTCTAACATATACTCTAAAATATATATTTTCATTATTTAGTTACAATATATTTCATTTTGTGCACCTCCATATGTATTTAATATATGTTTAGTTGAACTATTTGTTTGTGAATTGGTGTTCTTATCTCTTCCATTATACATGAATATATGATGACATATATCGTGGGTAGTATTTTTATATAAATAATAATATAAATACTATATTAATAATAATAGAAATAATAATTTTAGAATTTCATATTGGTGAACTTTAATATATTATTGTAATTATATAATTTAGATTCAGATTTATGAGTAATTTAACTTGTAATAATAACGACATAATTGGATAATTTATATGTAAATTTAGGGGGGTATTTGTATTATTTTTATAATGGCATAGGTGGGTAATTTACACAAAGATTCAGGGGTTACTTTAGATTTTTTTAAATATTGGCAAATATGGGTAATTTAGATAAATATTTAGGGGGTTACTTCAGTCTTTTTTCATAATGGCAGATGTGAGTAATTTATTAGGAAAGTTAACAGATCCGATGGTTATTATAATTAGAGTTGTTGGATTGATGGCTGGATGTTTCCGATTTTTGCGAGAATTTATAGGATTTCTCTATTTTTTCGGAGTGTCCACTTAGGATCCTAGATGGCTTTATGTAAAGGCTCCAAAGGAGCCTCCAATTAGTAATAGTAAGATTTAATCCTTTGTAGGATGTGAACTCAAATTCAATGGAATTTTTTAAGACTGAATTAAAACAGAAATTTGGTAGAACTGGCCAACCTCAACTCCTCGGGTTGACTTCAGAAGGTACATCTCTTTCTTGTATTCATTTGGCTGCAGATGTCTTGAATTAGACAGACTGTATAATAGTATGGTGGCGGCTCCTGATAGCAGTTTAAGCCCCAGCAGTGACCAGGGCACTCTAATCACTAACAGGAGGAAGTGATGAGAACAAAGTAAGGTAGAGAAAAGCGCCAAAAATTGCGTTGGCGAGGAGCTTCGCGGGGTGATAAAACCTGCAGCCGCCCTGCACCACAACACACGGTTTGAAGTCTGCTGACTTCCGAATCAGTTGTGCCTATGATGTCACATTGTCACGCGTCCATCTCTTGGCTCTCCAGACACACGATGAGATGAGGATGAGGTCTCGCGCGCACCGTAGCTTCTGAATACGATGGTGGTGGCTGCTACGCCACTCTGTTCAGAAGCACTTGCATAATTGTATTGGTAGATGGTGAATCTACCAACCTCTTCCTCATTCTCTCCTTCCTCCCACGCAGGGAAGTGAAAAACCTTGTACTATCCGATCGAACCTTCAGACCTTCCAGCAAGGGAGAACGGGAACGCCAATGACAGATTGATCTGTGCCCGACCGATGTGGGCAAGCAAGCAAAGAAATGGCCATGTCGTGGTACTTCGAACGGCGGAGGCCGGAGGCTGCTGCGTGCTTGCTGGTTCAACGACAACAGTTAGACCCTACTAGTTGCCTTAGCCGGAGGCTGCTGTCGTGGTACTTCGATCTGTGAGTGAGCTTACCTTAGCGGCCAGGAAGTAATGAAGCGAGACCGTTTCAACGACAACAGTTAGACCCTACTAGTTGAAACTTGAAAGTTTGCAGCTCAGGTTTTGGTCGTCCAACATCTGCACGACAAGCCAATCGTCAACGATCCCCAGGCGTAGAAGATGCCACGCTGCAACCAGGGAGCAGAGCACACGTGTCTTTGCGACTTTGCCCATTGCTAGCACGCTCCACGCGCGCGCATCTCTAGCCCGTGCCGGGAGCTAGTCGGCGCCGCGGATCCCGGCGCGGGGGCGCGGCCGAGGCGCGTGCTGGGACGACGACGACCCGGCTCCGCGAGGTTGTCTTCGTCGTCAGACAGACTAGAACACAATGCGCGCGTTGCGCGCTCTATCATCATCATCAGTTTCTTCATTACAAATAGAACAGATCTATATACATGAGTAAATATAGCATAACATAGTAAATGAAAATATAGAAATGTTGGAACTAAATATAGTAGCAGTAGAGATTGCATACATAATTAGACAATTGTGACAGCCCAAATATTTAACTAGCTAATCCCGGATTGTTAGCATCAAATCATGCATAATTAAATGAAGTTTTGCACATGAAATGATGAGTTGTTCAAATCACAGTTTTTAAACGTTTAAATTATCTTTCAAATCGTAACAAACAGGTTTTCAAAATAAATTTTAAACCGTTGCTTAAATGGATTTTTGCCCAAAACCAATGTTATAGGTTTTCGAATGACGAACAACTTTTGTGTTCAAAGTTTTTCGAGTCGCCACACAAAAATGGGAGAAAAATTTAAATTTCGAAGCATATAGGACCTTTTCAAATGCACTCAAGTTTCAAAATTTATCTTTCAAATCATTATTCAAATGAAAAGGTGCCTAAAACGAAAGTTGTAGATCTCGAAATTTTAAGTAAGTTTGGTATTCAAAAGTTTTTCATTTGAGGTCAGGAAAAAAACTGAATTTACAAACTGCATTTTGAACTTCAGTTTATTTACAGAACTGCCCTCGCCACCATCTCCTCCTTCCCTATCGCAACGCCGTCGCCTCGCCATTCATCGCCATCTCACCGCCGCCCATGCGCCGCCCTCCCCGGCCAGACTCGCCTCCCCGCTCCCGGATCCTCCCCGACGCTTCTCGACCTCGCCACGCGGCGCCGCCTCCCTTCGCGCATGCCGAGGACGGACAATGCCCCGAGCCGTGCTGTGCGCCCTTTCTCCATCTCACCTGCGCCCTCGCCCCTCTCCTTCCCCTTTGGCTCGCGCAGCACGCGTTCCCGACCTCCCTCTCCACTCCCTTCCCATCCCTGAGCCGAATCGAGCTCGCTCCTGTGCGCCGGAGCTTGCCGCCGCCCGCTATGGCCGTCGGCTTCGCCTGAGCGCCATGGAGCTCCCCTCTGCGGCCCCCTCCTTCCCAAACAGAGCGTACCACCACCTCCCCCGCCTCCCACTGAAGCTCACCGGCCCGTTCCCGCTCGCCCTCGCCCGCCTGAGCACCTCCCGTCGCCGCCATGAGCGCCGCCGCGGGCACCTCACCGCGAAGCCCCCTCTTCCGACCCTCCTATGCCCGAGATAACCCCACAGCGAGCTTCCTCTCGTCGTGGCGCAGCTCTCCGACCCCCTCCCCGCCGCCCACAACCGCCGGAGCGCCGCCTCCACCGGCGCAGTCCGCCGCCGGCCGCCCTCACCGCGGACAGGCCGCCTCGGGCCATCTTCTCGTGACCCGAGACCTCCTAGAGGTGTGCCTCGACTCCCTCCTCCTTTCCCCCCACCGGCCTCTCGCTGCCGGCAAGGGGAATCGCCGGATTCCGGCCATCCTTGCCTCCCCTGTTTCCAAGCTCGGCCAGGGGCTCCCCCTTAAAAGAAACCAAAGTTCTAGGGTCTGCAAAATGTTCATGAACTTCAAAACAGCAAACTTGTAAAATACATAACAATTCGTAGAAAAATATTAAAAATACAAACTCAACTGTTTTGGTGTCCTTGAAACAAACTCTACAACTTTCATTACATGCGCATACTCAGATTTTGTTTTGTTTTTAATGTAGGATAAAGATTAGAAATAATAGCTCATAATTATTCTAGGAGTTGTATACATGACCTGCATGTGATTTTTGTACAGAAACTATGTACCTGAAAGTTGAACACTGTGTAAAATTTGTAGGCCCATAAGATAAGTGTAGATATGGGTTCTTATTAGATCTTGTTCTAGGCTAGGATTAAATGCTATATTTTGTTCTTGATGTTCTACTTGGTATTTTCAAGTAAAAATTTTTCAGTATGCTTTAGATACTAAATGAACAATATGGTAAAAGTTTAGGAGCCATCACAACTCTCTAGATTTGGTTTTGATTTAATCCATGGTTAATAGTGCTATTTCATGATAAATAGTTCTATTACCCGAGAAAATATGAAAAATTCACAACATGCTTTGCACCATATCATAAACACTCAGTAAAAGTTTGAAGGTCAAATACCTAGTAAAAATAGATATATTGTTTAGCTCATGTTGTTCCTATGTCTAATTGGTTATTTTTGCACTGGTCAGTATATTGCAAGTTTGTAGATAAAAGTTGCACAGAATCATATCCTAGTTATGTAGATGCTCTACAAAAGTTTAGGGTTTATTACTTAACAAAATCTTAGTAGAATGGTATGTATAAATTAACCTTGGTCTATGTCACTATAAATTACTTTATTTTTCATGCCTTGTGTAGTACTCCGTTAAATCTGAAAAATGTACAGTAGGCTCATTAGTAGGTCACCAACACTTAGTTAAAATTTCATTACCATTACTTGCATTATTTGACATGTACAATTTATTCTTGTTTGACTATTGTTTGTTGAAATACTTGTGTTACATGACTTAGCAAAATTTTAAAAAACCACCATGTTCCTTTCACGAACTAAATCATGTTAAATTACTATTCTATAAATGACTGCCCAGGAAATGTTAATTAAGAAGTTTCACATCCAACTCACAGGAAATGTTAATTAAGAAGTTTCACATCCAACTCACTTTATGTTAGACTACAACTTTATCATGAAGGAAAAATAATAAAACCTAAATCGCTAAATAACTCGGAACTTTGCATTCATACATATGCATTGTTGCATTTCATTTAGGTATGATAGATGAACCACGTGAAAAATGTGACGTTGGATTCGAGCCAGAAGACGGTGAATAGTGGACACGTCTAGAAGATGGATGGATGGACCCCGATGTGCACGACCGAAGGAAGATGCTCGCTGAGTGATTATCTTCTAACTAACACTGATCTAGTGTTAATCCCAGGCAAGCCCCGGAGCATGTCCTATCTATTTTAAATTTATGCAACTTATTATTCCTATCTACTTGCGTATTTAAGTTTAAAGGAGTTGCTTGGAACCTTAGCTGTATGATTCCTAGATACCTATGCTTGAACACTAGTATGTGTAGGTCGCTAGATGGCTAGGCTAATGGTTCGGTAGAAGTCGAGTGATTTTCTGTCACTCATGAGAATTATAGGAGTTGAATGTTAACAGCAGTACCGATTGAATGGCATGTGCAGCCGATAGGTTCTGTCAAGCCATATATTACAATTGAGGGCCAGCATTCGTAGCTACCAAACAATTTTTAGGTAGCTCGGAATACTAATCCAAATAAAACTGAGTAATAGAGGGCGTAGAAATGGCACAGTTTGCAGTCATAAAAGTATCAGGAGAGAGTTAATTGATGCCGACTATTAGGTTAAAATAGCTAAATATATTGCATGTAGTAGCAATTCATCAGATGTAGATCTTGGAATGGTTGCAACTGTGAAAACAAAAAATGAGACGATCGACTTGCTACAGGATGGAGAGGTCCAGGACCCTCTCCAACCGTCCTTCCGCTTCTTTTTCTTTCTCAGTTACACATCTTGTACCACCATCCTCTCCCTGGCTGTGGGATCATATTAACTAGGCAAACCGCGCGCTACGCCGCGCCCAGTTAGAATTGTGGAGCAAAATGGTTGATATGTTGACGGTTACGTAGGAACAAAGGTATGTTGGAGGGCGGTGCCGCAGGTCGGCTCGTGCCGCGTCCCATAGTGACGGGTTTAGACCGTCCGCACTCGGGGTACTTTATTTTTATCCTCAAAAAAATATTTCTACCTAGTTATCGAGATTCTATCCTCCATATACATGTTTTCCGCACTAATGATCTTCTATATCTTCTATTTTATACCAACTACGAGCAGCAGATCCGCTTATCAATTTTTTTCTCCTTTATCCCCCACCCCCACCCCCTCCCTCCCCATTCTCTCTCTCTCTTCACCGACCGTGCCGCCCGTCTCTGTCTTGTTTTCTCCGCCTCCACCTCCACCTCACTCTACTCCCTCCGCCGCCCTCTCCCTGCTCCCTCCGCCGGCGACGAGCTGTTATCGCCATTAATTAACAGGATTAGTTTATGGGCCGAAAGCAAGATGGGCTTGAAGCAGAAGATTAAGAAGACTTGTAAATCGGCTCCTGCGTGAGCATCTGGGCCACATGGGCCATGTATCCTTAGATTTAGTTTAAGATTAGAGATAGAGTCCGATCGGGACAGGATTAGTTTAGATTGTTTCCCAAGTCTCCGGACTATAAATATGTATCCTTTGTTATTCTTAAAGGAGAGCGTCATCACGTCTCGCAAACAACAACCCTCGGCGCATCGCCACCCCTAATCTTAGGGTTTCATCCAAGTAAGCGCCATGCTGCCCTGATCGCTTCTCGCGATCAGGGCAGCGTTGTTCTTGCTTTTTACCTTGGTATTACTTGTACTGAAGCGTTTTTGATGGCGAGTAATGCTAGTTATCTTGATGTTCGTAGCATGGCTTTTAGTAGATCTATCGTGCCTTGTTGTTTATCATCTACGAATATCATGTTGTCTCTGTGCAGTCACGTTTCAATCTTATGCTAGTTCTTGTCATATAGGATTAGTTGTATAGAGACGACACCCTGCTTCTTTCATGTTTAGTAGATCTGATCTGTTACGGTTTGCTCTTGTTCTTAAGAGTTGGCATAATATCTGCTAGGTTAGGCCTTGCAAACGGGTTGGACGATCCGGTGGCGTCTTAGATGCTTTGCTTTAGTCTTAACAGGGAATTGATCCGGGAATCGGCTCTTACTAGTTCTTAGGCCTCTGTTTTGGTTATAGCTTAGTTATCTGTTACGTTTATTAGGCCCAGTCACGTGTAGGATGTTCCGATCTAGCAGTGAAGCCTTTACCGTTGTGGATTAGATCAATTAGATTTAATTGAAGCAGCTTTACAGTTATTTGCTTTATTCATCAATATCCGGATAAATACAGATCCCATCTGACACCGGGACTCGATCGGCTCTTTAAAGCCGATGCAAGAGTCGTCCCGGGGAGTCGACCACGGCTCGGACTTATATTTCCACGTGTTTGTGTATACAGGCAAATCATTGCAAGCACGTCCGCACCTTCCTGATCGGGTATAGGTCAGGTGGCACGCCCTGCGTCTTCACAAGCCGCGGCGCGTTGCTGAAATTGCGGGCCGTCGACGAGGGAGCAGTGCCTGCCAGCGCCCCGGCGACCTTCCGGCTCTTCGTGTTGCCTGTCGCTGCTCGCTGGTGGGTTTCGACCGACAACACGAGCGCCCCCCCTCCCAGGCCGCGCAGGGCCACGGAGGATCCATGGCCTGCTCGAGCTCCGCCCCCTCCTCCTCCCTCCTGCCTCGCCGCGCGGCGCCGCCATATCCCCTACGCGCGCGGCGGCCAGAGCGGAGCGGAGAGGCCTTGTGGGAGGCCATATCGGAGACGTCGGGCAGCCGGAGCGGACCTGCCGCGGCGTCCGGGATTTCGGCCGGCCTCGAGCTGTCTTCCCCGCCCGCGTCGTGCCGGCGAAGGTGCCGACGGCGGCTCCTCGCGGCGCAGGTGGCCGTCCAAGGCAGCAGCGAGGTGGGGCCGGCACAACGGCGGGCATGGCTCCAGCGGCCGGAGCGGGGCTCCGCCGTTGCGGGCGCGGGGCCCCGCCACCACCCCGCCCCTGCTCCCGGCGGCCAGTCCTCTCCGGCAGCGGCAGCTGAGGTGCTCATGCGCAGATTCGGGCGGTGGGGGGAGTACCGGCCTCGGCCTCCTCGCCGGCCGAATCCGCGCGCGGCGGCGGGCCTCGTGCTACAGCGGTGGCGGCCTCCCTCCCCATCGGTGCACCCCTCTCCTCACTTCCTCGCCACGCCGGGCGTCCTTCCCCCTCCCCTGCGCGCGCGACCGGCCTCCTTCTTCCTCCTCCCTTCTCGCGGCGGCGGCCGGCTGGCCCTCCCTCCCCCCTCTCTCCGGCAGGGCGCGGACGGACCGAGGCGCTGCGACTGTGGCACATGGGCGCGGCAAATCCACAAGCCGCGTCGGGCTTCTCTCTCCGGGGCACGTGGCGCCCGAGGAACGCTCGGGGAGCGGCGGGCTGCTCTGAGCGCGCCCTCTCCAGGGCCGATAGTATATAGAGTATTTGTTTTCAAAGATTTTTTTAGTTCCTGTCGTATCAAAATGAATCATACCATTTAGAAGTATTAAATAAAATCAATTTATAAAACTTTTTGTACAGATGAGTGCTACTTCACGAGACGAATCTAAAGAGTCTAATTAATTTATGATTTGCTACAGTGATACTACAGTAACCATCCACTAATTAGAGATTAATATATGTCATTAGATTTATCTCGCAGTTTTGCCCTAGATTTCTACAGTTAGTTTTATAATTAAAATTTATTTAATACTTATAAATACAATGATTTTTTTGATGTGATATGGTCTAAAATTTAGCCTCGACATCTAAACATCCCCTTGATGAGGTGGCAATCGGTAGGAGTGGGATCTTTGGTATCATTCACACGAGCTGCTTCACGCTGTCTAGATGCAAGCCGCCTTGGTGGAGCAGTAATGGAACGAAAAGATCTCCCTGGCCCCTGGGCATTGTGAAATGAGTGCTTGTCTAGATGCAATGCAAAGCTCCTTGCTTCCACAAACATCCGGATGGCAAGATCCTAGATTTAATCACGCATAGGACCAGACGTTTTTGAATGACATTATTATGGTGTTTGTCCCCTTCTAAAAGCTCCGAACGGACACAGCCATCCTAGCAGCAGTGTTCCTTTGATTTTGCTTTTGTTCAGAGCATACATACATTCAGACGATTTCAAAACAAAAAAAGGCGATTTCAAATAGCATACAAGCAGAGAACTCAAGAAGCTGCTGCTGCTGCTCCGTGCACTGCTTCTGCTACACGGAGTAGCGAAGCCTCCCGTGAGAGATTCAGAGAACTTCCTGCATGGGTTTGAACTCTGAATATGGCAGGTGATGCTGATACACATCAGCAGTACAGCGGTTGAGGATTGACGCCGCCCAAGTCACTGGTGATCGAGGGCGTACGCGCGCGGACCACCGCCCCTAATTCGCGTTTGATATGAATGCCCACCACCGCCCGTCGCCACTGAACGAATCCGGCGCGCAGGACGGACGCAACGCAACTGCTGTTCCGAGCGACATTGATGGGGGAAAGAACCAGGGCTGCAACCTACAAAGCATTTCCTTTTAATTAGAGAGTATGGACTTGTTTGGTTAGGAGCGCGCCTGTTCTAGTTTCCGCATGAAAGACCAAATGAAATCTATTTGCAAAATTTTTTTTTTAGAGATGAGTGTATCTTTTCGCGACGAATTTAATGACGATAATTAATCGATGATTTGATATAGTGATGCTACAGTAGCCATCCTCTAAATACGCGGTCAAAGGCCTCGTTAAATTCTTCAGGGTCACTAGCGCGGGGGTTCTGAAGTTGGTTTTGTAAACTGACTTTGTTTGACACCGTAATTAGCAGTCAAACTGTCACTATTTACTAACACGCTACAAACCAAACGGGATCTATGAAAAACAGATGTGGCTTTCCAGGCGCCCGTGCGCCCGGTGTTTGGAGCATGCCTCCTGATTCGACGAGCCAAGCCGGGCCGATGCGCATCCCTGTCACCTCTGCTTGCTTGCTTGAGCTTGACTGAGCTGAGCTGAGCATCCTTTTCATCGAGCGACTGGGACAGTAACAGTATGCGCCGGGCGATCAGCGTTGATGCCACCATTAAGAAGGCGCGAGAACAGGTGGGTGTGGCCCGTGGCCGGGCGCGTCACCGTTGGAAGATGGCCCAAAGGGGACGGGTACCTGCGGAGCCACCATGAACATTGAACAGAGGCAGACCGGCCAAACAGAGTGCCTTGAATGAGTCCGGCGTTTTCCATGGCAGCTGCAGCCGAGCTGAGCACAGCGGAGGCGCAAGCGTGTTCCCCGACGCAGCTAGATCGTTGCTCTCGGCGGTTTTCATTGCCGCATCTTCAAGCGCCAGCAATCCAGCAACCAGCGGTCGGGCAGCGGACGAGGCGCCGGGGCTTGGAGTTGCGGGAGAAGGGCAACGGCGAAGTAACTGAATGCCGAGATGGGCTGGGTGAACAGTGAATCAGCTGTGAGGCACGCGGGCAGATCGTGTAAAGAAGGAATCCTGTAAAGAATGAAATGGGGGCGCGAGCCGCAGCCGCGTAACGGTTTTGTGCCCAGCACGTGAGGAGGAGGAGCTCCGGCTTTGGGCCGCAAGACAGGAGACCGCGTCTTTTTTATTTTTATATTTTTCGAAAATATTTATTACAGAAATATATTTTCAATATCACAATTTACAGTTTTGTACCCCTACCGTCCGGCAGGGGGGCGGCAGGGACTTATATGTAAATTAAAAAAAAAATTATTTGTGCGGACGCCCTTGGCGGGAGCTTGCCGCCCCCTGCCGGGCGGCAGCGGCAGGCCCCCTACCGCCACTCCACTGGGCGGCAGGGGGCCTGCCGCCCGGCAGGGGGCGGCAGGCTCCCCCAACAAATTGCTATAGCCATTAGATGTGTTTTAGATATGGATACAAATAAAAACCATTAGTAAAGAACATGAATATAAAAAGTATAAGCTAGCAATTCACACACATACGCAAATGAGAACGAAATAGGTGATGTATGAGAACGAAATAAGTATAACATGATAACATGTCCATAACAAAAATACAGAAACAGCTAGAAGCACATCCTAACCACCCCGGCCACCCCGGCCATGTCGACCTCTTTTACGCTGAGTGTGGACGTGGTCTGTAGAGTAGGTGTGTCGCTCTTGAGGCCCTACGTCTCTACCTGGACGTCCGGTGGGTACAAGTGTCTGGAAGGTAGTATCGGCCTGCGGGTTAGGTGTAGAAAATAACCGACTCCAATCTTCGAAGTTCGCCTCAAAGGTATCCTGTGTGGGCCCTATACAGTAGCAATTAAGATATCTTAATTATCGTCTTATAAGTCATATATTTTGGTATATATTCATCATACGTACCTGGTGGTGGTGGATACGAGGAATGACCCATATCAGGAAGCTGGTGGTGCGATCCTGTAAACCGTTCAAATTATTTAAAATATTCATAGAGATAAGAAGCACATGATAAATTCGGACTACAGATTAGGTATTTACCTTGCGTTCCTTCTGCTGTCGCCGTAGGGTAATACGAAGAAGGTCCAGCATCATTTAACTGTTGTGATCCTATATGTAAATACAAAAGGAATTAGACTTGATACCACAATTAATTGAAATTAAGATATTGACTATATGTCTACCGAAAGGTCGCTGTGGTGCCTGTGTTGTTGAAATGACATCCCTGCAGCTGGTGCCATGGTACTAAACTGAGTCCCTCCGTGAGGTTGGTAAGGTGGGTGTGCATCACCTGTTTGGACTGAGAATTAATTGTTGGCGTCAAAGTAGGAAGTTAGTAAGTATCCTCAAGTACTTGGATAATGCTGCTGAGACTAATAAGGTGCTTGGGAAGACTGCTGCTATGTGGGACCACAAGGAAACGAGGTCGAGGCTTGAGACGAGCCGTACGAGTCATCGTACGATGTCCGGCTACCAAAGGCTTCAAGCATGAAATGGGATCTTTGTGAAACTCGGGTCCAGGCCGACTCTTGCTCATTCCTATCCATCATAGATCCCCCTCGAATCCTCATCAAATTCGCCTTGGCATCTAAGTCCATCAACCTGCACATTTCAAACTGCAAGCAAGAAAAAAAAGCCATTAACACTGTAATCCAAAGTATTTGAAAAGCGATGATAACTTTGACTCACCGCCCCAGCTAATGCTTCATCCCTATGTCGTGCGTACCCATCCTGTGCTGTCGCAACATGAGGCTGTGGTTGCATGTCAGCATATATCAATCGGCAACGAGTCTGAGGCTGGTACCAACTCAGGTACGCCCTGTACGAAGCCTCTGCCTGGTCCCAGCCATCGACCCAAGGCTGCACCCTTGTCACCCACATGTTGGAGAAGGATTGCCCAGTCCTCGATAAACTAAATATTTAAAACAATTTAGTCAAATATGATTAGTTAACTATACAATGCATAATCACTGAAATAGTATATGAATTGTTATCTGTGGTCATGGAGTTCGACCCGATCCAATGCTGACGGCACAGGATACAACTGCCTTTGACCGAACTGTTTCCTGACTCTGTCCGGGCAGTGAGCCTCAATGTAAACGTCGTATACCAACGTTGTAGTTGTCATCCAAAAGGCCTGGTCCTGAAAGCAAACCGAAGATATCCCGATCGGTGCACGAGTGTTTATAGCCAACTCGGAGTAGGGCTCCCACACGACGTCTTCAGGTGTCAACCGATCAAACTCAGCCACAAAATCAGGATAGGCCCGACGAGACTGTACGTGGGCCCACCTCTTCTGCACAAAATTAATAATAATATATACAAATAAGAAATAATATGTACAAATAAGAAATAATATGCACAGAATTGCCAACAGAATAGTACGAGTAGCAGTCATTTCCGTACCTGACGAGCGTACCAGAGAGTCCCCATGGTGGGCCTATCGTCCTCGGTGTCACCGTACATATCCAGCTCATACGGTGAGTGGTCGACAAGCGGGCGACCAATTGCTATCCTCTCGTACGATCAAAGCTGTAGCAGAATTGGACATCCTGTAAGAATTGCATTGTGCTTATTTTGCACCGATGCCTTGCAGAGGCCACGGTACGTGGCTGCAAGTATCGCTGCACCCCAACTGTATTGAGGCATTTCCTCCACAGCTGCCTCTGCGATCTCCAGTGCGTAAGGCACAAGCACCCTATCCACATAGGCCCCGTGTGAGTTGTTGAACATTATGTATCGAAACAACCACAATAGGTATGCCTCAAGGGATCGAGTGACGCTATCATCATCAGCATCATGTGCCAAATTGTCGGGCTGCATAGAAAAGATGAACATTTATGAGTGCGAGATCAATTATAAAATAAAACCATAACTGCACTAGTCAAAAGCATAACTCTAACATTAATCGTAACAAAACAAGGTATGTACCTGGAACTGGAGGATCTATGCCTTGGCAGAGCCTGTTGCTTTTGGGTGCTCTTCTACATCAATCGCGATGTCAATATTTGCAAAACGCTCTTCTAGATCGTCCAACCACGTAGGCGGGACGACACGAGGCCCTACGGCATCCCCACTGATAGGAAGACCCAGCAGCATCGCAACGTCCTGTAGGGTCGGTGTCATCTCCCCAAAAGGGAGGTGGAAGGTGTTTGTCTCAGGCCTCCATCTATCAACTAGAGCTGTCAGTAGGGACCTCTCCAGCTGTACTGAACCACTCTCAGCAAGACGACCTATAGTAAGAAGACCAGCCTCACTCAACCTGAAAAATAGAACGATCAAAGGTAAGTACATTATGTACGAAACGTATACGAAACAAATGTATTTTTAAAAACATAATCCGACGACATATCACCTGGGCACCCATCGTGGATCAACAGGAATAAACTCCGCTGGTGGACGTGGACGCAGCACGTTAAGTTTCACGCGCTGAACCACTGCAAGAAAGGACCGGTGCGACGAGTCTATGACTCCGTCAAGTAGAGCTGACGTATCTCCGGCCATACCTAACACAAAAAAATATAAGTTTTCTGCATTTTCTATAATTTTTCTACATTTTTCTACAATTTATCTTCAATTTTCATAAACTTTTCTAACATTTTCTTGCATTTCCTACGATTTTTGTACAATATATTTTTATAAATATGTTTTACTAATATTTTCTAAAGTTTTCTGCATTTTCTACAATTTATCTTAAATTTTCATAAACTTTTCTAACATTTTCGTGCATTTCCTACAATTTTTTACAATATATTTTTAGAAATATTTTTTTAAAATATTTTCTAAATTTTTCTACATTTTCTACAATTTATCTGAATGTTTCATATAGTTTTCTAATATTTTCTAGAATTTTTAACTATTTCTCGAAATTTTTTCTCGTATTAAACAACTAATCAATACCACAAAATTTGTTGGTAAACCTAATTGGTTTTTCTAAAAACTAATCTTAATTCTATCTAAATTATATTAAAAACATTACCTAAATCGCTAAAATATCATTACTGCTGCAGACACTAATTATAGAATTAAAATACAATAAATTTAGATCGAGAAAGTTGAAAAATATTTATTACATGCGGTTAGGATCCAAAATCCGGCAGAGCTTCGCCGTTACAACTCCCTCCCTCACCCCTCCTCTCTCCCTCCCGCTCTCTGGATGTCGTGGGAAGCAAATGAGGGGGGAGGGGGAGGGAAACCCTTTTATACATCATGGGGGAGCCTGCCACCCCCCTGCCGAGCGGCAGGCCCCTATCGCCCAGTGGAGTGGCGGCAGGGGGCCTGCCGCCCGGTTGGGGGGCGGCAGGCTCCCGCCCGGCAGGGGGGCGGCAGGCTCCCGCCAAGTGCGTCCGCACAAATAATTTTTTTTTTAATTTACATATAAGTCCCTGCCGCCCCGCTGATGGGCGGCAGGCCCCCTGCCGGGCGATAGGGGTACAAAACTGTAAATTGTGATATTGAAAATATATTTATGTAAAAAATGTTTTAGAAAAATATAAAAATAAAAAAGACGCCAGGAGACCAGTGGCAAGCTCAGTCAGGGCCTTGGCATGCGCGACAGACGGCCCACATTGAACGGACGTGGTCTGCAGATGGAGGCCCAGGTGAGTGTTCGACATGGGCTCGGCTTACTCCGGCGGCCCAATTCAATTGCAGTTCTGGACACGCTCTCTCGCTAGCCCCAGCGCCCCCGTTGTCCAGCCGATATTTACAACAACGAAGACTTATATCAAAATTAAGATTGACAGGGACACCGTAAATATAAATATCTAGCTGTTGATGGGCACGCCACCTTATCGGTGAATAACTGAACATGCACAAGTACGGTTTGATTTCTACTAGGGAAGGATACAATCTTTTCTACAAGCAATATTGGGGGAAGATCCTCACCTACTTTTCATTGACCGATCAACTTGAGGGATTACAAGCAGAATCTCCGGCATACTGGAGAGAATACATGAGCCTACCGGCAAGGGGAGAGAAGAGCGTTAGTGATCCAGACAAGATGGTCTATTATACACGGTTACTCCTCGATGAATCATCCTACAGACAGTGACGGAGGTAAGAATGAAATTTAGAGGACGCTTCTTCTTCCTCCATCTCCACCTCTTTTTCCTATTTTATTCTTTCTCTCTCTCTCTCTCTCTCTCTTTTCTCCTTATCTTCCTTCTTTGGTTGCAATGGAGTTTTTAGGCACCCCCTAAATCCGCCCCTGCCTACATATTCTCTTTCTCTTGTGACAATCCCCACTGGTACCCCCATATGTTTGTTTGAGAAACGTAGTTAAGAGAGAAATGTATACGCTCGCGCACATGTATAAACGTAGACATACTTATGCCATTATGAACACATCATTATAAAAAACTAGATTGATAGATCTTTGCAGTCCACACCGGCAGCCACGCTACACCATTACAAGCATTCTTAGTTAAAAAAATGTGAGCAACCAGCGCGCCCTTGATGACGTGCGCAACAGGCGGACGCTTGCTGTGACGAGCCACCGCTAGGGCAGGACGTTCGCCCATGCTGCTGCATTGCTACGAGCCACCGCTAGGGCAGGACGTTCGCCCATGCTGCTGCATTGCTGCTGCAGTGCCGAGTCCGAGTCCGAGTCCTGGTGTAACATTCCAGTTTTCATCTTGATTAAGGGGGAGTGTTGAAATTTATAATGCAAACTTCTAGAAGGTTCTATAAAAATAAGGATAAACAATGGCATAATTTTGGTCACCATGACAAGGTTCTAGAATGTTCCACAAGAATCATAAGAAGACAAGGAGCTTGGATATTTTCTTGTCATGGTAAAATTTAGAATTTTCTAGAATTAGATATTTGTAGGGAACTTAGATATTTGTATGGAACTTCCTAGATTGTGACAAGTGTCACTCATCCAAGAGGGTATGGGTGCCTATATAAGGAGGGTGCCACCCCTTGCCATGCCATACTACTCCACTCCATTCCACACACATCCAAGGGCATGGTAGAAGTGAGCATATGTAGAGTGTGCTAGGTGTGTGTTCCTTTGTTCCTTCAACAAGGTAAGCGTCTTATAAGTGTTAGTCTTCCGGTTAAATTTAAGTAATTAGTGTATAAGTTGTGATCCATCGAAGGATTGGCTCTGCCACCCGGGATCACAAAAGGGTCTGGGCTTCATCGAAGGTTGGCTCTGCCACCCGGAAGCCAGCTTCATCTGTTGGTAGGCTCTGCCTCCCGGAGGCAAAAGGCGGCTCTGCCGTCAAAAGGACCCGGTACACTAAGTAACTAGAAGCTGACCGACTCTGAAGTGAGTTGGTGTAGATCCTCAACTTAGTAGGGCCACCTCAATTTCCAACAATCACTAAAATAAAACTTATGTTGCAATTAAACTAGTAACGTAAAATAATACTAACGTTATATGAGGTGTTACATAACTACTAGGTAAACTATTTTATACTCTTGCTTTGCGATAGTACATTCGTTCCCTCCAGTAACCAGCATACGCATGCTTGCACCTACAACAAAAATCATCTCGTTTCCATAAAAGTCTCTCAAGTCACCGTACCATGCCATAATTTCCAGACAATCATGACAGCGCCTACCTTCTTTGCCATAACTTCATCGTTCCCTGGAAGCCACAAAGTACCCACACCATTTACCTTGAAAAGACCCGTCATTGCAGCACCCACCTCGCTAAAAATCGGGGTCGCCACGCACAGTGCCGGCCGAGATTTTTCCGCCGAACCGCCTCACCCGCTGGCTCTCGCTCGCGCACGCGCGACACGCCGGCCCCACGACGGGACCGCGCACTGCCGCCGGCATCATGCCGTGCCGCCCACTCCCGCGTCCCCACCTCGCCCACGCCGCTGCAGCGCCCTCGCCGGCTTTGCCGCCTCGGCGCTCGCGCCTTCAGCGCTGCCACTGTTCGCGTTGACGACGAGCTGCCACAGCCCACGCCGTCGCCGTCCTTGCGCAACACCGCTGCTGCTCTCCTCACCTATAAAAGGAGCAAGGCCGTGACGAGCCCCGTCACCAGCCAAGCACACCGAGCCGCTTCGCTCCGCTAGCTGAACCACTCCTTCCGAGCCCAGCTCACTCACGAGACGAAGTTCCAACAGTTGATCCTCTTCCTCGAGCTGTTCTGCGCCAAGGTGAGATGGCAGGCAGCTCACCCGACCATTAACTCCACTAATAAAGGCCCAAAACACCCCCAGGCCGTGAGCACTTAATCCAAATCATTCTACCAATCAATACTGTAAACTCAATATCTCCTTCATATCAACTCCTTTTCACGTAGCTCTTTTTCCTAAACTCTCCTCAAATCATATACTATCTATTCCTCCTATTTTCATCTCCATTTGAGCCTATTGCTTGCTTGTGTTTGTTTGCCGGTTGTGCCGTTTTCGCCCGTAGATCACGGAGTGACCGAGGAGGAGCCTGCCAAGGAGCCAGAAGACCCGTACCACGAGCAGGAGCCGCCGCCGCCGACGCGTACGCAAGCGAAGGCAAGTTTCATCGACCCCTACGTGAGCGGTTGCATCCATGTGAGGACGTTTAGCTGTAGCCTGGGTCTAGGATCGATTACATATACTAGTACTTGAGTGATTGAGTGTGCCCATGCATGCATCTGAGTAGTCATGCATAACCAGAACTGAGAATAGGACACGAAGGGATCTGACTGAGACCAGGGCAGGTGGGTATGCTGGAGCCGGCGCTACCATGGTGGTAGACTGACAGGTGAGTGCTACCGTGGTGGTAGGCTCGAGTTGTCATGTTGAGGGATGGTTGCTACCCTGGTGAACCATAAGGACCGAATTGTTTTGACATCTCACCTAGCTTACTTTCAGTACGACCACATGAGTTTGTATGGGCAAACCTTAGCCTAATCCCACTGGCTAACCTGGTAGTCGTCCGAGGTGGATATGTTTTGGGGAGAGACCTGGAATGGTCCAGACCCGAGGGTTTGGGGGCGACTAGTCGGGGTTGAGCCACGGCTGGGTGTCGGCTATGACGGAGCCGTCTCTGGACGGTGAAGTGCGTGTGGGTAAAGCGTACAACCTCTGCAGAGTGTATAATCCATTCGAATGGTCCGTGTCCACGGTATGGACAGGCTACGGTGTGGTCCTGACAACTAGTGAGCTACCTACTGTGTGTTGTGTCGGAAAGAGTTGCATACCATTAGCTGCATTATTAGTAGAATGTGCTTATTATGCGCCGTGCATGTCATTTCCCCTCTCGTAGGGTGAGGTGGAGCTTGCTGAGTACTTTTGTACTCACCCCTGTTGATTTTTCTCCAGAGGATCCTGACTTTGTGCCAGAAGACTACGAGTAGATCGTGTCCGCACCCAAGCTGATCGAGTGGAGCCGTGATGTCTGAAGAGCTAGTCCTGCATGTCGCTATGCTAGTTGTTATCCTATGGTTGTTCTGTGTAGCTTTGTGTTGTCACTTTACTCCTCATGTACGTGTTAAATAAAGCTCTGTATGACTTTGGACTCTACTTGATGTAATATGTATTATGCCGGAGATCTTATTTGGTAATTAATACATAGTTTAGTCTTGATCTTCGGGTCGGAGCGCTTCACCTGGCTGGCTCGCGAGCCACAACGTGCGCAAAATTTCTGACCAACCAGATCGAATACTACTGGGGCTTTGTTTGCCCAGATCGAAAAAAGGCGCATAAAAATATTTTTTTTCTTTCTCACGCCATGCCACGGCCCACATCACAGGCGGCCAGGAGAGCGCGTCCGGAAACGACGCGTCGCGCGCTGCTGCAAGCCTGCGGGAGAAGCAGGCGAGCGCGACCGGGTGGATCAACGTCGCCGGAGCCGGACACGCTGCTACGCACGCCAAAGATTCTGCCACGCAACCTGCGCGCCCGGGCGCTACGCGTCGACGGGGGGCCCCGCCGGCCCTCGTCGCGGCGCGTATATGCAGGGAACAGCTGCGCGCCAAGCGCAAGGCGACGCCGCGCAAAAGCTGGCGCGGAGGCGGGCAGCGCGGGTCGCCGTCGCCGGACGGGGTGGGTGGGTGCCCATCGCCTCGCGCGCGCGCGGGTGGTCGAGCTCTCCACCTCGCGTCGCACGCCGTTCCCGTCCAAACAACCAACCCCCCCGGGCCGGCGGGGCCGTCAGTTCCGTCACCGGACCGCATGATGAGCCCGGGCCGGCCGGCACCGTCCTCTCCTCACCCTTCTCCGATCCGGCGGGCCGGCCGGGGCCAGCCGCAGCGCTACCGGACGCCGCCACCCCGGCGCGGGTTGGAGTTGGAGTCGGAGGGGACACTCGCTGCTGCGGCTGCGTGCATAATTGCCAATGGAGGTGAGTAGGTGACGCCTGACGGTGCCCTCCTCTGCTCGGCCGCGCTCGCTGATGAAGTGATGATAGCTGCGTCACCTTTTTTTCTTCTTCGGCACAGCACGGTGTGTCGTTGCATGGAGAACCAAGCGTGGCATGGGATTCCTTCAACAAATAACAAGGGCAAGAGGATTTGTGCACTGCGATCTTACGCCCGGCTCTTGTGGGCTCTTTCTTGGGCGAAGTAATCGGGGAACTTTTTTTAGGTAAGTAATCGCGGGGAAATTTGAGGTTGTCTCCGGGTGATCAGGTGACAGGTGGGGACGCCCTGCGTGTGTCGCGTCGCGCTAGTGTGATTGCTACTGCGCCAGTGCATCTGCGTCTCTAAGGCAAATCTCAATGGAAATATTATGGACATTAAATTTACTAACATATACTAATAGTATAAGAAGAGAGAAAAGATGAGTGTCATGAAATGTGAGAGGAGTGTCATGATGATGACACTCCACTGGCACAATTCTCAAATTTTCAATCTTGATAACTATGTCGATGACACTCCCACTGAAATTGGCGTAACACAAGACTGTAATTTTGTCCGCAGCCGGCTGCAAGGGGCGGGCGTTAGTAGTGGGCTCCACTGGATAATGGTCAGCAGCGATAACCAGCGAATGTGGGCAGCCTTTTGCGTATGCGCCGGCTGGAAGCGAGCGTTTCTGGAGCCGGCCGCTCTATTCTCCCTCATGCTTTCTCTTTTTGCCACATTAGCTCTTAGCCAACTCAACACCAATTATAATATTTGCTCTAAAAAACTCTAAAAAGAGAGGCCCCCCAGTCAGGAATCGGGTGCATGACTGCCTGGCGAGTGGGCCCGGCAGAAACAGGGCAACAACACGATATGTGCAGTGGCACTGTTACACGTCACCGATCTTAACCAACTCAACACCAGTTATAATACTTGCTCTAAAAAAACTCTAAAAAAGAGAGGCCCCCCAGTCAGGAATCGGGTGCATGGCTGCCTGGCGAGTGGGCCCGGCAGAAACAGGGCAGCAACACGATATGTGCAGTGGCACTGTTACACGTCACCGATTGTCTTGTCCGAACTGTTTGGATTAAGGATGTGTTTAGATCACTTTGCCAAAATTTTTGAAAAAGAATCTTATTAATTTGGAGTATTAAATAAAATATATTTACATAACTTTTTGCACAGACGGATTATAAATCGCGAGACTAATCTAATAAGCATAATTAATTCACGATTAATCTATAATTAGCAAATGATTACTGTAGTATTATTGTTGCAAATTATGAATTAAGTAGGCTCATTAAATTCATCTCACGATTTATAATTCATCCGTGCAAAAATTTATGTAAATAGATTTTATTTAATATTTTATGTATGTGTTCAAATATTTGATGTGACGTTTTTTGCTGTAAAATTTTGAGATCTCTACTGAGCGTAACTTTCCAGTTCCTGCGGAGCAAAATAAACATGGAATCCTAATAAGACTATCAGTAAAGCAGTCGGGGTACCTAACAGATTTTTTTTTTACGGTGCCATCATAGATGATGCGCATACGCATTTGCTCTCTGAATTTCATGATCGCTTCTAGTACAGTCTCTTTGTTGTTTTGCTCCAGCAATCGCCGATCAGGCAGTTTCGTCTCAATCAATCAGGCCAAGGGTACGATGAATGATAATGTCGAAGAAATTAAGAACCTGGGTAGGCATCTAGGGGCTTGTCCGAACTGTGCAACTGGGATATGCCGCATCGCACAAACGCTGCGATTGTGGCCCGCCGGTGGGCGTCTATTCATTGCAGCTGTGATTAGAATGAATCTAATCGCAGCTATGGCCTTTTTCTTCCTTCGCGGTGTTCCCCCGCTTTCTCCCACCTCTCCGGCTCCGGCGCCGCCCCTGGCGCCTCCGCCGCCACCATCCACCGCCGCCAATACCAATCAAGCTCGCCGTTGCGCCGTCCCGCCGCCGCCGCGCCGCCTTCTTCTTGCCCCCGTCGCCGGCACCGCCCACCGGGGGCCCGGCCCCGCCCGGCTGGCCCTCACTCTCCGCCGGCCAACCCGCCGCCACCGCCGGACCGCCGTCGCCGCCGAACCCCTCCTCTAGGTCCGGTGGCCATTGGAGCACCGGCAACCCGGAACCTAAAGGCCGCCGCCGCCCTCCACCACCCCGGCCGCCGGCGGCCGCTCCGCCCACCTACCACCCCTCCCCGGCCAACCCTCCCACTTCCCTAGCTCGCAACCCCCGCAGGCGGCCGTCCCCCCACCCCCCTGCTCGAGGAAGAAGATGAACAGGGGCGTCGGCCGCCTTCTTCTGCGACGCGTCGCGCAAAAATCACGCGCGTGATGAATAGACTTCGGTGGTGGGCCGGCCGTTGAAAGCATCTAGGCCCCTAATTCGAGTTTTGGTAATTAATGACAACAATTTGTGGATCAACAATTTCATTCGAGATAATGAGCACAGGTTGATCCACGGATGAAAGTGATTTGGTTGTGAACGTGTGAAGTTTGGAGATGATATGCAAACCTCGAGCTCAAGACAAAGGTATAAAATAGGACTTTTGTATTTTACCGGTCACAAAGCGTTTAGTGGATGAAAAGTGACCGGATTTATTGGATAGATAGCCGTACTATCAAGAGGGGTTGTGTACTTGTGCTTGACGGGTCTTTAGTGCCATTTTGCTCAAAATGTCTAGGTGCATGCATGACGGCTAATGACGCTTTGACAAGATTTAAAAAAGAACAAGTTTGAGAGCTGACTGCACAAGCGCGGACAGTCCGCTCCCTGGAGCGCGGACGGTCCGCACACGTACCAGAGAGCATGTTTGGCTCTGGTGGAAATTAGATGTGACTGGCGGACAGTCTGGCCCAAGTGGGCGGACGGTACGCTGCTCTAACTCAAAATGTACCAGAGAGGGTGTTTTCTCTGGTTGGGCTTATGATCTGAGCTGCGGACGGTTCGCCCTGGGGCGCGGACGGTCCGCCCCTGGGGCGCGGACGGTCCGCCGACTATTTGACAATTTGTACCAGAGACATTGTTGTCTCTGGTGGATTTCAAGGATGAACGATGGACGGTCCGCTCCTGGGGCGCGGACGGTCCGCCGGCTAATTTCAAAGTTGTACCAAAAGACGATGTTCATCTCTGGTGGTGTGGAACACTTAACTGCGGACGGTCCGCCCTGGGGCGCGGACGGTCCGGCAGGGCTGTAACGGCTTGTTCTGACACACATTAAATGCACTCTGACTTACTGGCTTATAACGGCGGACGGTCCGGTTTTTGAACAGCGGACGGTCCGCGACTTCGTAGAAAAGAGTGTAATGGCTAGTTTTTAAGGGGATGTCTATATATACCCAATGCCCAGCCATTGTGTCTCTATCTTGGCCATTTGGACTGCATACTTGACACTTTAGAGCTAAGGCATCCATCTCTCTCACACATATTTGCTTAGAGATTGCATTCTTGAGAGTATGAGAGCTTCCTAGTGCATTGCATCAAGAGTTTGAGCTTTGTGGCACTAGGGAAACTTCAAGCAAGCATCATCGACTTGTTACTCTTGGGAGTTGCTGCTCCCTAGACGGCTTGGAGAAGAGGATTTCGTGGAGCTCCTCCAAGGAGATTGTTGAGGAGCCCCGATTTCGGTTGTGAGGGGTCTTGTGCTCACCTCACCGGAGTGGTGAAGAGCAACTCTAGTGGAATCGAGGTGTGGAGCAGTTCCTTAATTCAAGCCGGCTCAAGATCAAGAGGTTCTTGATAGAGGAGCGGTTGATTCTTGGAATCCACCTCAACGTGGATTAGGGGTGACCGGCAAGTCATCGACACCACGAGATAAATTCGTGTGTCAAGCTTGGTTACCTCTCTTGCTCACTTTAATTCTTGTTTTTACTTTGAGCAATTTACTTTACTAGAGCTTGATTTGTATCTTGTCACCCTAGGTTGCAAACCCATCTAGAGATAGTAGTAGCATGACATAGGGTTTTCCTTTGTTACTAATTAAATTTCTCTAGTGTTGTTGGTTTTAGATTTTAAACCGCCTATTCACCCCCCTCTAGTCGGTGTCCTTGATCCTACAAGTGGTACCAGAGCTAAGTACTCCATTAATTACGGATTTAACCATCTTGGAGTAGAACAATGACTAGTGATAATGGGATTCATGTTGGGAAGCCACCGTTCTTTGATGGGAACAATTATGATTATTGGAAGACTAGGATGTCGGCTCATCTCAAAGCCATGAGTAGAAAGATATGGAGAGTAGTAAGTGATGGATATGTCATTTTGGACTTAAAGAAATTGACACCCCTAGATGAGGAAAATGAGATACTAAATAATCAAGGGGTTAATGTGCTCTTTAGTGCTCTTGATGTGACTGAATTTAATAGAGTCAAGAGCCTCACAAATGCAAATGACATATGGAAGAAGCTCATGGAAATTCATGAGGGCACATCAAGTGTGAAGGAGGTCAAGTTATATCTGTTTAAGGGCAATTTTAGTGAATTTACCATGAAAAAGGATGAGAGTATAGCCGAGATGTTCAACCGGCTAAATGACATTGTGAGTGACCTCAAGGGACTTGGATTTGAGGTACCGGATGCGGATTTCAACCACAAGTTTCTTAGATGTCTTTCAGAAAGATATGACACAATTGTGACCTTACTTGTAAGGTCAAATGTGAAGGCCGCAACTCCCACACAAATATTGGGAGAAATTCTCACCCATGACATGTTCAAGAAATCTCAAGATGAAGCTCACGGGGGAGAAATTGATATGAAAAAGAAAAGTGTGGCATTCAAAGCTCAAGATAGCAAAAATGAAGAAGAAAGTGTGTGCCAAGAAGAATAATCGGATGAGGAGATGGCTCTCTTTGTCAAGAGATTCAATAGAATGATGAGCAAGAAGAACTTTGGCAAGAGATTCAATAGAATGATGAGCAAGGAAAAAATTCTTGTGGACAAGACTTGCTTCCAATGTGGTGAAGTAGGTCATATCATTGTCAATTGTCCAAACAAGAAAGATGACAAGAATAAGAAGGACAAGAAAAATGATGAAAAGAAGAAGAAGAAGTTCATCAAGAAAAAGAAGAATGGCCAAGCTTATTTTGTTGAATGGGATTCCGATATAAGCTCCGATGATGATGATGATGATGATGACAAGCCATCCAAGGGAGTTGTCGGGATCGCCATCAAGGAGGCTCCATCACTCTTCTCTACACCACATTGTCTTATGGCAAAGGGTGGCGCAAAGGTACAACAAGATGGTGAACTTTATGAACTTTCATATGATGATTTTGTTGAAATGCTCAATGATGCCGATGAATTCATGACTACAGAAAAGGCTAAGTTAAAGGATTTGAAGTTGAAGTTTACTTCTCTTCAAGATTCTTATGAGGAGCTAAAGACTTCTCATGAGAATCTCAAAGAAACTCATGAGAAGCTTGAGGAAGCTCACAATACCTTGCTTAATTATGAAAGAAAAGCAACATTGAGCATTGGTGTTAGTTGTGATTTAATTGATGATAAACTTTGTGACTCTAGCTCTACTAGTTCTTTTTGCACCAAAATTGATAACCCATCTTGCAATGAATATGTCATTATGGAAAATGATTTTTTAAAGAAAGAGATTACTTGCTTGACTAATGATTTGAGAAAGTGATATGATAGTAGAGCCAAGTTTAATCATTGTTAGGCAAGCCAAAAGTTTACTTTGAACAAGCAAGGGTTTGGATACATTTCTAAGAAAGGGAAGAAGGCTTTTGTGCAAACCAAAACTACTTTTGTGAAGAGTAGTGGTAAGTCATATTGTGAAAAATGCAAGTAGGTTGGTCATGTTGAGAAGAATTGCACCAACAAGAAAGTCATATCCTTTGATTCAAGTTACATTCTTATGAGAAATTCAAATGACAATGTTAGTGCAAAATTTATTGGGATACTTATAGATGGTGCTAAAAAGAATGCCATTTGGGTGCCAAAAGTCTTGGTCACTAACGTTCAAGGACCCAAGAAAGTTTGGGTACCTAAAAGAGTTGCTTCCTTTTTTAGGTGAATTACAAGTCCGGAGGAAAACATTGGGTGCTTGATAGTGGATGCACTCAACACATGACCGGAGATCCAATGATGTTTTCCTCTCTAGATGAGAATGTGGGTGGCTATAGTGACATCATCTTTGGTGACAATAGCTGGGGCAAAGTCAAAGGAGTTGGTACAATTCCTATCTCAAGTGATCATTCTCTTTCAAAAGCATTGTTGGTTGATTCTCTCAAGTTTAATCTCTTAGCGGTCACTCAACTTTGTGATTTTGGATATAAGTGTAGTTTCACTAAAGATGATGTGGTAGTGATTAGCTTGGAAGGAAAATATCATATCTTTACGGGATTTAGACATGAGGATGTATATCTTGTGGATTTTGCTACTAAAGAGGCAAACTTGTCTACTTGCTTGTTCACTCAATCATCTTTGGGTTGGTTATGACATAGAAGGCTTGGTCATGTTGGCATGAAGCAACTCAACTGACTTTTGAAGCATGATTTAGTAGTTGGCTTGAAGAATGTGAAGTTTGAAAAAGATAAATTATGTAGTGCATGTCAAGCCGGAAAGCAAGTTGCAAATACTCATCCCACTAAGAGTGTCATGTCAACCGAGAGACCATTGGAATTATTTGCATATGGATTTATTTGGTCCTACGACATATAGAAGTATTGGTGGGAATTGCTATTGTCTTGTGGTAGTGGATGATTACTCAAAATATACATGTGTTTTCTTTCTTCATGACAAGGCCGATACATATGACACATTCAAGAAATTCTTGACAAGGGCTAAAAATGAATTTGAGCTCAAGGTGAAGAAAGTGAGGAGTGACAATGGAAGTGAGTTTAGAAACACAAGAGTTGAGAAATGGTGTGATGAGAAAGGAATTAAGCATGAATTCTCAATTAAGTACACTCCGGAACAAAATGATCTTGTTGAGAGGAAAAATAGAACCTTGATTGATATGGCAAGATCAATGCTCTCCGAATACAATGTTTCGGATAGCTTTTGGGCCGAAGCAATCAACATGGCTTGTCATACCTCTAATAGATTGTATTACCATAGATTTCATAACAAAACCCCATATGAATTGCTCATTGGAAGGAAGCCAAATATCTCATATTTTAGAGTATTTGGTTGCAAATGCTATATTCTCAAGAAGGGAACTCGGTTATCAAAGTTTCAAAGCAAATGTGATGAGGGTTTTCTTCTTGGGTATTCATCTTGTAGCAAGACTTATCGGGTCTACAACAAAACACATGGCATTATTGAAGAAGCATATGATGTTGAGTTTGATGAAACCAATGGGTTTCATAATGAACAAGAAAATTTTGATGATGTGAGAAGTGATGGTTTGAGAAATGCAATGAAAAATATGTCAATTGGTGATGTTAGACCAAAAGAAGAAGATGAAGATGAAGATGAAGATGGTCCTTCTATCGCTATTAGAGTTAATCCCTCAACTTCTATATCAAATGATCAAGCACAACCAATTGTACAAGATTTAAGTAATGATGATTCTCAAGTACAAGATTCAAGTAATGATGATTCTCAAGTACAAGATCAAGTTGGTTAATCTAGTTCACCTTCTCCATCAACTCAAGAACTCATTGTTCCTCAAAGAATTCATCATGTTCTTGCAAAGGATCACCCGGTGGATCAAATCATGGGTGATATTAATAAGCGTGTCCAAACTCGATCTCGCATTGCTTCATTTTATGAACATTATTTTTTTGTATCTTTTTTTGAACCTAACCGTGTAGATGAAGCATTGAGAGATCCGAATTGGGTGAATGCTATGCATGAAAAATTAAATAATTTCACCCGGAATCAAGTTTGGGATCTAGTTGAGAGGCCCAAGAATTATAATGTCATTGGCACTAAATGGGTCTTTAGAAACAAGCAAGATGAAGATGGAATGGTTGTGAGAAACAAGGCAATATTGGTGGCTCAAGGCTTCACTCAAGTCGAAGGTTTGGATTTCGGTGAAACTTTTGCCCCCGTTGCTAGACTAGAAGCTATTAGAATCTTATTAGCTTATGCTTGCTCTCACAACATAAAACTTTTTCAAATGGATGTGAAAAGTGCTTTCTTGAATGGCAAGATTAGTGAACTTGTTTTTGTTGAGCAACCTCCCAGTTTTGAAGATCGCAAGAAGCCAAATCATGTATACAAGCTCTCTAAAGCTCTTTATGGTCTTAAGCAAGCTCCACGAGCTTGGTATGAAAGATTTGAGGGATTTTCTTATCTCTAAGGGATTTAAAATTGATAAGGTTGACACTACTTTGTTCACTAAAGCAATTGATAAGGATTTGTTTATTTGTCAAATTTATGTTGATGATATTATCTTTGGTTCAACTAACCCAAGTTTTTGTGAGGAATTTGGTGAAATGATGTCTAGGGAATTTGAGATGTCCATGATTGGTGAATTGAGTTTATTTCTTGGACTTCAAATCAAGCAACTTAAGGAAGGCACCTTTGTGTGTCAATCAAAATATGTAAAGGATATTTTGAAAAAATTTGGTATGGAAAATGCAAAACCAATCAAGACTCCTATGGCCACCAATGGGCATCTCGACCTAGATGAGGGAGGTAACCCGGTTGACCAAAAGCTTTACCGTTCTATGATTAGTAGTTTGCTTTATTTGACCGCATCTAGGCCCGACATCATGTTTAGTGTTTGCAAGTGTGCACGATTTCAAGCCGCACCTAGAGAATGTCATTTGACCGTCGTCAAAAGGATCTTGAGATACTTGAAATATACTCCTAATATTGGCTTATGGTATCCCAAGGGTGCTCATTTTGATTTGGTTGGATTCTCAGATTCGGATTATGCGGGGTACAAGGTTGATAGGAAGAGCACTTCCGGTGGTTGTCAATTTCTTGGTAGGTCTCTTGTTTCTTGGTCTTCAAAGAAACAAAATTCCGTAGCTCTTTCAACCGCCGAAGTGGAATTTATTTCGGCCGGAAGTTGTTGTGCATAATTATTATGGATGAAGCAAACTCTTCTTGATTTTGGTGTGAAGTTTGATGAAATTCTATTATTGTGTGATAATGAAAGCGCCGTGAAAATTGCAACTAATCCGGTGCAACATTCAAGGACCAAGCATATTGATATCCGTCATCATTTTCTTAGAGATCAAGGTCATCATTTTCAAGGTCACTACATCCCACCTTCGGCTGGCACATATGACCCCAGCTCGCCACTCTCTGTAGCCTTGCAGCACACACCGTGGCCACTGGGCTACAAACCAACACAGCTCCCCAGGTATAACGGCTCTGAGGACCCCATTGGATTCATCATGGCCTACGAAGCTACCATAGTTTTGGCTGGCGGCGACGGTCCTATCATGGCAAAATCCTTCATCATGGCCTGCGAAGGTCCAGTAGCCAACTGGTACTCTCATCAACCCTCGGGCTCCATCACAAGCTGGCCTCAACTAAAGGCAAGGCTCAGGCAGGACTTCCAAGGCTTTGGACGACTCGACCAGAAACACCATAGAAAACTTCCAATGTCTCCAGAGAGACAAAGAACCCCTCTATGACTACTTTCGAAGGTTCGTCCAGAAGAAAGCTCTGATTCCAAACTTCCCAGAAAGAGATGCAATCGACAAGTGCATTGCCAGCTTACTACCTGGACAGCTAGCCTCGCATCTGTCTAGGGAGCCACCCAGAACACTCAGTGACCTATACGCAAAAGCAGAAAAATACGCTAGGTCAGATGCATACCGCAGACGGAGGGTCGAACAACGAAGGATAATGAGGCAAGCTGAAAAACATAATTGGAACTATCAGAACAAAAACCCGCAGTTTGTTTTCCCAGTCGTACCTTCGCAGGAAACCAGCCCCGAACAAGATCAGGACCCATTCATGACTCCCCCAGATAAGTCCCCGAAGGTCAACACAACAACCAAGGCCGCAATCATTCAGGGCATAGAGGCCAAAACCGCGGGCGCAGTCGTGGAAAAGGTCGTCGACCTTCGAACGGACCAAAAAAGTTTTTTTTGTCACTTTCATGGCAATGAGTCGGATCATACAACCAACTTCTGCCCAGAGAAAAAGAGAACACTTGAGCGAATGGAAGAAGAGAAAAAGACAAAACTGGTCAGCCACACTGTGTGGTCAGGACCTTCGGCGCCGCCATTTCCGTCGGCACCCACACTCTACAATCCAACCTTCCAACCCACGCCCACCTTCACCTACAACCCATACCCAAACAATTGGCCCCCTCAGCCACCAGCTTACCCAAAACCGCTCTCCTTACCTCCACCTCCGAGCCAGCAGCAGGCTCAGGAAGAGCTACCTCCGCCTCCTCTAGGCCCACCCCCAAAGCAGGAGCCTCAAGGCTCCCAAGCCTCGCATACATATGCACTGCCATCCTTCGGCATGATCATGCCCATATCCGGAGGTTCCACCCTCGAATTCCAAAACAAGAGGCAGCGCAGAGACTACTTCAGACAAGTCAACAGCATCCTCGTTGACGGCCCGGCAAAGAAAACACCATGGTCTCACATGCCGATAACCCTCTCAGAGGAAGATATGAGCCTCAATAGCTACCCGCACACTGATGCAATGGTCATCGAGGCCAACATTCAAGGTTGGACCATCGGGAAAATACTAGTCGACACTGGCAGCTCTGCAGACATCATCTTCTCAAGCACCTTCAACAGAACGAACATAGGTAGAAACCACCTCCAACCAGCCGAAATCCCCTTAATTGGATTCAGAGGGAAAAGAGTCGAGGCCCTCGGAAAAATTTCACTCCCTGTATCGTTCGGTGACACCACCAACCCAAGAACAGAGCATATCACCTTCGATGTTGTCGAAATGAACTACCCCTACCTCGCCATCTTCGGCCGAGGACTAATTAACAAATTCGAAGCAGTCGTTCACCAACTGTACTTGTGCATGAAAATGACGGCATCGAGGGGCATCATCACCGTGCGCGGCAATCAGCAGCTCGCCAGAGACATTGAGCGAGGGGTAGCCCTGGGGCAGAGAAACGTACATGTCCTCGAAGCTCAAAAGACAGCAACCTCCGAAAAGATCAGCAAAGAGAAAGTAACCTTCGACGAAGGGTGCGAAGTCAAAAGAGTACTGCTTGACAAGCACCTCACGGATAAGGTTGTAACGATAAGTGCAACACTATCCGAAGAAGAAGAAAAAGAACTACTTGACTTCCTGAACAAGAACAAAGACGTGTTCGCATGGTCAGCGGGTGACCTTCGGGGAGTTAGTAGAGACATCGTTGAGCATCGCCTCGACATCAGACCTGGCGTCAAGCCAAAAAAGCAAAAGCCCCGAAAGATGTCCGATGAAAAGGCCGCCGCTGTCAAGGCGGAGGTACAGCGCCTGCTGGACGCGAAGGTTATCCGCGAAGTCAAGTATCCAACTTGGCTCGCCAATACAATGTCGGTCAAGAAAAAGAACGGCAAATGGAGAATGTGCATAGACTTCACTGACTTAAACAAGGCTTGCCCGAAAGATGATTTCCCTCTCCCATGAATTGACAAAATCGTTGACAACGCTGCAAACAGTCAGCTCATGTCACTCTTAGACTGCTTCTCTGGGTATCACCAGATTTGGATGAGAACAGAAGATGAAGAGAAAACAAGTTTTATAACCCCCTTCGGCACTTACTGCTTTGTAAGAATGCCTGAAGGTCTGAAAAACGCCGGCTAGTCATTTTCAAGAATGACCTCCAAAGTCCTGGAGCCACAGCTAAAAAGAAACATCCTACCCTATGTTGACGACATCGTCGTCATCAGCACAGCACGACAAGATCACATATCAAACTTGGCAAAAACCTTTGCCAACCTCCGAAAAGAGAACCTAAGCCTCAACCCCGAAAAATGTGTTTTTGGGGTACACAGGGGAAAGATCTTGGGATGCCTGGTCTCAACCAAAGGCAACGAAGCAAACCCAGACAAAATCGCAGCTCTCTGCAACATGGGGGAGCCAGAGTCAATGAAGGACACGCAGAAACTCACGGGCAGAATCGCCGCCCTAAATAGATTTATCCCACGCTCGGCAGACCGAAGCTTGCCATTCTTTAAGGTCCTTCGAAGCTCCCAGAAATTTGAATGGGGCGAACAACAAAGGGAAGCCTTCAACTCCCTCAAAGAATACCTCCAGAATATGACCAAGCTAACCTCCCCAGACCCGAAGGAGACACTCCTATTATACACTTCTGCCTCTCAAAAATATGTTAGCGCTGCATTAGTTGTCGAGAGAGAGAGAGAGAGACAGATGGCACTCGGAAACAATTCCCAGTCTACTTTGCGTCCGAAGCTCTAGCAGGATCCAAGTTGCACTATTCGGAACTTGAAAAGATAGCCTATGCAGTCATCATGGCTTCCCGCAAGCTTCGCCACTATTTTGAGGCCCACAGGATTATAGCCATTTCTGATCAACCCCTACATGACCTGCTACATAACAGAGAATCCCATGTTCTGGCTGACTTCATAATTATCAGAACTAGTAGTTGACTTTGAAAAGAGAACAGCAATCAAATCCCAGGTTCTGGCTGACTTCATAGTAGACTGGACATCACCCGAAGCTCAAGAAGAAGAGCCTGTAGAAACTTGGATAATTCACTGTGACGGAGCTTGGTAGAACGAAGGTGTTGGTATCGCAGCAATACTAGAGTCACCTTCGTGAGCGAAAATGAGATACGCTGCCCGCCTCAACTTCGACCAGTCAGCACCATCGACAAACAACACAACTGAATATGAAGCTCTCTTGCTCGGGCTTCGCAAAATGAAGGCACTCGGCATCAAAACTGCGTCATCAAGACAGACTCGAAGGTCATAGCAAACCACGTGGGAAAAGAATCCGAAGCCAGGAAACCTGAGCTAATCCAGTATTTAGAAGTCGTAAGGGCAATGGAAAAATATTTTAGAGGCTTCACAATCATCCATATCCCTCGTGCTCAGAACGACGAAGCCGACAAGCTCGCAAAAGCAGCTGCTAGAAAGCAGCAACTCCCACCAAATGTTTTCTTTGAAGAAATCTCTACACCTTCGACCAGGCTGAAGAAAGAAAGCAGAATCAATGCGATCTTCAGTGAAGATTGGAGGGCGCCAATAATGGCGTACCTTCGGGGGCACTACGAACCTTCTGATGAAGCAGAAGAAAAAAAGACTCTCACAAAGAGCAAGAGGCTATGTGATTTCGCAAGGCGAGCTATACAAGGCAGGGGTAGTAACCCCTTGGCTCAAATGCATCCCAGTCCCTCAAGGCGTCGAACTTCTAAATGAGATCCACTCTGGCATCTACAGATCCCACATAGGCATCTGGCCCCTCGCAGCGAAAGCTTTCAGGCAGGGTTTTTTCTGACCATCAGCACTAAAAGATGTAGAGAAAGTGGTCAAAACTTGCGAAGCATGCCAAAAGCTAGGCCCAAAATCAAACAAACCTTCCGAACCTTTGCAACTGATAGCCCCCGCTTGGCCTCTACAGTGGTGGGGAATCGACCTTGTAGGCCCCTTGCCTACTGCCCAAGGAAATTACAAATATGCAGTGGTTGTCGTGGAATACTTCACCAAATGGGTCGAAACTAAGCCCCTGATAAAAATCACCTCCGAGGCCGTTCGGAAATTCTTTTGGCAAAACATCATATGCAGGTTCGGGGTACCGAAGGAGCTCACGGTAGACAATTGCAAACAGTTCGACTCACAACCATTCAAAGAATTCTGCCGAAGTATCGGAACCAAACTCATGTTTGCCTCGGTCTACCACCCCCAATCCAACAGGGCTGTGGAGCGTGCCAATGGCATCATCTTCACAAGCATCAAAAAATGCCACTTTGATCAGAAAAAGGGTAAATGGGTTGATGAACTCCCGAAGGTCGTTTGGAAACACAACACCTCCGAAACGAGAACCACCAAATTCACACCATTCAGATTACTGTACGGAGCCGAAGCCATAAGCCTAGAAGAACTAAAAAACCAAAACCTAAGGGCAACCTCCACACCTAAAGGAAATGAACCTCTGGACGACTCGGATCTAATAGAGCTTGACATCTTACAAGAAGCCTCGAATCTGAACAAATACCAGAAAGAAACCACCAAATGGAAGGACAAGAAGGTGGTCAAGAAGAACATCTATGTGGGAGACTGGGTTCTCAAGCGCAAGCCAAACACAGAAAAAACAGGAAAAATGGAGCCAAAATGGGACGGCCCATACCTCGTCATCTCCAACAAAAGGCCTGGGTCATACCACCTGGCCGACTCCAAAGGCAACGAGCTGTCACATTCATGGAATGCTGACAGCCTCAAAAAGTACTACATCTAGTCAAATGTAAAAAAGAGCTGGACTGCGAATCTATGAGCACGTCCAGACTCATTAGGAGCTTTTTCATTTCTTTTTTATTTTCCAAACCTTCGGACCGTACTATTTTCCTCACAAAGGGGACTCCACTCGGGAGGTGAGGTTTTTAACGAGGCGGACCTTTTGTAAATTTCATCACAATGAATGAAAACTTTTTTCCCTATCTCCGAAGCTCTGGACAGTCGAAGCAATATTAAAGCAGCAAACTTAGACCGTTGCTCGACGTAAATTGTAAAACTAAGTCAGCTAGGCTCACTTCCCTCTCGAGCCCAGCATACTTACCCAAAAGGGCACAAACCATCGCTCTTATCAACATGGGCAAGTTGGGGGGAGACGTTTTCTCAAAAAATTACCCATGTCGCTAAAAATAGCAAAAACACCTTCGCCCGAAACTAAAGTGCAACAAGCACTAAAAAGGCAAGGAGCTATCGACCAAATGTCGAAGCCAAAACACCTTCGCCCTAAACTAAAGTGCAACAAGCACTAAAAAGACAAGGGGCTATCGACCAAATGTCAAAGCCAGAACACTTTCGCCCTAAACTAAAAGTGCAACAAGCACTAAAAAGGCAAGGGTCTATCGAGCAAATGTCGAAGCCAAAACACCTTCGCCCTAAACTAAAGTGCAACAAGCACCAAAAAGGCAAGGGGCTGTCGACCAAGTGTCAAAACCGAAACACCTTCGCCCTAAACTAAAGTGCAACAAACACCAAAAGACAAGGGGCTGTCGACCCAGACTTGAAGCCAAAACACCTTACCTGTGAAAATAAAAAATACAATAAGAAATCTTCGCCCAGGCACGAATAACATGTGCAAGGTAGGGGGAGTCATGTTTTCCACAAACAAGATCTGCCCATGCTGTCCAAAGCATGAGGTAACTCACACAAGGCCGAAACCCCCAACACCTTCGCTCAACCTTAACCAGCACGAGCAAGGTAGGGGGAGACGTTTTTCTTCAAAGCAAGATCTACCCATGCTGATTAAGGCACGCGACAAGTCGGACAAAGATAACACTCCAAAACCACCTTCGCCCAGGCACGAACAGCATGAGCACAATCCTAGACCTTCGGGTTGATCTCTTCGTCGTCGTCGCCTCCAGCTTGACCGGACGTCTCCGCCAGCTCTCCAGCTTCTACACCTTCATTAACAATTCCTTTAGCCGCCTCACGGGCTCGCTTGGACTACACATATAAAGAACAGTTAGAAAAAGTTTAGCAAACCAAAAAGGCCCCGAAGGTTAACACCGCTCTTCAAGACGTTGGCGGGCGGTATCCCGCAAAACTTGACGTCCAGCAGATAGCCAAAACCTTCGCAGAAAAGCTCTCTTCACAGATTGAATCCTCCCAGTACAAGCTTCCAACTCCGAAGGCTCCGGCAACTAATACCCAGGAGCGGCAATCTTGTCCAAATCTTGGCAGCCTTCGTGCTCAAGCAACGCAAAAGCGTTCTCACACGAGATAACTGCCGAGTTGTCTGAAATATTTGTCAAGATATTCCCCAATACCGCAAACTCCTTTAGCATCCAGTCAAGAAGATCGTTTACGCCCAGACCATCGGACCTTAACAAAGGCTTGGGCTCCACCCCGAAGGTCGCGAGTGCATCTTTGTAAGCTTCGTATATCTCCGAACTCTTCTCAACAATCTCGTCAGTGGCTTCGCTAAGCAATTGCATGTTCTCCCGGGCTTCCTCTTGTAATTTTTCGATTAGCTGATCCTTTTTAGAACACTCATCAGAAAGATGAATGGCGAGCTGCTCTGCCTTCTTGGCATTGTCAACACCCTTAGCAATCTCTTGCCTTAGCCCTTCAATCGTTTCTTCCTTAGAATCTATCTCCTTCTGCATCTTGGCGACAACGACATCGTGATGTCTTGCCCTTTCCTTTAGCTCCTCATTCTGCTTTTGCTGAGAATCGTCAAGAGCCTGAAGCACAGCCAGCTCTTTCTTCAACTTCTCATTCTCTACAGTCAAACGAAGCCTTTCAGCCGCACCTTCGAGCTTTTTATCAGACTCCATCTTCGCCCTTTTCAAAAGCACTCTCCCAGCAACGAGAGCCTTCGTGTTCATCGCCGCAACCACACGGCCAAGATCCCTAGTGCCATACCCTTCAAGTTCATTCTTAAAACCTGCATAAGGCACGTCCATTAGATAATCTACTACATGCACGTCACAAAAAACAAACAGAAATACCTTTAATATCGAAGAATTCTTTCTCCAGCTGTTGCCCCTTTACAGCCGAGGATGTACCCTGCTAAAGTAGAGATACACCCGCAGATCCAAACTCGATCTCGTGGCTTAAAGTCGCCATCATGGTGGCAACATCTACTTCACGAACCCAAAGAAGATAAGGGTCAATATCCGGTCCCTGAAAATTAATAGGACAACGAAGTAGAATCCCACCTAGCTCGTCGAAGCGATATTGTCCGTCTCCTTGAGCATCCTCACCCATCAGCGCCACCTCCGCCCTTGCAGAGCCCTTGCGGGTTTCAGCAGCAACGACATCAGCCCTCTCGCCGGCAGAATCTTCCGGAACCTTCGAAGGTTGTGCGCTCAAGGTCGCACCCGGTGCATCCGCAACCTTCGTGACAACCTTCGCAGGGGCAGAAGTTGGCCTAGCATCAGCAGCACTTATAGGCACATCAGGATCAATAGTGGTACCCTCTTTTTCCAGATCAAGCAAGCTAACACTTCGAAGACCAGTGTTACTTGGCGGGTGAAGCTTCACAACCACATCACCAACACTATCTGGGCCTGAAAGGAGGGACCCAAACTGATCAAGATAAAGCTCCATGGACTCTCCTCGGAGAGGGGAATAACTTACTGTCTCCTCTAGCTCCCGCATAAAAGATTCACTACACATCTTATTATGGGAAACACCCTGAAGGTATCGAGCTAAGCGATTACCTTTCTTTGTCGAAATCACCTTCGGAGGCGGATGGGGAGGCTTTGAAGATAAGACCTTCGGGTCAGCCTTCAAGGACCCAGCGTCCGCGGAAGAAACTCTCCTCTTCTTGGCGGCGGGATCTTCACTCGAAGCCCCCTTGCTCCTCTTCTCTGGTTTCTTAGGCTCCTCCCGGTCAGGATATCTCACTCCCATGACAGCAAAAGATTGGTTCACCCGAGAACCACAAGGGCAGCAAGCAACAAAAGAATCATGCCCCTTCGTTAGATATGGCCCCACTAGCTCTGCCGCCCTTTCCTCCACCTCGACAACAATAGCCTTGTCGCTCTTGCCAGGCGGTTTAACCAGCGCAAGCTTCGGGAAGGGAATAGTCTCCTTCGAGGCACACACCTTAACCTTCGCGAGGGGATTAGGATCCCAGCTGGCGGACAATGGCCAAATGTTTGCACAAATAAACACCTCGATCAAATCTCTCCCTCCAATCAACACAGCCACCGATGCGAAGGCGTCCAAACAATCCTTGTAGCCAGCTCCGGATCTCCGGAACTCAGCCTGGCTGATATGCTCGACCGGAAGGACCTTCGAGGCCAAAGGATAAGAAACCTCGGTCGGATTGTCGACACTCGGAAAACCAACTTTGGCATAAAACCAAAATTGGGTCCAGTCGTCGTCCCATCGATTCTTCTGGCAGTATGACAGCTCCAGCCGCTCAATCATTTGAGACTTATTGGGTCTCCGGAGCACGAAAGTGCAGCAACCACTCTGAGCGCTAAACACCTCATCTTCGTCCGCAAACCTGACCTTGCGACCTTGAGGGTGAAGCTCATACAGATGATAGAACGTGTCAACTGAGATAGGCCCCCCGAAGGTCTTGACAACCCAAAAGAACTTCGAAAGCTGAATGAACGCATTCGGCATCAGCTGATGAATCTTCACTTTAAACCGAGAGAGTATCTCCGGAACAACCAAGTCAAGAGGAAAGCGAAGGCCAGCAACAAAGAAATCACGAAACACCACGCACTCCCCATCTTCGGGATTGGGTGTTTCCTCCGCTTGGGGCGAGCGACACATACCCGCTATAAAGTTCCCCCTCTCAACATACGACTTGATTAGAGCCGCTGACATAACCGAAGATCCGAACCTAAGGGTCGGAGCAGGCTTGTCCTTCTTCATTAATTCTGTGTCCACGTTCAACAAATCCTCTTCGTTCTCCGAAAGATGATCCTTCTCCTCAGACAAGCTAGCACCTTTGGTGATGTCTTTCCCCGTGATCCTCACACGAGCCATTCCTGAGAAGAGCACATAATAACTATGAGCTTTGCTAAAAAAAACACACACACAAAACAATACAGGCGACCCAAAGATCCCTCAACTCGCAAATCACTATGTCAAGCTGCAGAAGCGAAGAAGCTCGAAGCTCTTGGCGAATCACAACACTCCGCGTGGCAAGCCCGAAAAACTGGCAGAGCTTCGCTACAGGCGGAAGACGTGAAAGCGACGCATTCCCCCCCTTATATAGGGGGGGTGAAAGTAAACAGTAGCACCAATGGTAAAATCGAGGAAAATGCCAAACGCCACCCAACTAAAAATTGACACGTATAAAGAAGTCACCTTCGGCTCGTCCCAACCTCTGACGGAGGGAGACGTTTTTTGGTTGCAGGTGTTAGATGCTTCGAGGGTTCGGCCCGTCGGAGTGGCCCGTCGCCCGCGAGGGGCTACTGTTGGGGATCACCGTCTCGGACGCCGGAGGTTACCTAAAACTGCATGACGAGAGCTGAAGGGCCCGAAGGTGACCCGAAGACCGAAGTTTGCCCTTTCCCCCGAAGGTCATAAGGTGAGTCCGAAGGTTTCCGGAAGAATCCGAAGGTTGCCGAAGCCCGAAGGTGATCCCGTCGCCCGAAGGTCCCCGGAAGCTACCGAAGGTCCAGGGAGACGAACGAAGGTCCACCGTTGGTCCGAAGGTCACCGCGATGCTTCGGGGTAGCGTCTCGATTACTAATCGGATAGGATAGATAATTTGTACACTCCAACCTGTATGAAATGACCTTCGACCCGGAATATTCGCAGAATATTCCAGGCAGGTAGGGGTATCATGGTCATTATGTAACCAAGGTTATGGGTATAAATACCCCCAACCAATCTGTACTGGACACGTGCATGTACGAGGGCGAAACTCTGCCACTTTACTCTGTTTAACCTTCGTGTATGCATTTTGATTGGGTCGTAACGAAGCCGAGAACCCAACAGCCTCTACCATCACCATCCGCCACCGCCATCGACGCTCCCTGTTCCGAAGTTTCCCTGCCACCATCCCCTGCCGCCCTTTAGGGCGACCCCGCTATCCCGCCTCACCACCATCTCGACCAATCCCACTGCCAATCCAGCAACCCTTTGACGGTTCTTTACAGGTCAAGCTGTCCCGAACTCCGGCAACCCCATCCCTAATCCCGGCAGCCCCTAAACTCTAACCCGGTAGCGCGACCGGCGGCCATGGTGGCGGAAGCTCCTCCGGACCGGCGGTACACCCACTGGCGCGTCTGACCCCTCTGGCCCTATTTAGTTCCCAAAAATTTTCCTATAATATCCATCACATCGAATTTAGGGACACATGCATAGAGCATTAAATGCATTTGAAAAAAATAACTAATTACATAGTTCGACTATAAATGACGAGACAAATCTTTTAAATCTATTTACTCCATAATTGAACATTAATTACCAAATAACAACGAAAGCGCTACAATATCTAAACCCAAAAATTTTTGCGAACTAAACAGCCCCAGAATTAGCCGACATCTTCCCAGGACTAAACCCGATCGCTTGGATTTGTGCGCTGGAACACATGCTACTCGCGCAGCAACCTACACGTACTAGTATCCAAACAAAGCAGGGCACCCAGACCCCACTACCGGATTTCCTCAGTTTGCCGAGTGTTCAAAACACCCGGCAAAGGGCAAAAAACACTCGGCGAACACTTTGCCGAGTGTTACACTCGGCAAAGAGCACTCGGCAAACAAAGACTCGGCAAAGACATCTTTGCCGAGTGTTTTCTGTCGCGCACTCGGCGAAGGCTTTGCCGAGTGCTATATTCGATACTCGGCGAAAATTTTCGAAATATATATATATAAAAAAGCACCGACGCTCGGCCGGCACCCCCACGTCACTGCCGCCGCTGCTGACGCCGCCACCACCACCACCACGATGCCGCCGACGCCACCAGCACCTCCCTTGGATTGCCGCGCCCCCCCTCGCCGCCTTTGGTGCATTCCCTCGTCGGGACCGCTGCGCCCCCTCGCCGGGGCCATTGCGCAGGCCGGCCGCGCGCCTCGTCGCGCCCGTGCACAGGTCGTGCCGGCCGCGGCCACCGTACAGCCAGGCCACCCGGATCGAGCACCGCCAAAAGAGACGGGAGGGAGAGGAGCTCGATCCAGCGGGGAGGGGGCCGGGGACGAGCACTGGAGGCCATGCGCGGGAGGAGGGGTTGGGGCGGACACCGGTGTAACGTCCCGCCTCCCCGAGGCCGGGCCCGCTTTACATCTGGCTGCTTTCTAGGACATAGACTGTCCTCACAGACATACACCAGCCTTTTTTGCACACTTTGTCCTCACTCGTGCGCACCCGGGAAGAACTTCTCGGTCGGTCACCCATCCCCAAATTTCTCCAGGCCAAGCACGCTTAACCTCGGAGTTCTTTGGAGACCGGCTTCCGGAAAAGAAGTTGCAACTTGTTGGTATGAGTATCCTATTAATTCTATTAAGCCCTGGGCCGGGGTGTCACAACCGGCGGCGGGAGGAGGGGAGGGGGCCGGGACCGGCGGCCGCGGCCGTGGCCGCGGCTGGAGAAGGATGGGAGGGCCCCGGGACCGATGGCGCGAATGGAGAAGGAGGGGAGGGCGGGTACCGGCAGCGGGAGAAGGAGGGGAGGGCACGGCTGGAGAATGGAGAAGGGCCTCGGCGGCGCGGCTGGAGAAGAGGATGGATGGAGAGAGAGAGCGAGGGGGGCGGGGAGGGAGGGGAGGGTCTCATCCGATGGTGGAGGAGGGGGCCAATAGGAGTGCATTTTGGCATGGCATTGGATCGATGACATGGCACGGATTGCCGAGTGTCCAGAAAAACACTCGGCAAACATTTTCTTTGCCGAGTGCTGTATAAAACACACTCGGCAAACAATTTTTTTTATTTTCCCTTCTTTTTTCACATGTATTCTTGTAAATTCATATCACTTACCTCAACAATATCTTGTCAAATTTCCTTAACAATATATATTTGATATTTTTGCTCATATAATTCTCTTATTTTATTTGGTTATAACTCAAATTTAATTTATATCAATTAAAGTTATATAATAGCACTTAATACATTAAAATTATCAAACGATTTCAAAAAATTATTAAAATTTTCCATTAATTAGTCTATGCTCTCTATTGCATACACAAAAAGTTTTGTAGTCAAACCACAATTTGACCGTCACTTTGAGTCCAAATCTTATCGAATCTTTCTCAATGCTACTATTCTTACTCTGAGATGGTTCGATTCGTAAACATCATATGTGAAAAATATTCGAAATCTTCTCAATTTTTTACCACAGCCTCCACGTATGATTTCATCGCATCATGACAAATTTCATAATTTTCAGACTTTGTTTGTATTGTTTTTAAAAATTAAAACTATTTGGCCACACGTTCGTGGTCATGTTTCCTGAACAAGATGTTTGAAATTCCTTTTCATTTCACAGGTAAGGCCTCAATCTGGGATGAATATCATGAATTTCATTTTTCTACACATTTTGTTCTATTATTTAAATAACTAGCGGCTCAAATTTGACTTGATTCAAAAAATTGCTTCAAATGCAATTAATTAATTAAATATAGTAAACAAATATAAAAAATTACCAAGCATTAACATGGAGTACCACATGTTGTATGTGGAGAGTAGAAAAAGTTTGAGGGGTAGGACTGAAAAAAATTATTTATTTGCCGAGTGCAAAATAAAAACACTAGGCAAACTTTCTTCTTTGCTGAGTGTCAGAAAAAAAACACTCGGCAAAGAACTGGTTTGCCGAGTGTCAGAAAAAACACTCGGCAAACAAGTAAGTTTGCTGAGAGTTTCTTGTTTCAAACTTTCTTGTGTGCCGAGTGTTTTCCATGCAACACTCGGCAAATAGGTTGTTTGCCGAGTGCCCGAATAACTCGGCAAACCTTCTAGAACTCGGCAACTAGGGGATTTCCCGTAGTGCCCCAGTCCATCGACACGAACAACGACAGTCATCAAAGAATCACTTGCGCTGGCTAGGTTAATCCGACTATATGGAGCAATATAATATAATATCCGATCTAACTTTCACAAGTACTTTCTCTATCCGAAAAAGAATGCAACTATCGTTTTCCGGGAAGTTAAATAATATCGAGTTTGACTAAATTTATATAAAAAATTACTAATATTTATATTACAATATAAGTATCATTAGATCACTTATGCAATATATTTTCATAATAAATCTATTTGAAGATATAAATGTTAGTAATATTTTACATAAATTTGATTAAACTTGAACTTATTTAATTCCTCAAAAAGCAAGAGTTGCGTTCTTTTTTGGACGACGGAGAATCTACCTAGCTAAGCTCAAAACACTTCTAGCTAGGACGCTAGGTACACAACATGCATGTCAAGGTGACTGAACTGATACACAAGCCACTTGTTGTATACATCATATAATTGAATTTGGACCCATACGTGGGATTCAGTCAATAATCAACTCGATCGGTCATCGATTACGACCTTGACAAATGTATTTGCGTGGTTATACAAAAGCAAAAAAAAAAAATTGATGATGGGTGCATGGAGCCATGCACCAGCAGCTAGCCAGCATGATAACATAATTGAGATGCATGGATCACCAAGTTATCACACGACCCGTCCCTTTCTGACAAACAGTGACGACGCAAACCTCACTTGACAACGAACAACGAAAAGGAGGGCCCTAAACATCCACACATGCACACACATGTACGCCCGTGCCCACACGGCCAGAGAACGCAGCAGGCTATTAGTGCTCTGGTAAAACTAACTTGGCGATAGAGAGAGGCTGCTTGATGTGGGCTATGGCCACTACAGGTAGCATAGGCTAGAGATCATGCACGGTGGCTCTAGTGCTTGTTTCTTCCCCCCTCTGGCATAACATATGATTTGGGCATACGACTCTTGCACACTTGACCTCCTTTAAAAACGCCATAGAATAATCATGTTAAACCTGCCCACCGGAAAGCTTCAACTTGCTCCAACCACAGTCCAACTGTTGCTAGTGAAAAAACAATCACCGAATCAGATCTGGTAATATTATTTAAGCCAATCTTAACGCTTCATCTGGCCGGTTGATTGGTCCAAGCACTAACCCATACTTCACCCGCGCACTAGAACCCCTGCAACCAAACAACAGAAAACATCAAAGTGACCCTCAACCCCTACACGCCCCACCAAAACCCCCGGGGTTGAAGAAAGAACCGGTAGTGCTGGAACGGTTCACCGCCTTGGGGCGCTCCTGTCCCAATCCATGACATCAAACAAGGCAAGGATAAACATGGAGGAACAAGGAGGGCTAGCTCGGACAAGGAGAGGCAGCAACCCTTGAAAAAGAAAAGGTCTCAAGGCCCCCACTCGCTTCCATGGCAAGAGTTAGAGGACAAAGACCATCGCAAAATCCTATATGGCCATATTCCCCTCCACGATCTCGCGCCAAGCGCTAGCCTCCACGCTGGTTTGTACTACCTCTCCGCCCTTACTCCGCCAACTTTAAAAAGTGGCGCCTCAGCCTTGACATCCAATCACCAAACCCTCCTACTACACTGCACCACTCCCCCCCACCCTACCCTGTGAGGCCCTTTCCCCCTTGGACTTTCCATGCCTCACCCTGATTCCCTTTCCTTCTCCACTGCGAATTGCTAGCTACGCCAACAAAGTGGCCTGGATTGGATCCATTGGAGTTGGCACAGAAACACATGCAATCAGTGTGAGCGAGTGAGTGCAAGAGAAGAGGACACCACGCCCCTCCCCCTTATATATACCCCATCTCCTCCAAACCCTCTTCGATCGATCGATCGATCAGCACTTCGCACTCGCAGTTGCCTTGCTAGCTCCAAACAGATACACCAACACACAACCATTCACATCACACAGACTACCCAACAGGCAAGCTAAGTGAAGCTAGTACCTGCTTGCACCAACAAACACTTGCCAACCTCTCCAATGAGAAGGCACGGCAGCGAGGCCTCCCCTTCCATCGTTCACACATCCTCCATAGCTCTCCTCCAAGAGAGGTTCAGAAACCTGCAGAAGGTGAAGGAGATGAGAGAAGGAAGAGAGCTGCAGAGGGTGCACACTACTACTGATGCTGACCGTGCCGGGTCCCTGTCCTCGGCTCTAAACCTTGGCCTGCAAGTGGCGAACAGCACCGAGCAGCCGAGGTGGTTCTTGCATCCGGACTTGATCCGGCCGTCTAGGCCCCTGCGCAGTGCGGCGTACCACGGGCTTGGCGCCAGCGGCGGCCAGACTTCGCTGCCACCGGCAAGTTCGTGGGCAGGAATGCAGAATTCAGGCTATAGGAGTGATGTAGATGTCGATACCTCGCTTCATCTGTAATCTACTATAAGCACGTATGGCCCTGCCGTTCTTTAGTTATTTTGTATGGTTTGTGAGTTCCGGGCTTATTTGCAGTACTTATTTTGCATTTTGGCCTCGTAACTTCTTGGGTATTTTACTATATATGATCGAGGCTTCCTAGATATATACATCTGCATCTGAAAGGTATTTAGCACTAATCAGACACATGAAGTTGAAAAGGATACAGGTGAGACTAAAAAAATACAGTTAGCAAAAATGATAACATCAAAGAGACATCCTACTCTGAAGGCTAAGCAATAATCTTAAAAAATATGCAGCACAGAGCCAACCACAAAAAAAGCGTGGAGGCTTTTACGCAATTGCGTATGTTGAGATGAGGAACAAGACTATAGCAGGGAGGCTTAGCTTATAAAACAAACAACTTTTCAATCATACACATTAGTATTGCGCACGCAGTGGGTAATATAATCATAATTTCAAATGTAAAAGCTCGATCAGGCAAAAAATGTTTAGCTTAATATGTTCTTAAATGCATGATTGATTAGTTAATTACATTCATTCCAAGGGCAAAAATCACATGGCTTATAAGAAATGACATGTCACTTTAAGAACGTACTGCGTCTTCATCAGAAACTGAAGTAGATCACGGACAGTACGTGACTCATCACCTTCCGCACTGGCCACTCTATTTAATAGGGTGTGCCCACATATTAGAAAGGAAATACATGCTGAACAAAGAAGAAAGATGAAAGGTTTAATGCAACGTGACCAGGAAAGAAGTCACGGATAGTACGTGAGCCGCCAGTTATACTGGCCACAGTGTTTGATACTGCTGTGTGCCTATTGCCTAGAGCCCACACGGTAAAGTCTAGTCTAAGTTGCTAATTAACATGCATCGCTTAAAAAAAGAATAATTGATCATAGCAAGTGGATGCATCTTATGACTACTAATTATTTAGAGCACCGAATGTCCTTATGCAGGCTTGATTGACTGAAATTTTCCAGCTTCACTCGATGCCTGCCATTGCGCGGGCAATAGCCACTGTCCGTGCCATAGGCAATTTCTTTCTTTTTTCTTATACTTATAAAAAACTGATTAATTGAATGAGTGATAGCATACCAGAAACCTAAACCCTAGTTACATCACATACTTCAGAAAATATCTCGTGTCCAAATTTTCTTCCTTTTTATGCCCCCTCTCAAGAATGCATGCATGCAGTCAACTTTTGAAAACTCCGACAAAAAACAGCATTTATTAATTTTTACAACATATGACTAAAAGGGCAATGATAGGAGTGTTCAAAGTTCATTATTAAAGACATGCATCGGTGTCTTAAAAGACAAGTAAAAATTAATAGAGCTAGGTACCTCCATTTGGGCATATGCCACAATCCAAAATTTCTTGCAAAAACCAAGAATCAGCTTTGTAAGATCAGCCATCAGGTAACCCATAATCATCCTTCATCGATATTATAGGATCTTAAAGAACCAATATCCAGTGTACTTGGCTATTTGCTGAGTCACAATTGATGAATAATGCCATATAATTAGTAAGTTCTGGTAGCACATAACTAAGAAGCAATATTAGGAATGATCAAGTTAATCTATTTAAAAACTAGTATGATATCTGAAAATAAGTAAAAAATATATATATAAGTAGTAGTTACCTTCATTTGGGTATAACACATAATCCAGCTTCCAGCATTTCGCTGAACATTCCAGAAAAAAAAATCAAGTTCTCCAATCTGACCATAACTGCAGTTCACAAATCAGTTCAGTACTCCGGTGTAAGCCGCTTAACTTGAATCTAGAATCCACAACACTAGTAGTATTTGCTAGGCCACAACAAAATTTGATGAGGTTGTTGTATGTCGCGTTTGGTTGAAATGTTCCCCTTCTCATTACACTAGTAAGCAGCATCGCTTTCCTGGCACGACCAATGTAACACATCTCATTATGTACCTTGCTGTTCTGCGAACCACATGAATATGTCCATGATGTCATAAACAAGTGCAGGTTCAACTATCTCTCTCAGAAGTCAGAACCAGTTAGAATTACTGTGCATGTATTAGGGAGCAGGCTATATGTCTTGCCATCCTGCAGCATCCCTGAAACAGACATTTGCTTGCGTTCCCTGTTCTCAGTATCAACAGATAGCTCTCAGCCTCTCAGGAATCCCATAATGCAGCCATGAGGATAGCTCCAAACCCATCATCCTTCTGAATCGCTCAAATGCTGAATCCAAGTCAGAAGCATTTAGCCGTGTAGGTGTAGGTGAACGCCACTGGACTGGACTCATCCTCGATTCAATACCCTTTTTCTCATGATTGTCTCAGCATCGCAGTATCCCACACAGCGGCATCCTTCTACACGATTCACATTCACTGATCACAGCATTTTAGATAACTCGAAGGTTGGCTGGACATCGTCATTAGCATGTGGTCGTACATACAGTCGTACCCATCACAGTCCTGGTTCCTTAGCCTTGATCGGATGAATGAACAGGGCGAATCCTCACAAATCCCGAGCCCAATTTTACTGAGCCGCCTCGCTGCGACAGGATGTGATCGAGTGGGTTTCGGGCGCGTCCCCTGGCGGGCGTACCTGTGGAACGCCGCGTGGCGAACGTGCGCGGCAGGTGTTCGTAGGAACGTCTCCACGGGAGGAAGCGATGGAACTCGGGGGGGCGCGGTCCGGGGGCGGGTTGTCACACTTTGAAGGGATCGGAGGCGGCCTCCGCGGGCGTGAAGCGCCGAGCAAATGCCGCCGCGCTGCCACACGCCAGTTTCCGGCGTACTCCCTTAATCCGGGAGGCGATCGGGTCTGATGCTGGTGCCTGCCTGCCTCTAGCTGCTGTGGCTGCGGCTATCGCGAGAGAGCGAGAAGAAGGCGGAGGAGAATGGGGAGGGATCCGGTGTACGACGCGGGCGCGCGACCGCGTGTGGGAGGGCGAGGTTACGGAAGCAAAAGGGGTGGAGCTACGCCGCCGCCAGAGGAGGCGGCGGAGGAGGAGTAGAGGAGTGCGGGGGCGATGTGGGGACGCGACGCGATTGCCGATGGATTCATCGGAAGGAGGAGGGAGCACCGGAGGAGCATCACGAGGAAAACGAACAAGTAGATGGGCCCAAATCTCGCGTAGCTTTTGCGCCACAGTACGGTGTCGATTTGGAACTTGCAGGTGGACCGAGGCGTGGGGCCCATCTGGACGCCAAGTCCACAATGATGGCCCAGAAGGCCCCAGCCGGGGGCTAACCATGCCCTATGGGCTGCGCAACGGCCGTGCTCGCAGCGGCGGGCGAGCAACTGCAGAAAACCTATCCAGCTTCCGCAAGATTTTTCCAACTTACCTTCCAGTGTTTGAGATTCGTACAAATAATTATAACTCTTAAATCCAACCAAACCCTAGTTTCCTCTCTCTCTTCCTCACTCCTCCTTCCTCTCTCTCCACAGCTCCTCCCGCGCGCCGCGCGGCACTCGCGCCCTGCCGCAACGCCGAACGCCGCGGGCCCGCGCGCTGCCGCGGCCCCGCGCACCCCCGCCGGCTGCCGCGGGCCCCGCGCCCTACCGCGCTGCCGCGGGCCACGCGCGCCGCCCGCACCCCGCGCTGCCGCCAGCCGCCGGCACCGGAGAAGAAGACAGAGGAAAAAATATTTGTACAACATTTTTAAAATTGGTTCAACATTTTTGAGATGCTAGTTCAATATTTTTGAGATGTTGATTCAGTATTTTTAAGATGCTGGTTCAACATTTTTGAGATGTTGATTCAATATTTTTTTTCAATAAAATATTAAATGGGTCATCAGTTGAGCCTTAGTAGGCTTTATAGATAAGTTGTTTATCCATCTTCCGGAAGACACATAGGAGCCCAGCAACTGGGGGCTGCTTCCTCGGTGCCCTACTACGCGCCGGCGCCGTGGGCTTTCCAGCACGCGGCGGCGGTGGATGCCACGGTCCGCCGTCACCGACTGGCTACGGCGGACTGGCGATCAGCATCTTGGTTAGGCTAGCGGATTCCGGACGGCCAGGGGAGCCTCGTGCCTCTCTGCTTCTCTGTCGGACTAGTGACTAGTGAACAGGGATCGCTAACTAGCTTGGTAGTTGGAACTAGCGAGACAAGTGCTGGCGTCTGATCTCTGATGCATCTTGCACATGCATATCCAGAGTAGGAATGTAATAAGGAAACAAAGTCAGAACGCCCTCTTTAACAAATTCGTCAGACTCAAGCAAAATAAAATTGGTGTCAGGGAACCCTTGGGAATTCATCAACGTAAGTACGTAACAGAATATACATAAGCGAAATGTGAAACCTCACCATAAAGCTTGAAATTACACGGGAAGGGGATAGACTACTGTATGCACACAAAGACTGAAATCGCAAACAGGCGACTATTCTTTTCACGATGAAGTGGCGCTGTGTTAATTATTAGGCACTGATATCTTCTGATCCATCAAATAAAACCATCGATCTCATTCTCCGAACTCCGAAGTGCTTGCGCAACTAGGCCCGTCAGCCTTTTTATCCGACCACACTTGCAAACATGATGCGCTCCAGCTCTAGCGAAACTTCTTTATTTACCATTTTGCAAATAATGTAATCTGTGCTGCTTTCCGCTCTATAAATTCACACTGGTGACTGGGAAACATGGAGTTTAGTAAAGAATAGCTAGCAGGCTTATCTTTGCTCCTCCTGTACATGATTCTGAAACTCAGACATTATCCACCGCCTTGGGAGCACATTTCTTCACAGCATCTCCGACTGTTAGGAATATCTTGTCCTCACCAATCAGGTCTGTGAATTTCGCTGAGCGGAGCTTCTGGATCACCACCGGCCCGGGATTGGCAAGAACCAGCTGTAAGTGATAGAAATGGATTTTGATCTTAGTGATGAGGGGTTTCTTCCACGAACATTTTTGTGGTAGCATACTAGCAGTATGACAGCTAGATTGCTAATAGCTGTAAAGTTTGATAATTAGATTTGGCGATTTACCTGAATTTTGCACTTTTCAAGTGTTTTTAACAACTCCTCCAAGGCGTGGATTCCGCTCGTGTCGATGTCAATTACAGCTATTCATAATTAAAACATTTTTCTGAATCACTACCTGTAATTGACAAAAGAATATTGCCTTATTTGAGATAACATAATTTAGCTGTGTTCTTACGAGATAGCTCGACAATCAGAAACTCAATTTTGGATAACTTCTGGTCCTGTTGTTGTTCCTCCTCGTCTCTGAGCCATCTCAGGATCCTGAAAGATATATTGTCATGGAACACCATTATTTTTCTCTCTAACTGCTTTCAAAATCATAACACGCTTCTGTCACAGTATCGAACATGACACAATAATGCACCCAATTTAATATTGTCTCGAGCCGCACCTAATTAACCTTATTCCATTACAGTATCCATCATGTATGGTGTTTAGGATTAGGCATCTAGCCAATCTTAGAAAAGCTTTGCTTCTAACATTCTTGCATTTTCTTTAAAAGAATTTGCAAGTTGACTTTCTGCTTCTGATCAGATAACAGCCTTAGCATTGATGTTACCCTCCAAATTAAGAAACAATCAGTTCGAGTAGAAAAAAATAATGCTGACAATCACATCCACTAGTTATATTTCAAATTTTCGAAGTATAATTTACATGACAGATCTAAAAAATAACTTAGCCAAGAGTGCCTGGCATGCCAAATCCTGGTGTGTCATATGTATATAAATGGAAAAGGGTTTATCTGATATTTCTTGCAAGCATTAGCATCTTATTCTTTATTTTTGATACTTGTAAGCTTATATTATTTTATAATGCCTCATATCACATCATTGTATCAAAAGGAGCTGTATCCGTGATAATAATAAAAAGAAAGCAAAACATGCCACTCTGAAACCTTACTATTAGTCATTCTAGAGACAGAAGCAGATTTTGAATACAAGCATTTTACCTCTCTTTAACATAGTTGGAGTTTGTGAAGTAGATAGCTGAGTCCACTCTAACAATTAGCACCCCTGGAACCTTGGTAGCATCTGGATATTGTTCAACATTCCTGTATATAGTTGTCCGTGGAAGGTTTCCGAGTAAAACTGTTCTTGGCCGCGTTACTTGGAGAAGAATTTTAGCAAGTGATATTGCAACCTATTCATAAAAACTTCAAGATTAAAATTCTCTTCATCTACTATACAGGAACTCAATTGTTGGTAGCATATAAGAAATGGTTGTGATTCCCACCGCAATGAGCAAGCCATATTCCACTGATGAAAATATGACCCCGATGAATGCTCCCAGACATGCTAGAAAGTCCAATTTATCAACTTTCCAGACAAGGTAGGCCGACTCATAGTCAATTAGGCCGAGCACTGCTGATATGATGATAGAGGAAAGGATGGCATTGGGAGTGTACTTGAACAATGGGGTGATCAACAACAGTGTAAGCATTACGACAATTGACATAACAACATTTGACACTGCTGTTTTGCAGCCAGCCATGTAATTAACTGCTGACCGTGAGAAAGAACCTATGAGGAATAAATTCTGTCAGAAAAATTGTACATCTGTATGGTATATGAAATGGTTTAGGCTGAATTATTTGTTACCCGTGGCTACATAGCAAGATGTCATTGAACCAACAATATTCATGGTTCCAAGAGCCACCATTTCTTTGTTCCCATCAATCTGGTAGTCCTTCAGTGCAGCAAATGTTCTTCCAATTGCAATTGCTTCCTGATAAATTTGCATCGGTCAATTAATTAGCACATCGTTTCATAATTTGAAATTTTTAGATTAAGAAGTCTGTGTTTTCCTTAAAAAGAAGAAGAAGAAAGGGTTAGACTCACTGTTAGGCCTATCATTCCAGCTACTACCCCAACTCTGAATCCTTTCGCCAGGTATGGGCCGCTGAAGTATATGAGACTAACTGAAGGTGGGTTGATGCCTTTCTTTATGTTCTTGACCTGCAGTTATTCAGTGATGATCTTTGTTGTCAACTTCAGCTGACATGATACTGTTGCCTTTCTGAAAGTAGTCAAGGATGACTTACAATTGAAACGCCATGCTTGTCTGCACGAGTGATGTACACAAAAAAGGTGGATATGATCACTGAAATGAGTGGTGCGATCGCGGAGACCCAAAAGAGCTTCTTATTCTTCTTCCCCTAAGTTATCGAAAGAGACAGTATGATTACCGCAGATAGTCAAAGGAAAACTAATTTGTGATTCTGGAGCATGTTAATGTTGTCTTACGATGTACTTGGCAACCAGAAGGAATGCCAGGAAGGATGCGCCGATCAGTATTGTCTGCCAATTCCACTGCAGCAAGAGTACAAGTTAAATTGTTTCAAGTGCTCAAATATTGGTGTTCTCATCAGACAGGAGCAAAAGACCCACAAGGTACAATATCTTACCCCATGGTGAACATTTCCCCAGACTGATTTCATGACCGATACAATATCACTTTTCTTGGTGAAATTGACAATTCCAAGGAATCCTTTCAGTTGCTGAAGAGCAATGGTGATGGCAGCACCGGCCATGAATCCGATGATGGCAGCATGAGACAAAAACTCTATGATAAACCCTAGCCTGTCATAGTGTTCAGTTACAGACTAGTGCACAAACTTTTCATGCCAAAAAACCACAAGAACTGACAAATCGAGAATCATCATAAGACACTGACCTGAAGAATCCAAGCGCAGCCTGAGTAACCCCTGCGAAGAATGTCGCGGTGTACGCGAGCCGTCTGTACTCCAGTGGGTGCGTGTTCGGGTCAATCTCATTCTGGAGGAGAGTACCGAGCAACAGCGACACCACAGCCACTGGACCTATGGCTATATGCCTGGAGCTGCCCATCGCCGCATATATCAGAGGCGGGACAAAGCTGCTGTCTGTAAAAATGGTGACCACATTTGTCTGATCAGCACAGTTGCTGAAAGTGACCTCAACTAGACCGAAGAGAGATCTTTCAAAAACTAGAACGAAGAGAGGAATGTGTATGGGTGCACTTACATAGCCCGACTTGTGGTGGCAGGTTAGCAAGCTTCGAATAACCGATGTCCTATATATAGTTGAAGGCACATATTATACATCAATTGTTTCATCAGTGCATCGATGTTTCTTGCTGTTGCTGATCATCAAGAGAGGTATAGGTTCACTGACCTGTGGTATGCAGAGGCTGGCAATGGTGAGCCCGGCGATGAGGTCGCCCTTGAACTTGCCGAGGGAGTAGTTCCTGCCCCAGTCGAGCACGGGGAAGACATGCTGCAAGCTGAGCCATATCTTCTTGGATGTGGGCAGGTCCTTGTACTGCCGCAGCGGGTCGTCGGCGAAGAACGTCTCCTTCACAGCGTCGGAGAACTCGGCGAAGAGGCTCTTCTTCGGCGGGACGCCGACCTTGTAGCCATGCTGGACGCCGTCCACGCGACGATGCGATGACGTCCGGCTGGCGACGTCGTCGGTGTCGATGCTTTCTCCTCCATCAGACACGACTCGTGGCATTGTTGGTGTTTCAGGAGTATACGCCTAACTGTGAAGCAAAGTAGAAGAACGAAGAAATCACATCGGCAGCATGGTAGTGCAAGAAAACATCATTGCTCAACTGGGTAGCACAGGAGATACAAATAACATATCCATCCGTTCTACCAGTTTCAGATGAAAAAGAATCCAGTTTTTTTTTTTTGTGAATCAAAAACTCCCATCACTTGACACACAACCAGCAGCATGCATGGCGCAACTAAGGTAGTAGCAGTCAGCCAGTCACTAACAAGCACTGAACAACCAACACAACCAAGAATTGTTTCCAATGAAGCCAGCAAACTTCTGATCACAGCATCATGTATAAGAATCGAGGATGAACTACTAAAGAAATCCTACACAGTGGTGCTGAGCTGATAGCAGCAGAAGCACTTCACCCACAGTTGAAGGCCTGCTTTGTTGCATTGTGAAGAAGCCAGGGACTTTGTCCCGTTATTTATACACAGATACAGAGGGGCACTCATGCTATAGCTTAAGGTCAAACCTCTATTTTAATAGGTGCCAAGATGAGAAGCAAGCTATGAATTTGCAACAGAAAATGCACCATGTTCAACATAGCGGCAGGGAACGACTACATAATGAATAAGACAATAAGTTATTGCATAGTATCTCGACAGCTGTTGAACGCCATGTCCAACTTGTAAATGATTTTGCAGACACAGCAGCAGTTGAGAGAGAATGAGCTGAAACTAGGGTACAAGAATTAAATCTAACTTGTCAAGTCTGTATTTGGTGTAAGAAGCATACAGATTAGACTCTACAACTTGAGACTATAATAAACAGCTTCTGAAGTTATGAAACTGGGCAGTTTCCTGGGCTGGCAATCATAGTACATATTTGGTTACTATCCAGGCAAATTTCCATGTCAGAAACAGGGGCATGAAGTATGGAGGGTTCTGACACCACTGACCCTTGAAAGACATGTTGGCTATATAGTCTGGGTGACTCTGGCTGGTTCTAATTTTTCTGCAAAACAGAACCTAGACATATAGTCGCCTTGTGTTTACCTTGCCCTGGGATGTTCATAGTTGCACCACCAGTCGCAGTTTATCAAGTAGTAAGGAGACTTTCTTAGCCATGTATATATCCGAACAACATCTACAACTGAATGAGAAGGGGACAGGTACACATGCATGTATCAAAATAATCAAGAAATGAAAGACAGACATGTTGTCAACTTCACTCCATTTCGAGTTAACAACTAGTACTACAGACTACAAAGAAACGATAAAATTCAGCACTTTTCCTTTTTGTAAGGGAAGTTTAACAAAACTGATGAATCTGTCGGCATATGTCACAAAGCTGAACTCCTATCAACTAGACATAAGTACATCACAATACAACGACCAAGCAAAGCCTCAATAATGCAGTCGTTAATTCTGATACAAAACCACTATCTGACAATGTATCATAAATACCAGCCCACGCTCGACAGACTGCCACCACAAAAAAGGATATATTTGTAAATTATTGGTTTTGCAAATCTTGGCCATGAATCATGGTCTCTAAATCGCATAAACCTGGTCCAAGAACTCAATTCATGCGCCACAAAGGTGGGCAAATTTGATGAGGTGAAGAGGTGGAGGTTCTAAAGCGCACAGCAACCAGCACCCCATTCTCTGCCTAACAGATTCCAGGCACTCTTGATGGCTCTCATCACTTGCTTAGAAAAGCATCCTAGCACGCTCATACTGGTCTACCTATCTCCATGCCTCGCATTTTACTGTACTATTCAGTACAGGTCAGGGCATAAGAAGAACCTCGAAGGTTCAGTGAACTACTAGGTCATGATGATCAGATTTCACTCATCATTTTTTTTCTCCTGAAAACACACCAATATTAATGAATCATAAGTTTATCGCTATACATCCATATTAATGAATCATCATTTTATCGGTATACATCCATGAGTCTCTAACTATAAGTGCAAGGATACATGCAACTGAAAATTGCAGCAGATAGACAGATAGAAACTTAGAAAGAGACTGAAATGTTCAGTCTTCCACTTGCTTCTTATATTGGCAGTGTCTCTAAGGATCGATCAATTCATCTTTAGGGGTGATTGCGTCTAGTACGGTCGATCTGACGAAGAGAAAAGACTGGCTAAAAAGGTTACGAAGTTCAGCATGCTAGTAATCCTATTGAATAACCGATCTCAGTTCTTATTAGAAATCATAAAGCAGGTTCACTGAAACTAAAGAACAGCCAAAGGAAACAAAACAAGGCAGGAATGAACGCTTTATGACTGGGGTTTCGGAATATTGCTCCTCCCAGTAACAAATTTTACGCAGTAGAAAACAAATGAAAAGCGAGCAAGGTAAAAGAGCAGAGATTTTCTTTAGCTTACTGTATGTGACGTTCCTCTCCCAAGTGCTTTGGTCGACCTTGAGACCTTTTCCTCGTTGTTTTTGCTTTTGAGTTCGCGGGCCCCACAAATGGAGTACTAGCTGGCCGATTGGATGGCGGAGGGTTGTTTGGAATGTAGACGCAATTGTGGGTCAGGCGGCGAAAGCTCCGCTGTTTTCTAAAGGAGGAACGGGAAAGATGACGAATGCAAAGGCGGAGGAGAGAGGGAAGGTCAAATCGTGTCCAGGTTCAATGAATTAGGGTCTGGAGCGAACGGGACGGGGTTAACAAAAGGAACAAGACCAAAGTATGTGTTGGCTAGGTTTGACTTTGTTCGGTCCATTGGATCTTTGATCATAAGTAGTACTGAGTCGCGGCGCCGTGGGGGTGTTGGAAAGGAGAATTATATTGTTTAATAGTTTTCATGGCCCGTGATGAATATTTTTGTGAGAAATCTAGATTGGTATGATCTGTAGGAGGTGGATTATCATTCCATTTGTACTGCACATCATACAAAATTATTTTAGATTTCTGCAAAAGTTTGTAAAGGCCCATATTGATGAGAAATATAGAAATCATAGGGGATAGGTGTTTAAAATTGGATGTAGGCGACTCGATCTGATAACATAAATTTAACATAAATTTTAAAAAAATGGAGGCGGCTCTTTCAAACCCTTTGGCACTAAAGGCAGCGTGAAGAAATTCAAGATGGGGCCTGAATGGCTGAGCATATGAAGCCGATTATCTGAAGATACTCAGGGCGTGTTTGGGACTGCGATTTCTGCAGCGGCGGCAACGAAACACGGAGAATCCCGCCAAACGCCACGCGACAGGCGCGCTTATCCCTATCGCGACCGCAGCCGGCAGTTCATTTTTCAACTGGAACGCGGCTTATTCGGGAAGCGAGGGAATCAGCGCTTCTGTCCATCGCGATTTTGCGTATCGCGCGGCTGGTGGACACGGAAACAGGGCCTCAGCGGCCTCGCGTTTGCTTCTGCGTTTTCTCTATGTTTCTCTGTCGGACTAGCTACTGTTTCATAAATTGCTGGTAGGCTCAGTAAGGACGATATGTTCTGTAGAAATGTTTCCCCCCTCTGCCGTGTTCTGTTCTTCACATGCTTAACGCTTGGAACATTGTGAACATTCTGTCTTGTTAATGAATGGGGCAGGGCAATTTGCCTTTCTGCTCTTAAAAAACATAAATTTAAAATTCAATATACAGAAATGACATGCATAACACTAGATCATGCATATTAATTTGCTAGGATCTTCGCATAAAAAATATTAATTTGCTAGGACATGCTCATGAAAAAGAAGAAAAGCAGGTTGTGCTAAGCTTTTATGACCATAATAGTAGAGTGCACATGCGGTACGCATGTGTTCAAAAAAAACTATGGCAAATAAGAATTTTTTATTTATGAAAAGACATGTGCGGCACCAGCATATTCAATAGAGTACCAGAATAATTTTTATGGACATCGAGTTTTCAAGAAATGTTGAAAACAATAGTTTTTATTGACATCAAGCATTGATGGCGCAAACCAAAGCAAGATGAAATGAAAATCAACTCAGATGGAGCGTATAATGCTGAAACGGGAGGTGGATGGGGGTAGGTGATCAGGGACTAAAGGGGCAAGAGGACTCTAATGAGAAGCGTAAATTTGATTGAAGCATGATTTCTCTAAGTCCTTTGCAAATCCGGAAATATCCCGATAGAACAGAACTTATTAGTCCGAAACATGGCAATAATGTTGCTGAATTTAAGTTTCTGATAAACATGAAATTAGAATAATATCAAGTACACAACACTGAAGCATAAAATGAGTATCAGATTGCCCAAAATTTTACGATGAATAAAAAACAATCACGAAATGGTGGAAAGCCCTTCCATCCATGAGAGCATATCTTCATAGTGCAGCCGGGTATTAAATATTAAATTATGCCAAGTACCACGATTACACCAAAACCATATTTACTGGAAAGCCTCTTCAACTCATTGGTGGCTGCAGGATACCATAACATACCTCCAGCATAGCATGCTATTCAGTACAGAGACAGCAATTCCATTGTAAACTGGAAGGTACTATCCGCTCAAATAATCTAATCCAACCAAGGCAAGAACATAACCGATGTCAATTCTCTTTGAAACATCTAAAGTATTGTGTATCAGATAAATTAATACAGCCATACATTTATCAGAGATACAATGTTATTAAGAGTTTAACACTTCAAGCAAAAAATCAATAATTGGGTTTTCTTTTGAAATTAGCAACAGGCAAAAATTAAACATGCTATTGCTCCTTCATAAATCCCATTATGTAAGTACCATTTAAAAAAATGTCACTACTGATATAGATGACTGGCCATGGTACACTGACCAATGTGCAATAATTCCAACATACAGGATAGCAAAATCGAGACAAGAATAATTTTTCTAAATATAATAAGAATTTTAGTAAATAGAAGATTTGCAATGAATTGGATGTCAGGTAATCAAAAGAGAATTCACAGATAAATGAAGTTGTTATACATTGCAATGGCATTATGTCCCTTTGTAGAACCAAAGGTCCGAAAGGAAGTGGTAAACATAGATAAATGTAGTAGAAACTTTGTTTTATCTTACCACTAATAGATCTCAACGCGTTCAGGAAAGGATCAGCTCAAGATTTTAGGTTAAAGACATTAATGGATTATGGAATACCTCACAAAGAACTGCGCCGGTTTTTAGATCACCCTAAGCCAAGTGTTCCCCACCCTGCCTTACCAAGTATCTGAAATAAAGTAACAAAGTTGGGATTAGCCTTCATTCATACTTTATTTGCAATTCTAAAGCCCCAGTGATGTAAAAATTCAGAAATGATGAGGTGCTGCCAAAATTCAGTGGCACCAACAGGTCAAAAAAAATAAGGACAATCTTTTATCGTAATGAAATTCTTCATTGATTGCAAACAAACAGAGGTTAGTCGCCAAGTAAACACACATAAGTCAGTCATCAAGTATTAGATGGTACACCTATATTAGTTAGATTTACTTTCCGACGTGTACACATTTGATTAATTGAACACAATTATTTTGATTAATTGGACATCACATACTGAAAGAAATAAAAAATAAACCTACAACCAATTTAGAATGTTTTTTCCTCTAGAAAGTTAAACTTCACGTTAACCTGATCCTTCATCCAATTGGTAAATTAGAGAAATATAAATACATGATTGGCTCCACTGCCCCCAAAAGCTAAACTTGCAAGTGTGAATAAGCAGCAATACCCGAGTTTCCTTTAAGGTGTACCGCTCCAATAGTGTCTTCTCATTTGTGAGCACCTGATGCTCAGGAACAAGAACATGCTCCTTGATGTTTATAAGCAACCCGACATCCTGTTCATTGCCTTAATTAGCAGATAGAACATAGCTGATTGTCAAAATGCAGTGGCTTGTTATTGTTGTTGTTGTGTTACTTTTCCTTGACTTTTTTTTTGTAAAGTTCTTGCTTAAGAGATTCCTACAACCACAAATGGTGTACGTAAGATATTCTTTAGATAATCGCCATTTGTACAAAAAAAGATAACTTCACTAATTAGATTTCCTTGCGTACTTGCTTAAGAAAAGGAAACGTCCATGAGAGCCATGACAGGTGAGCCGCAATTTCAGTTTTTAACATTAGTGTGAACCAAATAAAAAAATAGGAATGTATTACAACATTCTAGAACCGAATGAGCGTCACAAGATAAAAAAAGAAGTAAAGAAACAAATGAACAGGCTTGATCGAAAAGAGTAGCAAGTAGGACACAAACCGAGAATTTGTTATCTGCTTCATTCTCGATGATATTTGAGACGACTGAGGAGGGATTCAATTTCCCTTGCCCTCCCATTTGCATTGATTGATTCAGTCGAGGCACCAAAACGCTGATGCTAGTGTTGGGCACGCAGCAGGCATCTTATCCTTGACAGGAGGTCGAGGAATTCATGAAAGCAGTCGAATGTGACTTTGGGATCTGGTGGACATCTGCGGGGCAGCTGATCTCCATCTCCCGAGCGCCACCGTCGTAACCTCCTCCTTCCCCGCCTGCCACCCGGCTCCAGGGGCGTCGTGCTCCCCCTGGCATGCCACCACAGAGCACTGCACGGCCGCAAGTAGCAGGTCTAGCACCACCGCTGCTCCCGGTTTCTGAGATGGGCTGTAGGACACGCGCAGGGGAAGCTGCCGTGGAGGGAGGCGCAGCTAGGAAGGCCGATTTGCAGGCGAATCGAGTAGCCAGGACGGCCCCAGGTTGGTGTCGCGAGTGGGGGAGGCTGGAGGCGGCCGGAGCTCGAGTGAGGGGGAGGCCGGAGGCGCGCGGATCTTGAACCACCTACCGCTCGGAGACCAGGAGTGCCGACGGCGGGCAAGGATTTGTGCGGAGGAGGAAGGGGCCCTTTGACGGCTCGATTCGCCCACAAATCAGGCGCCGGCGGCGTGGAGGCAGCGGTCTGGAACCGAGTGTGGCCGCGATGGTGCAAATCCCCAGAGCATGGGGGATCCGCAGCGGGGAGGGCAGCCGCTGTGGCGTTGGGCGTCGCGCTCGTGGGGAATCGAGCCGGCGAGGCGGCATCAACGACGACCGTCGATCCGCTGGCGGCGTTGATGGGGAGGCGGCGTCATGGGGGTGGCGCTGCCGCGAGGGGAGGCGACGTTGTGGGGGAGGTGAGTCGCGAGGGAGAGGGACGCCGCCTCTCGCCAGCCACCCGGAGCCGCCATCACCGGAGCCTGCCACTTATCCCCCGCGGGAGCCGCCCGGGCTAGGAACGGAAGGGAAGCAGAGATTCCGGGTGGGTAGGCTGAGGCTCGGTGAAAAAAAAATCACGAGAATTGGCGGAATCGTTTCGGAACACCAGGTTTTGTCGGTCTGCTTCGTCTGTTTTGGTCCGCTGCTATACCGAGGGCCTGACATGTGGGGTCGCCTGTGAGAGGTACATGGTAATTTTATTGGTCTATGCTAATTTCAATTGTTTAGGTTCTTTATAGTATAGACATATGTCTAGCTACTTCCTAGTTCTCCACATATGAGTCCAATTATTATCTTAGCATTATGAAGCCAAACTTGACTTTGTTTGTGAGATATAAAAATAACAACTTTCAAGCCAGAAAGTTGTCTAGATAATTTGTTAGAAATTTGTTATTTTTGTATCTCACAAACAAAATAGAGTTTGGACAAGATATTTTACAAGGTTGTGTATTATCATATCGTCTACATGTTTGATTTGTTTGGTGAATTTAGACAACTTTTTGTTGTGGTTTGCACGGATTTTCACGAAGGTTGCGATATCCACCAGATATATTTCCAAACTATAAATGAACATAGACAATAAATAAAGGTCCCACATCAAACACTATTGATAAATAATTTTTATTAAAAAAACTTAAATATAACATTTCAAATTCTATTGATATTGGGTATTTAATATTTAGATAAAGAGCCAACATAAAATATAATTAATTAGTAGCTAATTTTTAAAATAAAAATACTAACAAATGTATTTGAATACCAAAATTAATTCAATTAAAGAGTCTGTCAAGGATTAAAATTACCACATTGATTATAGAAAAAGACGACGACTCATCAGCCCGCTTCAACCATTGCAGCAGAGAATAATAGATACTCTTTCCATACTGAGATGTAAAGTATTTTGCTTTATCCTATGACAAAGTAGTCTAAGTTTATAAAATTTATAGAGAAGTACCATCTAACACATAATAAGTAAATTAAAAATATATTTTATAGTGGATCTAATTATTATCATTTGATATTCAAAATATTGTTACTCTTTTTTGTAAATTTAATCAAACTTAGAATAGTCTAAATTTGACTTATGACAAACCAAAATATCTTATGTTTCGATGGAGGGATTATAACACAAGGGACCAAAATGTCTTTTATTTCAGGATGGAGAGAGTATAACACAAGGAATGGAATCTAACCAAATAAAAATACAACATCTTCCTTTCATTTGGAATTATGGCATGAGAAAAGGAAAAAAATTACTCCACCAAAAAACAATCGAGATTGGTAGATCGCAGAAGCTCAATAGATATATGGTGGACTTGCCTATCCGGATTCTGAGTCATCGACCTAGCGTGAGTGCTCATATTTTTTAGATTTATTTTAGAATTTTACCGACACTATTCTTTAGTGGTAAGTAACATGCTCATCGACAAAGATGTCTGTGGTGATATTTTAGGTGCGAGTGCTCATATGAGTGAGAGCACAGAAGGGATAACGTTAGTTCTAACTTTAGATCCTTTTGTGTTTGAGTCTACCCTATACTTCCACAATGGAACATTGCTGATGATTTGACTTTCATCAATTTTAGGATCTGCTATAGGGGCGGATCTTGGGACTGGGCAGGTGGGCCCTGGCCCACTCTAAGATTTGGCCCAAATGCTCTTATATCTCTGTTTTTCTCATGTTTATTTTTATTTATTATTAATAGAAAAATAACTACCGATTATATTGATAATTGAATTGTGGCGGAACCACCCAAAATAAACTGGACCGAGTGCGCTAATCATTGTTGCTAGGCAACTCTGATCCAACTCGCACTACTACGGTAGTTTCTCGAGTAAAGTTTCGATTAAAACCACACTATCCGGGATCGAAACAAATAGCAACTCACACGAAGTCGAGCCCATAGAGTACAACACAGAAAATTTCTTACACCTCAGAGTTGCAGCAAAAATTTAAATTATTACAAACCAGTTCAGAATAGTAGAGTACTACATAGTTCTTACACTAATACGGTTCTTCAAAGTATCATTATTCAGCGGAAGATTAAAAACACGAGGACTAGCTATAAGTAGGATGTCACAATGAAGCCCGTACGTGACATCACTCAGCAGAAGGGGTGTCAGCGCTCGCTGAGGGACCATCCCACTCAATAGACCAACCCGGAGGTAAAGTGCACGGCCAAGTCAAGCTAGCAATCATATCCTCAAAATCAGTACCTGAAAAATAGTGCCACAAGTAAGACTGAGTATACTAATACTCAGCAAGTCTTACCCGTCACCGTTATACTTAGTCTGTTATCTAGACATGCAAGGCTTTGTAAAGTTCTGGGTTTGTTTTGCTGAAAAGCAATAAAGAGTATATCCTTATTTTCAAGTTTTAGCTTTTAGATTCTATGTTGATTAACCATTCTAGATAAGTATCTTATCTCTAAGCATGTATGGTAGTAAAACATTAATCATACAACAGAGTTTATCATCATCATGCTCAACTTGTTACTCTATGTGACAGAAATTGTTAAGCAGTCTTAAATCGTGAGAGGCGGACGATTCGAATCGAGTTTCTTAACCTTGCAAGGCAAACCTAACACACACGTACGGGGAACTACGCCACCCACACTACTTTTCCTCTTTTTTTTCTAGTCCGTGGATCCCGATCACCCCCTTGACTATAGAGTTCGACCACTCTGCAGCCGCATGTTGCGCTCATCCTGGACCAGGTCCAAAAGAGGGTGAATGGTCGTTCCACTAACCAGTCCAATCAGGTACTTAAGCTTACCGATTACCATATTTCTCGGCATGTGGCCAGTACTTTTAAAAGCTTAACGAAATGTGCCACACACCGCGACCTTAACATCTTTTCTCTACACAAACGGGGTATCACAAGTACCACAACCCGGTCATCCTTATATTACTGCAGAATGTAAATTCATGCAGCTCTTATGATCTCGTGAGCGGCAGGAAACCACTCGTCTTTTACCGGTTCTAATTAGCTGAGCATCTAGTCGAGATAACCCGAGTAAACATTACGTAGGAACCTAAAATCATGCATCTAAGGTTACAAACAACTCCTGAAAACTTAAATGCACAAATTAAAATTTTATCATAGAATAAATAGGCGAAAATAATAGGATCAAATACACTGGGCTTGCCTTCTTGGGCACTGTTAGCCTTGGGCTCTTCCGGACTTTGGCCCGGTCTTGAACAAGTTCAGTTAGATTCAACACAGCACTATCCAGAGAGTGATTGCTTGCAGGAACCAGCTTGTAAACACCGTCAGATAAATTTACAGACTCTATATGAATGCAGAGGTGATCTTTGTTACAATATGACACAAATTCATTTCTTTCCTTCACTATAAAGTTGTAATCCAACAAAATGTGTTACTTTATGGATGAACCTGTTTAACTCAATTTACTGGGCAATCATTTATTGAGTAGTTCAAGTATTCACTTTACTTCAAAAAATGAACTGGGTGGCAGTTTTTAATTCCTAGACAATATACATAAGCACAATTGCAAAAATCAAAACAGAAGCTACAAACATGATCTGGTGCTGAAAATTTTATACAATGTAGAATAGATACACTAGAACTTGTAGTAAAATTTCAGAATAAAATATTAAAGTATGCAAGCATGAAAAATGATTAAAATAGAGCATGCTAGAATCAAACTAACTTTGTACAAAATGATATACAAGGTTTCTGGAGCTCAAAATTTTACAGAGACCACTACACATGATATGCTAAGCACTGTAATTTTTCCAGCACTAAACTAAGTATATATTAGGAGAAATAATTTCGACAACTTAGACATGAACATATCAAGATTTATTTCTACAGAGAGCTGTACAAGGTTTCTATGTCTCAAATTTTTTACCAGAGTCTAGTATACTCCTAAAATGCTTCAGTAAAAATATCAGCTATTATATCCAACAATAAATTTAACAGGGAATATATCTAAATGAATGAATGCTTAAATATTCGAGATATAAACTTTTAAGCAAAGCATCCTAAACTTTTTACACAGGATCAGGATACATATATTAAGCTTGGGCGCAAATATCATAAGCATTCATGCAATATTTCAACCAGAATAAAAATAACAAATCTAGCCATGTTATAGCTCAACAACTGGATCCCAAATTTTACAGGCAGGTTTATATGACCCAAAGGGAGTACCACAAATTATTCCAAATTTTTCTGAGCACAAGAACTATTTATTACAATAAAGTGATACTTATCATGGATTAAATCAATTATATAGTTATACAGATTCAAAAATTTCTAAACTTGCGCATGATATTTGACCAGAGAACTCAGAGAAACATGAACTCAGAGAAAAAGTTTCAGGTATAGTACTCAAGTATTTTGACCAGAAACAATATATGAACTATACTAGTAGATCTTGGAATAATTAAGTTTTCACCTAGTTATAAAGATCCATTCGAGTTCAAATTTTTACCAAACACTAGAAATAGCATGAGACAACATCCAACCAAAAATCAGCTAAAGTTACTAAGTACAACACATAGAAAAATTATTCCCTAATTTTTCTTGTATTTAACCTAGAGATAAAAATATCCAAAATTTGCATATGGTTCTGTGGACAAACTTGCAGATCTTCTTACAAGGATTCCATAAAAGTTGAGATTGAATTTTTATCATTTTTTTGTGATTTATTAGGCATTTTCAAAGTTCATTGGAATGGATTTACAGGTTGATGTATCTTTTCTATTTTAGCCCCTAGAATCTTGCACGAAGGACCCTAAAATTATTTTAGTTCTTGCAATGGGGTCCTTGGCCGAAGGAGCTCGGGGATTCCCGGGCGGATTCTGGCGAAATCCGTCACCGGCGGCGAGGGCTAGAGGGTGGAGGAGTATGGGGAGACCACGGCGAACCTTTCGGTGGGTCGGGGTGGGGTTGAGGCGGTCGGAGGAGGCGGCTCGATGGTGGCCGTGGCGCGGTGGAGAAGAACGTCCGGCTCCGGCGAGCTCGAGCCTGCGCGGCTGGGTCCAATAGCTCCACTGGGGCTCGGTGAAGGTGAGAGGAACCTCGGCTGAGGCAATGCAGGGGTGGAGGTGGCTCGTCAACGGTGGAACAGGGCTCGCTAGCGAGGGTGGCAATGGCGGAGAGGCGGAGAGTGGTGTTCGCGTGCGATAGAGCACTGGGGTAGGTATTTATAGGCTGTGAAGCTTAAGGGCTAAGGGAACGGGTGCTGGGGGAGTGCTACTCGTCCTGGAGAAGCTCGCCCGGGCCCAACTGGCCGGCGGCGGTGCTGGCGGAGGCCTAGGGTGGCGTGGCGGCCGGAGGAGCTGGCGGGGGCATGTGTCGGCCGGAGGAGGTGACTTGGAGGAGCGATTTTGGCTAAAATGGGGGCCGTCGGGGCCACTTGGCCGGCCAGCGCGGTGGACGTTGTCCACCGGCGGCGTACGGTGCGCCAGTGAGAGAAGGGGAAGGAAACAGGGCACTTGGGACCTGTTTGTAATTTCTAGAAATTCCAGGAACTTTTCTGTAAACTAAAATTTTCTCCCTCTTTCTGGCCTCAAATGAAAAACTTTTGAATACAAATTTTGTTCAGTTTTTCAAGATCTACAACTTTTGTTTCAGGCACTTTTTCATTTGAGATTTAGTTTTTGAACTATTTTGTAATTGCTACTTTGCATTAAAGGGCCTCCAAATTTATATATTTTTGAATTGAATTTGACTGAAGTTACTATTGAGCACATGTTACTAATGGGGTCAAATTCGGCCTACAATTATTTGTGGCACTTGTTTGGGACATGATTTGGGTCTGAATAAATTGTTTGCTCCCTCACATGAGTTATTCAAAATTGTGAGTTTGAATTTGAAATCACCTTTAGTACTTGATTTAATTTCTTGTCTCACATTTGTATTACAATTTGATTTAATTTGCTTAAATGTGCCTTTTAAACACCTAGGGTGTCACATGAATTGAGAAGGCGAAAGGTGAGAAATTATATCTTTTAAATTAGATTGATTTATTTACTAAAATATTTGGAAAAAATATTCTATTGGACCACCCTAACCAGAAATTCTAGATTCGTCTCTGATCTGATAGATATATCAATTGTCAAAATTGTTCAAAATACAAGTCAACACTCGAACTCCGAAGAACATGCCTGGATTGTGTGATTGCTGATATTTTTCTTTTTGAAAGTTACCAGGAGCACTGCTTGTCATTTACTCCATTGTGTGATTGCTGATATTTTTCTTTTTGAAAGTTACCAGGAGCACTGCTTGTCATTTACTCCATGGGTCCCTCCATATTGTAAAGAAAGTAATTTTAAAGTTTGTCTTAAGTCAAACATTTTAAATTTTGACTATAAATAAATTCTTTTGGGTTGAGTTTGAAAATTTGAAAGCGTTGTAAGTAGATTCATCTTGAAATCTAGTTTCGTAAAAATATATATTGACTATATTTTATAAATGTTTTAGCAAAAAAATAATAGTCAAAGTTTTCTAAAGACCATATCGATGTCCGAAACAACTTCCTTTACCATATGGAGGGAGTAAGAGCAAGGCAATAATACAACCTTCTGTTGACTGTAAGAATTTTTGCAGCCCTCAGCCTATTTGTATAGTGGTTTAGTTTTTCATCATTAATATATGACTCACTTATCTTTCTCACAAAATTTCTTGATTTTTGTGTCGAAGCTGGCTGCAAGCTTACAACCGCTTTTTCTCTCTCTTCTCCACCTTAGCATTCGGCCTTGTTACAACTGATCATAATACTTGCTCTAAGAGGGAAGCAAAGAGGATTACGGTTAACATGGAAACCAACAAAAAGGAGGATGGTGTCGGGTGAATCGTCAAGTTGCAGCTGCTGTACCACATCTCAAAGGAGAACGTTCTGCCATCTCCACTGCAGCGGACATCCTCCAATAACCCCTTGCCCAATCCTGATTTTCAACTTCGTCTCTTACTGTCGTCAGGTTTTTCCTCCAAGCTAGTTTGTAGAGGTTTGGTGTCAAATCCCTTGGCACTCTTCCATTGGTCCAGCAGCATGGCGAGAACTTATTAGCTGTTCTGCCATCTCCAACTTGTACTGTGTGCTTGCTTGAAAATCTGTTAGTCAATCTCATCACATGGTGGAGAGGTGCCCACCCAGAGCCTGTCCTGATCAGTTCATGCAAACCAAAGCCACCTCAACGGAGTGCTCTACGTCTATGTTGCCGCGCGGCCACCGGCGTCCCGTCCGTCGCTGACCGTCGGGACAGGCGGACAGCACAGGGATCCCACGCGCCTACCACTACCAGACGCCTTACCCGTCGCCGCCCGCCACGCAGCGGCCACGACAGCGAGGCCCGGCAGTGCGCGTGCCGTGATCCCATGGGCCATGAGTACTGCCCACCGGTCGCTTAGCACGAAAGAAAAAAGAGCATCTTCTAGGCCGGCATAGCGGCCGGGAAGGCCGGGCGTGTTTGGCTGGACGCACGAACAAGGCCGAGCTCTCCTCTCATGGGTTGTTTGATCGTGAACAGCGAGGCATTGAAGTGTCCTTCGATTTTGGAATGCGATCTCCTCGATGCTACAGTGGATTCCAATCTCAGCGGAGCTTATCTGCCGTCCAAGGAGCTCCACCTTCAGGTTCTAGCGTGCTCTTGACTTGGCACTGCTACAGCAATGTCGCTAGCTTGAGGACGTAGCGACTTTGGGCTCGTGACTTTTTTGTTCACCTTTTCGTACCAAATAAACAAGACCTTTTTTTTATATATATGCTGCATTCATTCGCAGGGAAAAAGAGAAGCCAGAATACCTTTTAGATTACCCCAGTGGCTTATTTTCTTTTGAGTAAAATGCACCAGAGATCCTTCAACTTGTAAGAGGGTGTCACTTAGGTCCATCAATTTCGAAATTGTATTTCTGGGTCCATAAACTTGTAATCTCTGTCACTTAGGTCCACAAACTCTGAAAGTCCATTCCTAGGTCCATAAACTTGTAATTTGTGTCACCTAGGTCCATCCCTCCACCTAATCTTAATGCACTGATACTGCACCAACTTGATCTACACGGTGCCCACACGTTGCTGGAGTTAGAAGGGTGAAATTTGAGCCTCGATTTTGAATCAAGAGCATAGGGAGAGGAGACAGGAGGGATGAAAGGCTTATTTTGGAGGTTATTGACATGTACTATGATTCAAAGGGAAGCTTACAAACTGCCATTGATGAATTATGGAGCTTAAATCTAGATATGACTCAATAATATGGGTGGAGAGGATGGGGTGATGACTTGGGAAAGGTGGAGGATGTCACAGAGAGACTCAACAATATGGGTACTGTGGTTAGGGATATTGTATCCTCCATGGAGCTAGTAGCCGGATATGGTGGCACCAGATGTTGTGGCAAAAAATCTCATGACGACGTTAGACTTAGGTCAATCCAGAGTGGTTCTCGGTGGTTGAAATATATTCGACAACGATATTGGGGCGACCTTTGTAGGCGCGTCTGTGGCCGCATGACTGCTCATGGATGGAGATTATGGATATAAAAATGCACTTTTAGAGTTTATGGATCTAAGTGGCACAAATTACAAGTTTATGGACCAAAAAATGCACCATTAGAGTTTATGGACCAATATTTTCTAAGTTTATGGACCTAAGTGACATAGATTACAAGTTGATGGACCTAGAAATGCGTTTTTAGAGTTTGTGGACCTAAATGACACACCCTTACAAGTTGGTGGACCTCTGGTGCATTTTACTCTTTTCTTTCAAAGATTATACCATGTTGAGGTTAACGTATCTTGTTGTTGATTAGCACGTCGCCAACCATAAAAAATTATCGCTGATAGTTTTCAAAATAAATTCAAAAAAATTTATACTCGGTGCTTGGATAAGTTTCATCACATCGGTGACTTCTTTGGTAGTCCACGGGAAAAAATAGAGAAAAGACGTTACAAGTGTTAGTACACCAATTTAGATGGTCATCAAGTACCAAGTGTTTTTGGTAACACGTTCCAGTGATTTTCTAATGTTTTATTACATCTATTAAGAATTACTAGCAATTGTATCGCTACTTTTGCTGGTTTTGACCATCAAATTACTATGTGTTCATATCCACGGCGTTAATTCTTGAATTTCGTATTCTTATCTATTTCTACACTATGAATTTGAATGAAGCAAGATTAATGGTTGGACCAACATTTCATATGTTTGTGCCGTTTAAGGGCCTATTAGATGAAAGTAGTTCACATGAATTTTTAAGAAAAATATTATGGAGGAAAGGAATCATGTCAACACGTTTAGAACAAAGGAAATCTAAGTTCTGTTCCGGAGGAAAGGAAACCAACGATATGCAAAGCATGAAAAATAAAACATCCACTCCAACCTAAGGGAATGAATCTTTGCTCGCTCGCACTCCCATCTCTACTCACCCTATCACATTTCTGTTCCTCCCCTCCCGCCGTGGGGCGATGTGTGTGGCCTGTGGCCATGTACTCCACCTTTGGAGAAAAATATTTCTATGATTATTGAATTATTGTGTGTCCCATTCTATTTTGTACCGGTAGGTCTAGGGTCTGCTAGGATAAGTATATGACGTAGTCATAAACTAAATAATGTGCTAACCAAAAGCATCTAAAATCACACTAGAATACAGCAGTGCAACTTACTAATTTTTCATGGGAAGGGCATGGGATGGTCTAACATCCTTCCTGCAATCCAAACAATCTAAAATTTTCATTCCTATGTTTTAGAACCCTATAGTTTTTCCCTTTTCGCTCTACCTCATTCCTATGTTTTTTTTCATTCCTCTATTTTGCACTTGTTCAGGCCCGTTCCTGTGGGTGTGCAACAGATTCGACCGAACAGGGCCCCCAATTCCAAGGGGTCCCCAAATTCTGACGCTCCAGCCCATTAGGCCTAGTAGAATTAGGCAATCAGCCTATGTTTCCTTGTTGCCAGTGCTCGATTTGCCTTTTCTGCGGCCGCAGCGCACCAGCGACGTCTCGCCTTCTCACGCAGCTTGCACATTGTCGCGATTAGGGCAGTAGCGACTACGAGCAGGGTAGGGACGGCCGCCGGCAGCTCCGCAGCGCAGGCCGTAGGGTAATAGGGCATCGCCGGTCGCCGCGACGCAACGACGGCACACCATCTCGACGACTTGACCGGCTGACTCCACAGTCTGCACGCCTGCAGGCTCTACGTGTTGATTGCCTGAACCTGAACTTCAAGAACCGTAAGTCAGTGCTACTTGCTAGTTACTGCTACTAATGCTAGTATTGTTAATGACATAATTCCTTCGGTAATATCTAGTTTTAACACACACATTGTTTCTTTTAATTTCAGGTATCTGATGTTGAGAATGATGTGAAAACAAGCAGTGAGGCTAAAGGTTTAGCAAATAATGAACTTGGAGAGTATGAATTTATAGTAAATAGGTATTCAAGTAAAGATTATGCAGGCAAAATTAAATAGGTATGACTTGATGTTTTTTGTTGCTATTTCATATTATAATGTATTCGTTAATTTTATGTTATATTTTGCTAGTCAAGTAAGTAGGCCCCACTTTAGACATTTGTACAGGCCCCCATTTTTGTCGGGACGGCCCTGCACTTGTTCGTTCCAAACAGGCCCTTAGTCTGATCCAATGTGTGTTCCGGAAATATTTAATCATCATGCATATAGCTTATTTGCGTAGGGACTATACATGAAGAGGGAGAAACATACAAGCAGGAGAGCGGACGTGGAGGCACTCTTTATCTCCGATTGATAACTCTTTGGACTTTGCCATATTTGACTTGAAGAGGCAATAATCGATGCACTATTGTAAGTAATTGACGTGATTATTCAAACGTGTTTAGAGGAGGCCATCTGATGATGTGGAACACACAATGCAAATCTATTGCCCATTTGCTAGTATTCTGCTGAAATTATTGGCCTATGTACTGATTGGGGTGGTGCCTTATTAACAAGCAACAACACTGGATAAGCTTTCAGGTTGGTAACGGGTAGCATGATAGGTCGTCGTTGCTCAGTTAATCCTCCAATCAAGCTGTACGAAGTTTCCTTGAGTCGATATAACTAATCCTATACGCATTATTGATATTCTGACTGGGCTGTTATTGATGTCTTTCTGTTTTCTAAGAAGCTTATGGCTAATAATTGGCCGACAATAAAAAACTATTTTAGGCTTTCTGTTGTACCAGTTAATTTTCCAACTTCAAAATACTTGTGGTTTTTTAGGTATGTTAAATAAAACAGAAAAACAAAGCAGAAATATTGTACTTGCTTGCGCGAGTGTCTCATGCATGCATTACTTTAAACACAACCTGGATGAAAAATACCTAAATAAACGAGGGTGGATTTCTTGAGACTCTAGATAAGCTAGTCACAGCACTTATCTTCTATCTTGCGAAAAATGTTTACGAGAACAACAACTTGTTAATTTTCTACTCCCTCCATCCCTAAATAACTGTTGTCGTTGGTGTTCATACCACAAGTTTAACTCAATTTATAGAACATGTTTGTATCTCCAAATAAATTTACTAAAAAACTAGATTAAAAACCATAAGTATTAATATTTTTAATATATATTTAGTCAAAGTTATTTCTCAAGAAATAAAAACGACAGATATTAAGATGGAGGGAGTAGGTGTTATCCACACCGAATACATCCGTAATTTTCGATCACATCCTCCTTAATCGTCTGTAGTTCTAACATACTCAACGTTATTGCATCCAGTCAATCACAAAGAAAATAACTAGACAGCTCGACAGTCATACCAGGACGATGGTGATCGGCTGATGATGCCAATAGGCAATGATTATTAGGGTAGTAATATGAACCATAAGGTGTGCCATCTTGTAACAGAAGGTTTACATAGAATTAATTATACTGCTACGTAGGACTTTTAGTTTACTTGGCACCATAATGAATGAGAGAGACATAGTGGAGAGAGGACGAAACTAGGTCTCATGCAAGATCCAGTATCAACACGTAAATGCAACTCCAACAATCTCTATAAACTGATCTAAAAAGGTAAAAAAGTAAAAATGTAGGAAAAACAACAGCCTAGGTATCCGACATCCCCTTGCAAATCCATCAAGCTCGCCATATCGGCCCGCTCCCTCGGCCTCTTTGCCGAGCCGCACGCCCTCGCCATCTGCGAAATCCCGACTCGCGATCCTCGTTCCCGCGCACCCTCCTGTCCTTGTGCACGCCATCATCGTCCTGCTCGATCGTCCTCCTCTCCCACAGCGCCTCCTTCTGCTCCTCTCTCCCCATGGCGCGCAGCGGAGCACCACACAACATGCTCTGCTACTTCTCCATACACCAGCGTAGCACAGCCCCTTCTCCATCCTTCCCCTCTCTCCACCGCAAGCACCAGCGGCAGCCATCACCTCCCCCAGATCCACAACAGGCCAGCGGCGCCCCATCCTCCATGGTGCCTCCCCTTTCCTCTTCTCCAGCGCTGGCCTACTTCCCTCTCTCCATGAGCATCCCCAGGCCAGCGCGGCCAGGCAGCACGACGCGGCGGTCGGCGAGCCCCCTTGCGGCGGCGCGGCACCACCCGCAGAGGCATGGCCCCCGGATCCAGGCCATGCCTTGGCGCGGGCGGCGAGCCAGTCCCGGGTGGGTCCCTGCAGGGTGACCCCAGCCGAGCGCAGCCACCGGCGGGCGCGTCGCGCGCCTACAGCCCTCCCCCTTGCTGGCGGCTGACGCGGTGGCCGACACTATTACACAAATCTTTACTGAGGCGGATAAAAAACATTAACACTGGCAAATTTTGTAACCACCTCTAATGTATCGTCATAATTAATGCAACATTAATTGAGGCGGTTTTTTGCCCGCCTCAGTTAATAAAATAGAAAAAAAGATCAGCCCGCCAAGCCCATCTAAAGCCCTGCAAGCCCATCGTGGCCACTGCCCACTCCTCGTCCGGCGCCGGTCACCGCGTCGAAACCAGCTGCCGTGCCGCGCGTCCCGAGCCCGCCGTGCCGCTCGGGGCCACTGCGCCGGCCGCCACGGACGCGGCCGCCGCCGATGCGGCCGCCGTCGCCCGCCGCCCAGGGCTGCCACAGGGTCAGGGCCGCCGCATCTTCGAGGCCGCCGATGCCGCACGGGGCAACAGCCACCGCCCGCCATCGAAGAGAGGGAGGGGAGGGGAGGATAGGAAGAGATCAAAGAGATAGGGACGGGAGGAGTGAGGAATGAGAAAGAAAACCTAACTCAAGTATATATTGTTGGACTCAATTAGCGGGTCGGGTTGGACTTTTTTAAAGTTGGGTTTGGCTTATGTGTTTTTATAAAACGACCGACTCATAAAATAAACCTATTAACAGAGACGGTCATCTTAACGTTGACCGCTTCTGTTAATTGATTTTCAGAGGCAGTTTAACCACCTCTGTTAATAAAAAGTGACTGCCTCTATTAATGCTGGGCATTAATAGAGACGGTTGTGTTTTGTGCCCGCCTCAGAGTTGTTAAAAGAAGGCCTCCGTTAATACATTTTTGTAGTGTGCGGGGCTGGGGTGGTGGACTTATGCGCTGCCGCCATCCGTGTGGTCGTGGCCATGTACGGGGGAGACCGCCGTGGAGCAGGCAGAGAGCAGGCGGGAGAGGACGAGATGCCGATGGACCTTCCTGTAGCCACCTCGCCATGAGGTCCTGCGTCAGCGTAGCCTCGCCGGACGCCGAGGAGTGTGAGGGAGAGGTTGAGGTGATTTGAAGAGTCAATTTAGAGAGGCTGGTGTTCCCTATCTTTTGAGTAGCTTTTTATTTTTTATCTAGTCTTTTATCTCTTTCATTTAGATAAGTTTTTTAGCTAGCTTCTTGGAAACGCTCTAAACCAATACGCTAGACACTACAAGTCATTGTGCTTTAGGGGTGCAAATTAGTGATATTTAGGTGTACCTTAATCCCTTTTTAGTTCAAAATTTTGTACTAATTTTAAAATGAGATCTCAATTTAGAAAATTAATACAAAATTTTAAACTAAAGAGGGTTGGAGGTGCACCTAAGGATCACTAATTAACACCCCTATTGTGCATTGAGAGTGAGGTAGTGTCTTCATAATAAATGGAGAACAAATATGATAGGTGGAGAAAAGAGAGTGAGTTTAATAAGAATCCACACTAAAACATCCTAGGTTGTAGAGTGTAGTTTCTAAAGATGGTGTCTTGATTACATGGGAGTTTCTGATTCCAGCTAACGGTTAATGGCTATGGCCATTCCTATCAACAAACCTAGAATAATTGCTACTTGAAGTGTGAACATTCCCTTCGGAAGTGTCCCGATAACTTCTACTTTTGGTTCTGAATCTGAATCATCTTAGGAGTATAGCTTTTACTGGTGGCTAATCCTCTGATGCAATGCCTTCCTGCATCTATTGAAGGAGCAGCAGAACATGATTCCTCCATTCTCCCATAGACAATGGAGGATCAGAAGTAGAGCAAATCATGAGGATCGAATTTGTACCCTAATAATCATTGAGCTAGCTAGCAGCCCCAAGTTCTCTCCAAGGGACAAGAAGAATCAATGAAAGATCCTGTGAAATCAGAACTGGACCTACATATGCGACCGACCCAAATACGATACGCCACTCGAAGCAAATATTAAAATCAAGAATTTTCAGTACATGCGCATCCAGAATAGTTTAGATTTGAACCAGTGACCTGAATATGGTTTTAGCATGACCATAGCCTCTGGTTTGATCATAACCACATATACCTCTTGTGGTGGTCAAGCTCAGACATGTCACGAGCCAATGGTGGTTTATTTGTTCTTTTTTTCTCCTCGAGGCAACAGCGGGGCAATGCAAGGAGCCAAGGAGCTCAGTGTAACACCTCAGGTGTTAATTACATGTCATTAAGGCTAATTACGGCCGTTAGCGCCACAAACCACTGGAGGGAAACTTTTTAACAAGTCTGGGCCAGTTCAGCCCGGACCGGTCTGACCGGTATAGTCGACCGGTCTAACCGGTTGAACCCGAGTTGGCGGGTTTGGGCCCCACAACATTTAAATGACACTCTCTCTCTTCTCCCCATCATCTCCCTCACCCTCCCCGTGCTCAGCCCGAGCTCAGGCTCTCCCCCTCTCATTCCTCCCCCAAACCCTAGAATCCGAATCCCTCCCTTCCCACTTGATCCAAGGTTGAAGGGAGCTTCAATCGGCGTGGAGGATCATCAACTCCCTGTGTTCCTTCCTTGAGTCGCTTGGATTCAAGTTCTTGGTGCAAGGGAGAGCTCACCTCAAGGTAAACAAGGGTTTGGCTCGATCTCTCGTTCTAAATGGTTGTGATCGATTCCCTCCGGTCAAATACGTCCTAGTGTATCCCTAAACTTGATCCTAGAAGGGTTTTAGAATTGGTGGACGATTTTCGCCGCGTCACGGATTCTAGCTTCTGTTCTGGTTGGGACCGGTCGGAGGGACCGGTCTGACCGGTGATGCGGCTGGGTTAGTGTGACCGGTCTGACCGATGGGGGTTGGCTGAGAGGTTGTAAAGTCGGGGTAGCGGGTACAATCGGCTAGAAATTATTTTGGCTATTAGTTGCTAGTAATTTTTATAAGTCATGCACGCATTCTCATGTCATATGCATATGCATACGTGTAGCAGCCGCGGCGGAGGAGGTCGTATACGAGGTGGTTGCGGAGCCACAGGAGTCGCAGGGGCAAGCCCCGCAGGAGGAGGTTCACGGGGAGTCGGCCCAAGGCCCAACTCACCCCAGTGTTGAGCAGCAAACGCAAGGCAAGCCCCGGAGCACAACCTATTAATTTAAATTATGACAATATATATATATATATATATATATATATATAACTTGTGCATTACGTATAGAAATTGGTTGAAACCCTAGTTGCATGATCGCTAGGTTTTCTGGAGTTTATACTAGTATGATAGGACGATAGTAATGCTATGCTTAAGAGTTCTCGGTAGAAGTCGAGTGACTTCTTGTCACTCGCGAGATATAGGATATATAGAAGTCGAGTAATATTTAGTTACTCGCGAGATATAGGTTATGTCCACTGATATTATAGTACCTGAGTTATTGAAATGGAGATGGAGATGTGAGACCGGGCGGGGATGATGTATAGGTATGGCCGTAGGACATGGTTCCTGGGTGCCTTAGCCCCGTCTGAGTCGATTAAGGACCGATCGTTGTCGGCAGTGCTGATCGGGGATTGAATTGTACTAACCGCATGCCGGGAGTAGGAAGTAGTCGAAACCGGTAAGCCGAGTACTGCCTTGCTTCGAAAGTACAGAACTTCTACCCACCCCTTAGGGCGAGTCGAGTGGCCATGGAGAATCGGGATGCATATGTTTACTTTTGGTGGTCTCTCGTAGGGCTCGGCTGACTATATGCAGGTGGGGCGGTTCTGTAGTTCGAGGCAGGGAGGGGAATGGTTGGCATGTATAGTCCAACGGGACAAATGTGTGCCGTGTTGGTTAGGTCCACCTTGCAAGGTTAAATCGGATCGATTCGCCGTGTCTCGCGGTTTATGAGGGCCTTGATCTCTTTGCTGCACCGTAGCAAAATGTTAGAATGTGAGTTATATACATATATACAAAATATTGAGCATATGGAATTATTTTTGCTTGCCTCACCATGATTGATATAGTGGGTCTATGCAAATATTACATGAGAGTTCATTTATATAGAACCTGGAGCTAAAATAATGAAAGTAAGGAAACTACTTTAGTCGCTCTTTCTGCAAAAATAACCACCAGCCAAATGCCGTGCATGTCTAGGTATATGGGCTAAGTTATACCCACTGGTCGGGTAAGCCTTGCTGAGTATTAGTATACTCAGGGTTTGTTGCCACAATTATTATTTCAGGACACCCGGACGTCGATTTCTGCCCCTGCTGCGTTAAATTCATCCGCAGAGAAGCAGAGGGGTGGGAAGTGGTAGAGAGAGACCCTTCAGGTTAGGGCGTTGTAGAGTTGTACACTTGAGGGCTGAGTGTGCAGCCTTCTGTTTTGCGCAGACCGGTCTGACCGGTGGTGTCGGCAGGTAGTGCCGACCGGTCCGACCGGTTGGGAGAACCGGTCTTGATGGATCAGAACTGGTGATAGTTAGAGTAGTTGTAGGATCTTTTATATTCGAACTTCAGTCACCTCTATTGTAAAGTTTTGTAAATTATTTATGTATTTGAACTCAGCTTGTAAACTCAATGTTACGTGTCGTGATCGCTATTGTATTTTTAAGTAATGTGTCGTACTTGTTCCATCTACGCCCGCCTTCGCGTGGGACTACCGGTGTTGTTTCGATCGGGCCGTGGGTTGAGAAAGGATCGCCAAATTAAGCCGTTAAATTAATGCGCCCGATGTATTCAAATGACGGCCATTACGCTTAATTAGAGTTTTAATTTGGCGGTTCCGTCACACTCAGCACCTGAATCACGTTCAAGAAAAACCAATGTGGCCGGACAGGAGCGGCAATAACGGTGATTCATTTCTCTGAACGCCACAAGGTTTTCCTTTCAGATCGAAATTGAACCAAACAATCCAAAGATTCTCATGAAAAATCTGAAGCTTGCACGTATGCCATCACGGCAGAACGCATTACCGGCAACCAGCAAATAAGAAGCAAGCATTTGCGTATACCTGTCGGTCCTGCCGAATGCGCATGCAAGTTCTGACCACCACTGGCCCGGAAGCGAGGAAAAGTTTTACTGGCACTTTCCTCGGTCGTCTGACCAGCAGTGGGATCTCAACTTCCTGAAGGCACTATCTCTGGCAGCCAATTGCAATCACGCGTTCCAGGGCTAATCATTGGTCTGGGTGTTTCACTTGCCTAATCATTGGTCCTCCATAGACTCGTGTTGCTCTTTGCACTTGCTAACCGCCACAATGCTGTCTGCAACTCTGCATAGTTGCCTTCACTTCGCTGCTAGCTTTTTTATGTGGGCTGTGTTTATTTTCCTAAACTCCTCCAAACTTTCCAAACTTTCCATCACATCGAAACATTAAATATAACAAATGACTCATGCATGGAGTACTAAATGTAGGTAAATAAAAAACATAATTGCATAGTTTTGATGTACGTTGCGAGACGAATCTTTTGAGTCTAGTTAGCCTATAATAGGACAATATTTACCACAAATAAACGAAAAGTGCTACAGTGTCCTATGTGACCTTTCCTACCAAATTTTCGCGGATCTAAACACACCCGAGGTTATAACAATGGCCATATGTCATTGACGTCTGCGAATTCTGCCGTCATCAGTGACACAAATTCAGCGCCGGCAGGTTGAGCATAAACAAATATTATAAATAATGGTAATCATAAGCGTACCACACATTAGTGCAAAGTAATAATGCGGGTAAATTATTATTTATTCTCTGGGTGAGAGAGAATTTCTGAATCATAGATACCATGGAGCCAGGCTCTGTGCGATCGCCATGACAGCCTCATCATGCATGGTCCAGTGTTTGGCTTAGCGCCTGAGCCATCCCTAGCTACCTAGCAAGTAGCAACACCGAGTGCTCGCACAGTAGCCAAGTTGACATTCTTGAGGAGACAGATGATACCAGACGAAATTTCTCTCATATTCTCCAACTGCTACTTTCTTTTTTGCTACTTACTCTTCTTCACTTAGTAATTAATATCGGGAAGGTGCATCTGTGCATAAGTCATATGTTCATATTTTTTTAGCATAATTGATGACATTACTTATGTGCATAATAATGCATTTTCAACATATGTGGTAACAGAATGTGGGCACGTGGCTGCATGTGTGGCGGCAGAGTTGACCAGCATTATTGGAATGCTCTCTGGAAATGGAATTTGGAAATTAAGGGGTCAAACTGCCAAGTGGATCCCTCCTAAAAAAACAGATATGTACCGGTTACACAGGCACACCTTATCCATGTGAACGCCTCCAAAACATTTGTTGATCTTGAGATTGATGAGGTCACTATAGATGTGTCGCTAGGGGTGCAAATTGGTGACTTTTAGGTGTTATTCCAACCCTCTTTAGTTTCAATATTGTGCTACTTTTCTAAAATATGTTCTCATTTTGGAGAAATAGTACAAATAAAGAAGATAGGAGGTGCACCTAAGGGTCATCCATGTACACCCCTATGTGTCGCCGTTAATGAGCATGCCACTTTGTTCTGAAAAAATAATTAGCCATAACTCAAACACTTGATCAGACATTGCTTCTGTAAAAAGTGAAAACAAAATCAAGCTTCTGTGCTCCATCCAATCAAAAATTTGTTTAACGTGAGAATTCAAATTTTGTACATTTTTAGAAGTCTGACTATGTACATTTTTAGATTGGACACATACCAATACGATAATTTTGTATTGACAATGTTTCAGTTTATTATTATTATTTTCTTGAAACATAATTTTTTTGATTAGTTCCTGTGCGTGTGTTCTTAGTAATTTCGTATATATTGGGCGTCTTCTACAGGAAAGACGCCCATGTCTCCTTAGTAATGGCCACAACAAAGTATTTCATTTTTTTGTATTTTAGAGGAGCACAACATATCTGACACAGCCGTATTTGTTTTTTCAATTATTGCATGGGGAGGATCAAGGATAAGTTGGGAACCAAACTCATATTTAGTCACTAAGATATTATACATTGGAAGCAAACATTTTTGTATGAGATGTTAGGATGCGTTTGGTTAAGTTGTGGCTATGAAAAAAAACTGCTGTGGGCTGTGAAAAAACTGTTGTGAGTTGGAAGCTGTGAGAAACCTGAAATCTATTTGGTTCAAAGAACTGTGAAACTGTAAATTTGTTATGAAATGTTTGTAATAGCCCCGAATATCTGAGAAACTGTTTATATGCAAATCGGTCGTAAAACCCTATATTGTTCATTATTCACATGTAAATAACCGTAATTGCAAAGAAAATTTAACATCTATATTTGCATTCCCATTAACATATGGTCCGCCATTAACGTGTGGCATCATCTCCCAAAAATTACATCCAGTTACCCCTCTCATAACCAGTGCCAGGTCGATAATTTTGAGCAGGTGGTTCCACTCTGTCGAACGGTGGGTACTGTTGCAGCGGCACTACGGCATTGGGTCCCGCATGGTGATGGCCTATTCGGTGCAGGACTGTTTGTTTCCTTTGTTTTCTCCTTTGGCTTTGGACTGCATCTTGGCGGCGACTTCAAGTGCAGGAGAGGGTGGTTTGCCGCACCGGTTTGGATTTGTCCGGCCAGCGTTGTATAGCGGAGTTGCCTTGACTGTGTTGATGCCACAATCCAATCGATCAGGGTCTCTCGAAGTTTGTTTCGAGTTCTCTCCGTGTTAATGTCCCAATCTAATCGGGTGAGTTTGAGTTGCAGGGTTTCCTGTGTTGACGTCCCAATCCAATCGGACGAGTCCTGTTTTTTTAAAAGTTCTTTTGTTTTCCTGACTATGGTCTTCTAGGGCCGTTGTCTTGTATTTTTCTTCTATATCAATGAAACTCACACTATCTTGTGTGGTTCGTTAAAAAAAAAGAGTTACCTCTCACAGCTAAGAAAAGTAGGAGAGGGCTGCCGTGAAGATTTAGGGCCCGTTTGGTTCTGCTTTTGTCAGCTGTGGCTGTGGACGAAAGTCAAGAAGACAATCAAACGACTCGGATGTCAGCAAGAAATTCACAGCAGGACAGACATTGCTTTTTTCGGCCGTGGCTCTCGATTCCTCCGTCCGAGCTCCATTCCCCGCGTGAGAGCTCCGCCGGCCGCCTCCACACGCGATCCGAGGGCGAGCTCCGCTGGTGCCTCGCCTCAGACCCACGCGCACGAGCTCCATGCTGCGCGAGAGCTCCGCCGGATGCCGTCGATCTTTTGGTTGTGGCTTTGGTTGGCTTTTAGCTTTCTGGGGGCAAAAGTCACAGACAAAAGCCAAACCAAACAAACCTGCAGGGATGAATCAAGTGGTGGGTCTGAAGCGGCTCTAGCCCCTCCTACCGCCGCCGGTCCTATGAAGCCCCTCCAACATTTTTTTTTTGCCATGGATGTACTGCAAGAGGATAACATTTTCTAGAGGTGGCCTCCTAACAATTATCTTGGATCACGTTGTATTATGGTTAATCTTTCAAGTAAGACAACTACAAGTAAACAAATATCTGAACCAACCTACATTGGTTGCTTTCCTAGTTTTAGAGGAAATGATTGGAAAATAAATACCGTAACAGCATAATTATCCCAATTTTTTGAAGACATACTTGTATTTGCTATTAATTCGCTCTTATCTTCTCGATATGTTTTTTTTATCTCAGTTAGTTGTAGCATCTATTTTCGTCTCTGGAACATGCATGGCTGTTTCAGTGAAACATGATCGAGTAGTGACAAGGCGGCAGCAGCACAGTGCCGCGTTGAATAATCGCGGAGCAGCGAAAAAGGTCGTACGCCGCCCACGGGTGGTCACCGCTGATGCATGTGGCCTTCTTTGTGTGCCTGGTCCATGCCACTCCACTACCAGCTCCACCGCACCCAGTCCCTATATAGCAGCCCGTCAATTTGGCTCCGGCATCCGCCTCCCCACTCCAGCCGAGCATTTCCTCCATTGCGACGGGGCGGGCAGGCTCGCTCGGTTCATCCATGCACGGGATGGGTGTCTTGTTCCTCTAATCCCTGAGAATAATATCGCCGCCCTTACATGATCCGTCTCCCCCGGTGATGTTTACGCGAGAGGAATTCTAGCCCGCCCGTGATCGTTGTCACCTCGCCGCGAGATTCTCCGTCCAAACGCCAGAACCAGGGTCCCCTTTTAAAGCCAGGGAGCTCCTGCTCCCGAGTTCCCCCAAACACTTCACCAGCTAGCTTGCTAGCTAGCCATGGAGGCCTCGGCAGCCGTCGAGTCGTCGGCCACCGTGTCCGCATTCGAGGTATCCAGGCGCCCGGACACGGCCAAGCTCGTGCTCAACAGCCCCGGCCCGCTGAGCCTGCGCGAGGAGCTCGCCGCCGTGGTCGGCAAGGCGTTCCGGCCACGGGCCTCCGGCGGCGGCCGGGCGCCGCGGTGCGCGTGGGTCCTCACGGCGCTGCAGTGCGTGTTCCCGGTGCTGCAGTGGGGGAGGAGCTACAACCTCAAGTCCTTCAGGAGTGACATCATGGCCGGCCTCACTCTCGCCAGCCTTGGCATCCCGCAGGTAGGTTCATTCCCCGGTAGCCGGCCGGTGATGGTGGTACATGCTTGCTCATCAATTCTCAACTTTCAACTGCTTCTTCATAATGCTTTGTTTGTCTTCACTTGAAAAATGATCTCACCAACACATAGCAACCGAGCTAGCTAGCAAACTGCTAGTAATAGTAGTCTTGATTCTTGAATTCAGTACATCTCTTTGCAGTGTCAAAAGGCTAGTGTTTCTTGCGCTAAACCTCAGTCACAGTCATGAGCTAACAATCATTAGTTACACGGCAGCAACCTACCATATGCTCCAAGGATCATAGCTTTTGTACAATTCACGCTTGCTCAATTCACAAGCTACCATGTCTCACACGCTTGCCCAATTCACGCTTTAGCAGCTAAAGTTTAGCTTCACTTGGTTCTTATTAATAATGCTTTTGTACGTCTTCACTTGAGTAATAGTGATCTCACCAACAAATAAGAACAGCTACCAGTAGTCTTGGATGATTATTCAGAACACATTTGCGCGCTGTGACACCTGGCAAGTTTTTCCTAGTCCTTAATTATCTGACATGTGGATTACTTTAACTTGTATATGATATTGCAGAGCATTGGATACGCCAATCTTGCCAAACTGGACCCTCAGTACGGCCTTTGTAAGTATAAATCATAAGCCTCTCCATGGCTGTTCACAACAATTTAGCTTGCGCCAAAGTAAACGCCATAATGATGTTTCTCCCCCGCCCTCTCTCTCTCTCACACACACATCCTTTTCTGTGTTTTTTCCTGAAAGACACGAGCGTTGTGCCGCCTCTGATCTACGCTGTCATGGGGACGTCGAGGGAGATCGCCATCGGCCCCGTCGCCGTGGTCTCGCTGCTGCTGTCGTCGATGATCCAGAACATCGTCGACCCGGCCGCCGACCCGGCGACCTACCGGTCGCTCGTCTTCACAGTGACTTTCCTCGCCGGGGTCTTCCAGGTGTCCTTCGGCCTGTTCAGGTCTGCTTGTTATTATTACCAAGTTCACGTGCAAGTATATTCTGCCGCCTTGTCTTTACATGTATAGTATAGTATAGGGAAGTGGTCTTTACCAGTGTCGGTTCGTCATGTCCCAGGCTGGGATTTCTCGTCGATTTCCTGTCACACGCTGCCATCGTTGGGTTCATGGCAGGCGCGGCCATCGTCATCGGGCTGCAGCAGCTCAAGGGCCTCCTTGGGCTCAGCCATTTCACAAACAGCACCGACATCGTCTCGGTGATCAAGGCTGTGTGCTCGGCGCTACACGACCCGGTGAGTTGTTTCTCCCTGGCGCCATGGAAACACTATGCTCCTCCGTCCTCTCCCCACACAAGCACACACCGCAACAGACACCGATTAGTCACGGTCATTACTTGGAATAATACTCCACTCCACAAAACTGTTTTGGATAAAGAGCATATGGCCACTTGCCTCGACACTGTGTAGTCTTGGAGCCCACTGCTTGGACAGGGACAGCACGCGCCTTCATGTCAACGCGCCCATCTGGTGTTTCGCTTTACTCATGTCCGCTTCTCATGTGGCTCCTGTTGTCTGTGTTATCCAAATGCAGTGGCACCCGGGCAACTTCTTCATCGGATGCTCCTTCCTCATATTCATCCTCGCCACGCGGTTCATCGTAAGAATTTTTTTTCAATTCAATCACTATTCTTTTTTGCCTGCCTGATGAATTTTGCGGTAACTTACTAATCAACACAACATGAATTGTACAACGCGACCACAGGGGAGGAGGTACAAGAAGTTGTTCTGGCTTTCTGCGATTGCACCTTTGATCTCGGTGATTCTGTCCACTACTGTGGTCTACGCTACAAGAGCTGACAAGCATGGCGTGAAGATCATACAGAAGGTGCATGCAGGGGTGAACCCAAGCTCGGTCAAGCAGATACAACTGAATGGACCTCATACTGCAGAGTGTGCCAAGATTGCCATCGTCTGTGCAGTCATCGCACTTACGGTAATTGACTAGAAAGCAGTTCATCTCGTGTTCAATGGTGAAATGCAGATGCCCTGAAAGAGAAGTTTGCACTGCCTTTCCCAGGAAGCTATTGCCGTTGGACGGTCTTTTGCTTCGATAAGAGGGTACAAACTTGATGGAAACAAGGAAATGCTCGCCATGGGATTTTCAAATGTTGCTGGATCTCAATCCTCATGCTATGTCGCAACAGGTTATCATTATGTTTGGTGCCTGCTGCAATCTTTTTGAAGGAGGCAAAATATGTTGGCCATTACGTCTGACAATTGTTTTGCAGGTTCATTCTCCCGTACAGCAGTGAACTTCAGCGCAGGCGCCAGGTCAACGATGTCAAACATCATCATGTCCATCACTGTGTTCATCACCTTAGAGTTGTTTATGAAGTTCCTATACTACACACCCATGGCGGTGCTCGCCTCCATCATTCTATCAGCTCTTCCCGGACTGATTGACATCAAAGAAGCTTGCAACATATGGAAAGTTGACAAGATGGATTTCCTCACATGCCTTGGCGCATTCGTTGGTGTTTTATTTGGTTCGGTGGAGATCGGCCTTGCAGTTGCAGTAAGATGCTTGACATACCTCCATTTGAATCACATTTGAACATTATGCTTCAGCTTTCTGACTTGCGGGGGACTGATTGCTGCAGATTGCCATTTCCTTCGCAAAGATCATCATACATTCACTCCGACCTCAAGTAGAGATTCTTGGCAGGCTACAAGGGACAAATATCTTCTGCAGCATCAGGCAATACCCTGTGGCTTGCCGAACTCCGACTGTACTGACGATACGCATTGACACATCCTTCATGTGTTTCATCAATGCCACTTTCATCAAAGAAAGGTACTAGTGATCTCACAATATAAATCAGGCTTTATGAAAATTGAGTATAAAGTTTCAATTAAATGCTGTTCATTCAGGATCATAAATTGGGTCCGGGAAGAAGTGGAGGCATCAGATGGAAAGGGCAAAGAGAGGATACAAGCAGTGGTCCTTGATATGTCAAGTAAGTGCTTAAGATCATGTGCAAGATTTATAGAAGGAAATGCATTGTTTTATTAATTAATTACTAGATATACATATACACTAATGTAGCTGTCTTATCTGAGAATTGGCCTCCAACTCAAGTCTTAGGCAAGTTTCGCCACTGTTCCATGTATTCTGATATAACCATGTTTTCTTTTTGCAGGTGTTGTAAACACTGACACTTCAGGGCTAACAGCACTAGAAGACATACACAAGGAGTTGGTGTCTCTTGGCATACAGGTGAATTACAGAACCGATTAGCATACTTATAAGTTTGGAAACAAGAGACATATAATGCCAAATTGCCCAGCAAAAGGTTCTAATGATATTTCTGAAACAACTATCTGCAGATGGCTATAGCTGGTCCAGGATGGAATGCAGTACAGAAGATGAAAGTGTCACGGGTCGTGGACAGAGTAGGAGAAGATTGGATATTCCTGACAGTAGGTGAAGCAGTGGAGGCCTGTCTAAGTGCACATAAGGGAACGGCTCTCGAATGTTGAGCGAGCGCGTGCTAATCATTAGAAATAATCCCATAAGTGATGCAGATCTGCATCCTATGAAGGTGTTACTGCAATGTTTGCACATGATGAGCAGGCATGTTGTGGCTGGTGGCTGGTGGGGAACAAAACCCCGCCGTGCTACAAAGAGTCATGTTTGGTGTTCTGGTCATTTACTCAACCTAGTATGTCTCTGGATGTTATTTCTTCCTAAACAAGGATGAATCGACCCTAGAAACGTAGTACTCCTAGCAAGAGCTACAGGAAATTTAGAACCAGATGCAACCACAAGTCCACAAGCATACAGTTGCGCTTCTGCAAAAAAAAAAAAAAAAAACTGAGAGAAGGAGAGAGAAAGGAGGAGCAGGGCGTACAGGCAAGCCGGTGTTGCCGCGCTGTCCGTCCGGCGGGCCGCGTACTCGGCGCTAGGGTTCGGGGAGGTGGAGGGAGGGCTCTTCACGATTCTGTCGCCGCGTCGAGCCGTGCGCGGTGCGCCCCGCCGCCCGCTCGCCCCGGCGGGGACAGAATCAAGCCGGTCGCGTTTGCTCTCGGGCCTCGGGGAAGACACATAGCCCGTGCTATTCTTTTTGTTACGGCGAAAGTCTATTTTACCTCTTCCAACTATCATCAAAGTTTGGTTTTCCTCCTACAACTATAAAACCGGGTATTTCACCTCCCTCAACTTTTCAAACCGTGCATTTTACCTCCCTCGAACGGTTTTGAAGACTGTTTGCTACAGTAACCGTAGTTTTGTCTTTTATTTTTTTAAAAAATTTCAGTTGAATCTTTGAAAAATCATAGTAAATAAAAAAAAAATCATAAAATAGAAAATTCAATTTTGTTGGACTCCACACGAGTAGATATATGCAGTGAATATATTATATGGTATACTTTAGTATAATTTTTTTACTGTAACTTTAGATATATACTTTTCTGTAATTAATTTATAGCTACAGTTTTCGTCGTCCCATTATGGTGAAATTTTTATGGTGAGCTAATCATTATATGATTGAGCTGTAGTAAAAATTTTATGATTATTAGATCATGTTTGGCTGATCTATAAATTTATCTATATAAACTAAATAAATCTATAGAAAAATCTAGACGAATCTATAGATAAATCTATAACTCAGTCATACATGATCTAATAATAATAAAAAATTTACTATAGCTCAATCATATAATGATTAGCCCACCATAAAAAATTCACCATAATGGGACGACGAAAACTGTAGCTATAAATTAATTACAGAAAAGTATATATCTAAAGTTACAAAAACTGTAGCTATAAATTAATTACAGAAAAGTATATATCTAAAGTTACAGTAAAAAAATTATGCTAAAGTATACCATATAATATATTCACTGTATATATCTACTCGTGTGGAGTCCAACAAAATTGGATTTTCTATTTTATGATTTTTTTATTTACTATGATTTTTCAAAGATTCAACTGAATTTTTTTTTAAAAAAAGTAAAAGACAAAACTACGGTTACTGTAGCAAACAGTCTTCAAAACCGCTCGAGGGAGGTAAAATGCACGGTTTGAAAAGTTGAGGGAGGTGAAATACCCGGTTTTATAGTTGTAGGAGGAAAACCAACTTTGGAGGAGGTAAAATAGACTTTTGCCTTTTGTTACTTAGTAGTAGGTCATCTATGGTCCAATAAGATACTAGGCCGGCCTGGTGGGCTTACCAATTAATTGAAGCAGGCCGCTCTCAACCGCACCACACTCACTTGGGCCCATTTTCCCGGCCCACGTCGTCGATGAGTACCACTACCACCGGGTGCCCTTTCGTCATCCCTCTTCCCGGCGTCGAGCCGTCGTCGATCTCGCGGCCATGTTTGTGTGCGCCGGCGCGGGCACTGCAGCGATGCCGAAGAGTGAGAAGCTGGCGGCTAGTAGGGAGCGATGCGCTGATGCAACGGGCGAGAGTGAGGAGGAGAGGGAGATGGATGGACGGTGAAGAAGGCCCCAAAGAATGGAGGAGGCCAGGAGAGTAGGGGAGCGGGAGAGCCCGCTTCGGCCTTGTCTCCAGGTTCGCCCTCGAATTTTCTGACAATTGTGATTTCAACAGCTACCTTACGCCATTGTTTTTCCACGAAGGGAGCTCGCAAAATACGAATAAAAATAAATTTTATTTACATTCAGGTCCCTACCACCCCGCAGCTGGGCGGTAGGGGTACAAAACTAAATTATGAAATCGAAAATATATTTCTGTAAAAAACGATTTTTAAAAATATAAAAATAAAAAAAACGCCATTGACCGGCCACTGAAAAGAGTGAATGAACCGGCCTGGTAGGCCCATTATGCGTTAGGGAAGGCCCGGTGGTGCATCCACGAGCTTGCTCGTGCGTGCACGTGAGTCTGCTGTGCCGAGACCTGAGTTCCCTCCGCCGGCCGCCGCCGAAACTCGTGGGCGCCCGCGCAGACCGTAGAACAGGATAGCCACCGCCCTCCCAGCGCGGCGGCAAGCAGCCCGCCCCACCTGCTGCTCCCCCACAAGTCTAAACCCCTCTTTTGAGCCGAGCAAAACCACCGCCGGGAAGCCGTTCAAGTCTTCAAGATGGGGTACAATCGCAATAGCCGCGGCCGCGGATCCTCCTCCTCGTCGTCGTCTTCACGCCGCAACAAGCAAGAAGCCTCTTGGTAATATCTACGCTACTTGTTGATCTCTGCCTACACTAGATTTTACCGATCTGTAGTTACTATTACTGGGACGAATCCATTAAAATTTAAGGTTTTGATCAGTGTTTAGTTTCGCTGCATCATATGCACTTTTTCGAGTATTTGGCGGATATTGTGCACTTCGATCGAATATGCACTGTTGTATTATATATGTCTCCTCTCTCTCTCTCTCTCTCTCTCTCTCTCTCTCTCTCTCTCTCTCTCTCTCTCTCTCTCTCTCTCAAAAAAAAATGGAGTAAAGCGACACTTTTAATCTTCAATTTCAGGGATGATGGTCCTGGGACCTCACTTCCAAGGCAGGAAGGTACACGTTTTTCTTTTATTTTTTGATATTCTGTGGATTGGGCATGTGTAGTCATGTACTAGAACTGATAATCTACTGTAGAATGTTGAGATACCTTTACATGAAAAGAAAATGTCTGAGCTATCAGTTATTTCAATTAGAAACATACCAGTAAACATGGCTTGAGCTATTTCATATGCTACGTCATATCTTTCAACTATAAATCATCGAATCTACCTTAAGGATTCACCAGCTTCCTGATTTCATGAAATCACTTAAAACTACCTCAGAAGTCAAAACTTAAAGGCTATTGTTGTGAATACCATTTTGCTTTTTTATACAGAAGATACCGAAGAGGAATTTAAAGGTTCAAGAATTCAACTTGCAATGTGGGTAGGTGCAATGTTTCATATGTAATTATATGATGCTCATTTGACATTTGTGATGATGCTCTTGCGTTTCTGGTTGCATAGGACTTTGGGCAATGTGATGTTAAAAGGTGTACTGGTCGTAAGCTTTCAAGATTTGGGCTTCTAAAGGTAACACACTACTTGGTTCACCAATATCCAAAGTTCCAAACCCTTCTCAATTATCATAAAATCAGAACCAACGGACATGCTAAAACTGACAAAATACATGAAAAGGTACAAATTCTGCACACACATGGGTATAGGGGTACGATTGTCTAAAATTCCAATATGGTGTATGATAATCTGGCATGCCAATGTTATTCAAGCTCATCTGCTCAAAATTGTGTTTGTTCTTGTAAACACACATTTTGTCTAGGCCAGCACTAATCTACGAAAAGTTTAGCTGTTCATGAGAAGATTGTTCTTTGTCTTCCAGGAGTTACGGGTGACCAATGGTTTTGGTGGTGTTGTTCTCAGGTATTTTTATTAGCTATATGCATTCAAACATTTTCTATGCTGTACAATTGAAAAACAAACTAAAGATTACTCCAGTAAAATTGTTTTGAGATACACTGTTAGTTTTGCTGCTTACTTGTTTTTATTCTTTTTTCTTTCAGCCCTGTTGGGACACAATGTGTATCCAAGGCAGATCATCCTATTGTGCAGAGAAAAGGATTGGCTGTGGTTGATTGTTCCTGGGCACGTTTAAGTGATGTCCCTTTTGTGAAACTCCGCTGTGGCGCTCCTCGCCTCTGTAAGATAGTTGTATTAAATAAATTCAATATAAGAAACTGCACCTTTTATGTTCATTAATTGTCATTACAATTATGTATGTGGCCCCTTGGTACTACTGTCTTATCTGTTCTGCTTGAGTCCTAGTAACAGGCTAACAGCACACAAATGATATAGTTCTGTAAAATGATTGGGTATAATATTAAAGCAGTTATTATTTCTAAATCTGATCATTTTGTCAAGTTAACTGTGGTTCAAATTTTGAGCCTGTACAATTCCATTTTGGATTGTTACTTTTGCTTGTTTTCTTATAAAGTTGATTTCCTTTATCCCAATATGGTCCCACCTACAAAAACAAGAGAGCCTATGCAACTAGGTCGGTCCTATCATGTGTACTATATATATTATGAATCAGACTAGTATTTGTTAATGGAGCTTATGGTTTATTTTAACATATGCAGTGCCATGGTTGGTAGCAGCAAACCCTGTGAACTATGGGCGCCCATGTGAACTGTCTTGTGTGGAAGCCTTATCAGCAGCCCTCATAATATGGTAAAAATTCCTTTGTTTGCCTGGTACTATTTTTGGAATATGTTTCTGGCATGAACTTGTAGTCCAGTACAGAGATTAATTATCATGAGGTGTCAGCTTATGCTATTTACATATTTTCAGTGGGGAGGAAGACACAGGACATTTACTGCTTGGGAAATTCAAGTGGGGTCACTCATTCTTGTCGCTAAACAGGTTAGTCCAATGGAATAATTAAAGTATCATATATATATGTTGTATTGAAATTATTGTTCATACATCAATTTGCCTGTTTATGAATTATGGTGCATAATGAATGTGTGAACCATTTTGGGCAAACTAAAATCTGCAAACAAAAACTAGTAGATAGATAAAGTTCTTTTGTTCCATAAGCTGAATGGGTACCAAACCAAGGACCAAGGATGTTGCCAAAGACAATCTACACTGTCCTATATATACTAATACCACATTGGTACCATATTCCAGCAGACATTGTTATCATATGGCATTTCACTATTGTCCAGCAAATTTCAGAAGGCAGCCTGCACAGAGTCATGTTAAGGATAGAGGTGAATATAATATTTGAATCGTTGCGACCATCTGATGTTATTTACTAATGTCAAACCTTTAGCAGTTAGATTGTGAAGCCTGAACTCTTCATACTAGTCATGTTCTTTTTTACGAGATGCATTTAGGTCAGGTTTCACACTCTTCTGTTGTAACAATGTGCAGAGACCTCCTGAAAGCGTACTCCAAATGTGAAAATGGATCTGAGATAATCAATGTGCAGAACTCCTGGTTATCAGGTAACTCAAGTGCTCCAAAGCCACCTGTAAATGGTAATAATCTCAGCAAGTAACTCGCTTTTCCAGAATCCTTCTATGTGCAAATTACTAAACTAATTCTGGATCATTGATTTTGTGCCACAGAGGCAGAAAAATCACGCCAAAGCAAAGAGGAAGGATCTGAGGGTGATTCTGACGATGATTTGCCGCCTCTTGAGGAAAATCTGAACCACTTGAACCTCAACCGAGATGAGGAAAGCGAGGAAGGATCTGAGGGTGATTCTGACGATGATTTGCCGCCTCTTGAGGAAAATCTGAACCACTTGAACCTCAACCGAGATGAGGAAAGCGAGGAAGGATCTGAGGGTGATTCTGATGATGATTTGCCACCTCTCGAGGAGAACTTGAACCACTTGAACCTCAACCAAGACGAGGAAAGCGAGGAAGAAAGTGAAAGTAAAAGGAAGGGCTAAAATGGTGGGGTCTTGGCAACAGTTGAAAAATAATTGAGCGAAAGTGGCTTGCAAGCGCCTGCTGTGGACCAAACCATGGTAGTATTCCTTATTAAAAAACCATGGTAGTATCTTTCGGTATATGGTCCAAATGAACTTGAGTTTCCTTTGCGTCTGGATCATGGATCCATTCATGGTTGAAAATGAATCCTTGTACAGCTGTGGTGCATACCTGTGTAACACAAGCTATGGAAACAGAAGGGGCGTTCATAACTAAGAATCGTAGTACGGGGCAGTAAGCTCTTTTCGTCCTTTTTCAGAGCTCTTGAAGCATACATTGAGTTCTTTAGGCAATGTGTAAAACTTGAAATTACTATTATAGTTTGAAATAAAGCAATGAAGATACATGTGTAGCTCGTGCATTTTTGTGGATTGAAGAGTACCAATATGGCTGGTACAGTTTTCAGCGCATCATCAGCGCCTAACAATGTTATTGATCACGTATGTGTGTATATATACTATGCGGAGTAAGGGCGACGCGCTCCGTGGTCCGTGTAGTTGGGCACTCAGGCGAGGTATTTCCTGAGCCTGGCGGCGGCCTCCAGCACCCTGTCCCTGCTGTTGAAGGCGCTGACCCTGACGAACCCCTCGCCGCCGGGGCCGAACCCGCTGCCCGGCACGGTGATGACGTGCGTCTTCTCGAGGATCTCCGCGAACACGTCCCAGGACCGGCGCCCCGGGAAGCGCACCCACACGTAGGGCGAGTCGGCGCCGCCGTACACCTCCTTGCCGAGCGACGCGAACGTGTCCACCAGCACGCGCGCGTTCTCCTTGTACACGGCTACCACGCGGCGCACGGCGGCCCGGCCCTCCTCCGTGGCGAGGCAGGCGAGCCCCCCCGCCTGCGCGACGCTGGAGGCGCCGTTGAAGCAGGTGCACACGATGCGGTCGAAGTCGCGGGCCACGGGGGAGCCGTCCGCGTAGCGGAGCTCGCCGGGCACCACCGCCCAGCCGAGCCGGACGCCCGTGAACCCGGCGAACTTGGAGAAGGAGCAGATCTCGATGGCCACCTCCCGGGCGCCGGGCACCTCGTAGATGGACCGCGGCTTGCTGTTGTTGCCGCCGCCGCCGCCCTCCTCCTCGTCGTCCTCGGACACGTACCACGCGTACGCCGCGTCGAACACGATGATGGACCCGTTCCGCCGCGCGAAGTCCACGAGCTCCCGCAGCTGCGCCGCCGACGCGGCGTGGCCCGTCGGGTTGTTGGGCGAGCAGAAGAAGATGACGTCGGTGCGCGGCACGCGGGAGAGGTCCGGGAAGAAGTGGTTCTCCGGCGCGCACCGCATGTAGGAGATGCCGGCGTACCTGCCGGCCTCGTCCGCCTCGCCGGTCTGCCCCACGATCACGCCGTTGTCCACGTAGCCCTGCACATGCAGCATGGAGATCACGGTCACGGGCGCGCGCGTGAACCGAGCAGCTGGCGGCTGCAGAGATCACTGCACGGTCACCTACCGGGAAGGTGGGATCTTGGACGGCGATGGTCACGTTGGGCCCGAACAGCATCTGCGTGCGTGGCGCCGGGAGCAGGAAGAAGAAGAAGGTGAGATCTTGAGCAGCAACAATGGTCAATGGAGATCGCAAAACAGTTCATCAGTAAATTACTTAATCGCTCTAGAATATACCTGCAGTCGTGCAATGTCACACTGCGCTCCGTCCGATATGAACACCTCAGACTCCTTTATCCCCATGTTTGGGTACACTTTCTCAGCTATGACCTTGCGCAGGTTCTGCACATTTTCGCGAAGCAAATCAGATCGTGGTTGAGTGAACTGAAACATGGGCTTGCTTTAGGTAGCTGTAGCAGGATTAACTACACTTTAGACTTCAGTGTAGAGGGTTGTTCTTTGCATTACCATTTGACCTTGCTCCGGTCCGTAACCCTGATATCCTTCTTGAGTGGATAACGCAAGTGTATACTGCGAAAACAGGACAAAAGAGTTTTGATTCCACGACGCAAATTGGTAATCTATTTAAACAAACTAGTGGACCACCAGCACGTATTTAATTTTCCTTCCATAAAAATAAAAATGTCATTTATTTTTCTTCAAAAAATAATACACATCTTTTCTTTTACTTTCATAAAATAATCATGTCAATTATTATCCTTCCAAAATAAATAATGATGTGAATTATGGGTGAATATAATGCATGTGCAAAGGAAAGTAACATGCGGGGGTTCCAGAGGTGGGTATCGGAAATTAATGGTATAAAAAGTATTAGCATCTCGGTACAAATATTTTTCTTCTATAAAAAATAGGTCTCCACCCCCTTTTTGTCAAACCTTTGGCTGACAAGTGGGACCTCCGCATGAGAGGTGCAGCGGATTTAATTTTGATGAGAAAGAATTTCAATTGTTTCAACTTTTATAATATTTATAGTATAGATCAATGCAATGATGGCTCGAACTCAATCCTGACCAAAAGGGTAAAGAAAGCTGGGTTGTGCGTGATTCCAGACGTGCATGAACCCGCAACCAAAGTCAAGCAAACAATCTTAAAATCAGTTCAAGGGTCGCAGTCATCGAATCATACTCCTTTTTGCCCCCTGCTGTCAAAATATTGGCTTGCCGAAGACATCCATTGACCAAATGATTTGGAAACTGGAAATGCTCTCTCATGTTTGGAAATTTGAAATGATTTATTTTAGGGTTGGCCCAGGAGCCGTACGTCAGTTTACAGATGCTATGGCTGTACGTGTGGAAAATAGCGAGAACAGGGGAGGAGCCCATGAGCCCATGACGTGCTTGCAGTGACGTACTGACGTACACCTGGCCATCAGGGTCTCGAACAAGAGGAAAACCTTGACAAAAGAAGGACCTTTCAAGTTTTGTCGGTAGAAAAATTGCAGCATGTGAAACAAATCACACAGTACATTCAGTTCATTTTCCAACTGGTGGAACAGAAGGATCTTGGCACTTACTCGTCTTCTACGTTTTGGCGAAAGTTCTTTTATGTAAGCGAAACGTGTGAGAATCTGGTGATACACGAACATGACGTTAACATGTTGCAGAGAGCACTCATGCAGGGCCAACAGCACAAGCAAATACCCTCTGTCCTAAAGTATGAGTATTTCTAATTTTGTTCTAAGTGAAACTCTCAAACTATATTTAATTTCATAATGTTTATATAGAAGAGTACTAAAAACTATCACATCAAACAGCTACACTCCGAAATTATATTTCATAGCAGATAACTGATGTCCTAAATGTTGCTATTCTTTTATCTATAAGCTTAGTTAAACTGAAGATGATTTATTGGACCTATAAATTTGAAATGCATATATTTTGGAGTGGAGGGAATAATTCAGTGCTAGGAAAATGGTCATCTCGACTATTTTGGTTGAGGATTAGAGAACAGGTTCGGAAAGATAAGTAGTAGTAGTTCAATCCTTGTGTTCAAGAGCATAATGCCGGGTAAGACTGCATTAATAGTCATTTATCTTCACATGCCCAACTTAATTTTCTGAAAACGTTTGTTGGCAAACTTAGAAAGTTCAGTCTGACTCAATATATCCGTTATTTATGTCCGTTGTCCGGGGCAGTTTGATCGGTATAGTAGGACTGGTCGCAGTCGTTGCAGCTTCTGTCCAAAGTTGCAAACGAATCGTCACGGGGCTAGACCTGCACCCGCCCATTCTTGCTCAATACATTTTGCATTCACCTTTGAGATTGGATCTGTCTTTTGACGTTATGATATGAATTATGATATTATGGGTACTGGTTTTTTTCAAGAATGTGCGTGTCTTGAATGCTAAGTTGCTAACCACTTCTCTTGCTTATATATATCTTGTACTACAATATTTTTTCTTCTCGAATACCCAGAAAAATTGTGCATTATTGTATTAAGAAGAGAATAAAAATTGGTTTACAACCCGTGGAACAAAAAGCTCATGGAACACATTATTATGCACTAACCTAGTGCTAAGAAGCAAACAAAGCCCTATAGAGCTAACCCTCGACAGACTATAATAATTGGGTATTTTCACCCAAGAACATAATTTTGACAATATTTTTTCATTAAAACACCTCATGTAGCTTTATATTGTTTAAAATTTTCCCATGCCTGCATGTTAAGAGAAAAAGAGAGAAGGAGAGTTCAAGCTTCAAAATTTTGTGTGTATTGGTCTTTGGATTGATGCCTCTCTCTGGAGGGGTTTGAAGCCTGATCTTTTTCCATTATCTAAAAAAATAAAGAACAAAGAATACCTCAGCCATAGCCGACGTTATGACCCTTGGAATGGGTTCAGTTGTGTCACCGATACCCAAGCTTATGACCTTAGCGTCAGGGTACTTCTTCAGGTGAGCCTCATGCTTCATGCTAATCTGAGGGAGGATCAGGATCAACTTCACATGTTAGCTTTAGTGAAATAAGACGGTAGATTACTACGCTAGCTTGTCAAAGGGTCAAGTTGGTACCTCCGGGAACAAGTAGCCCTTCTGAAGCTTTTCCATGTTCGGATTGCGAAGAACGCTGGTCCGAGCAGCTGAAGTGAAGTAGTAGTAGCATGGAGGAAGTTGTTAGACATGACGAACTATCAAGAATGCAACGAAGAACACAGAAACAGCCACGCCGTGGTTTTGGTGTAAGCATGCAGTACCTTCAGTTTTCACTACATGAGGTGCAGTAACATCCAGTGGAAGGTCAGCCTTCTCAAGGATCCTGCATGGAGGATGAACACGGAAGAGCAATCAGATGATCTAGTTCCCTAATTATGAATGCGCGTATCATCCCCCCCACACTACAAATAAGCTGAAAAAGTTAAATGAATTGATGTATGCAGTACTTGGAGATCATATTTGCCGGCATGGATGGAGCTTGTTGATTGGCCTATACTAGCCAGAAAGCTTGGGGCGAGCTATAGAATGTGATGTCCTTGCTAGGCTAATAGCAGTTGGATGCAAAAAGTTGAGCTCCTGATGGACGTGTTTGCAGTGTCGGAGCACAACCAAAGGTGGTAAGAGCTGTATGTGAGCAATGCTGGATTTATAGAGTTCAGACGACTTCAGAGAGCCTGACTATCAGCTAGCTCTGGCTCGAAAAGGCTCGCGTTGAAAAGTAGCCTGCTCCTTTCGGTAGACTGCTGCCCGGATGGTCCATCTTGAAAATGTTTTCCATGGTTGGACGCAATCTGAATTCAGTTTCAATTCTTTCAAACAGATTCTCTAGCAGTTTAGGCGGTCCTTGGCTACGCAAAGTTTGTCCCCTAGGGCAAGCTATGTCCACACCGGCAATGCTCACCGGCATGCCACCTGTACAGACAGCCCACCGGCATTCCATCGCCACCAAACCGTGAATTTGATGAGAATTTACAAGTTGAAATCTTCTAATTGACCAGAACACTTCCAGAACCACAACACATGGCCCGGTCAGGCAGTGAAGAACTGACTATGGAGATGGTTTTATGACTTCTCTGTATCTGCATAGCCTACATGGCTACATGCACGGCCGAACCAACGATAGTGATCTGCTCCGGGACATAGGATAATCCGAGATTGCTGCACTGAAGGGACATGCACATGTGCAACTTTCCAGACAATTTGCAGAAAGTGTTCTAACTGGGATTTTCACTGGTATTCCCACATGGGCTGATTATGTGCTTGATTGATTTTTGCATGTTTTTGCTAAACATTTCCTCGTGCAGTTCCACGAAGAATTTTCTATATATACAGACCTCAGACCCTGACCATTACCAAGTTTTCCAATCACTTGTGTAGCCGTACAAAACGAGATACGTTGAAAAGCCTCTATATATCTAGACCCTTAAATTCTGTAAACCTCTGTTATTTCCCTTTTTATCTAAAATGGAACTACTTATTAACCATTGTAAACATATGTAATTACTGCATGAGTCAACGCACCTAGGGTAAACATATATGCATGTGTCTATCAACTCCGCACTGCAGGACCTCGCTACTAGCTCCATGCCTCCATGTCTATTCTTTCTTGAGAGCAGGAAGATCAATTTTGCCCTCTTGTACACTGGAAATCCTTTTTCGAAAGACCTTGTACACTGGAAATTCAATGGAACGACAATTGCTAATCTTATATCTGTTTCCAGGTCATGACTCATGACCTAACCGTAAAAAATAAGAATATCTCTAGGCGTATATAGGACTAGCTAACTGAGTTGACTCCTAATTCTCCTTATTGTTTTCAGGCAAGACCTTTAAGTCAAATCTCATGTTTCAGCTCCTCCTCAGGGTCAACGTTAGAAGTAGTAGCTTAAGAGTGGTTGATGATAAATCTTCTTGTCCTTGTACAAATTATTTAGAGTAAAGTCCATCACCGGTCCCTAAACTTGTGTCGTTGTGTCATCCAGGACCGGTGACGCACTTTACTCAATTATTTATCTTCAGATTTGCAAGCATGCTTTTTGTGAGGTACCATAAAGAATTTTGCTGATTTATTGCTATATCCAATTTATATATGTGTGTGTGTTTTATAATTTTCAGTAATTCTTTTCTCAGTCTGTGTGGAAGAAGAAGTAGTGTAATTTGTTCTCTGATACATATATATAAGATCCCCAACTGCCCAACTCAAAGAATAGGCATAAGAAAAATGATATGTGAGAGCATGCACGTAGCATGGCATATCCAGAAAGGCTAACCACAAATCAAAGCGTTAAAAATAATTATTATTAGTTATAGATCGACACCTCCTATATTATGTGTCTGAATTTTCCTCTTCTTAATATGGTAGACGCATGCTGCACTACTACTGCTAAATTTAGGGTTTTGGATTTTGAGGCGGTGTCATCCATGTCCATGGATGATGCCCAGCTTTCTTCGAGGATCTTGGGAGGCAGGTTGGTCGATGAAGGATGTGGACGGCCGGCAGGGCGGCGAGGTAAAGTCAGCAAACTGAAGATTAGCATCTCCCTATTCAGTACTACGTACAGCTGGTTAGTGATAGTCTCTGCACATGCAGCTCACTCGACAAGTCGAGACATGCATTCATGGTCAGCTTAAGAAATAGTGGTTGGCTCACGCGTCCACACACACATATAAGTACTCTTTCATGCATACACATTATTAGCACTCGAACAATTGTCGTACTATTGTTTGACTAGCATCAGCAGATTTTTACAAATTAGTTTCGCTATATCATATATGCTATCTCAACGGCACTGGTGTACTTGTTCCATTCATGTTTATATTTTTCGTAGTTAGTCTTTAATATCACATATACATATCAAATTAACTATTCAACTCCACTAATAGAAATATATATGCTTGACATGGCGATATAACTTGTTAGAAGATGCATTAATTTCACATTTCAATCGTATATGTTATTAGATACCATATACCATTTTCAGTTATCCTATATGCACTACCGGAAACCGGCTATATGCCGTGTGCCAGAAGGTTTGCCGAGAGCAGAATGAGAAACACACGGCATAAATAATACACTTGGCAAATTATCTATTTGCGGATTTCCACATACAAGGCACTCGGCGAAACATAGATTTGCCAAGTGCCATATTAAAAACACCCATCAAAGCTGTGCACGTGCCGGCCACGTACGGCGTTCGTGAGGCAGCCATTGCCGCCATTATCTCTTTATCTCTTTGCAATTAAACATTAGCCGGCGGACCGTCCGCAGTCCATCCACGGACTATCCGCCTATCAAACATTCGGATATCCGAACCTCGGCAAACATCTGTTTGACAATTTTAATTTTTTTACAATTAAACAATAGCCGGCGGACCGTCGGCGGCCACCCGTGGACCGTCCGCCACCACTCGCGGACCGTCCGCCTGTCAAACGTTCGGAGGTCCGAACCTCCGCAAACATCCATTTGACAATTTTAATTTTTTTTGCAATTAAACATTAGCCGGTGGACCATCTGCTGCCATCCGCGGACCGTCCCCTTGTCAAAGGTTTGGAGGTCAAACCTCAGTTTGATAATTTTAATTTTTTTTTTGCAATTAAACATTAGCCAGTGGACCGTTACGGCACTCGGCAAAGTTGTGTCACCATCAGTTGGCCATTTTTTTTTTGCCGAGAGCCCCCCAGCACTCGGCAAAGGTTTTCCCGAGTGCCCGATAAAAAACACTCGGCAAACTCGGCTTTGCTGAGTATTTGGTTGTCGTGTGGCGTATGCCGTGGGTGGTACTCGTCGGTAAAGCCTTTAGCGAGTGCATTAGGGCACTCGGCAAACAAAACGAATCCGGTAGTGATGGAAGATAGCATAGCTTCACATGATTTTGCTGCACAGTGGCATTATTGCAGCGTTAGTCATATGACTATATGAGGCCAAGGAGCTTCTTTTTACCTAGATATATCATATATGGATGTGTGGCTAGTCTATGGATTAAATGAAGCGTCCCCTCATAAGAGAAGACTTAAATGTGATACAATATCAGTCCCAGGAGGCTGATAACACATTTATTACATCAGATGGTACATCACCATACAACTCTAAGTGGAAGTGGGCAGTAAAGCACCACTATCGCGAGGATAACAACTAAAACCCAAACAACGATATTAACTACAAAGAGGTCATCAGAGTCTTGCGCCATACGGAGCTTCCTGCGGGTGACCCTATCCACAGGCAAGGTTGGGTGCAGAACGGAACCCCTACTCAACGTCCTCGGGAACAAAGTCTGGATCTTCCTCTGTAAAAATTAAGTAAGGGGTGAGTACAAACATACTCAGCAAGTCCAACCACACCCACGGAGGGGGTATAAACAGAATTATCGGTACCCTGTAGCAGGGATACCCACTTTTACTGCAGCAAGGCAGGACTCGTGTAATCATCTATGATTACGCCATAAGGGGCGGAGCAGCCGGGGCCCACGGGTCAGGCTCTTACCTCACCGGGCCAACGGCCCCGAACCCGTTTCCTGTTCTGGGATGGGTCTGGTGACGCCACGTGTCCCTGAGGGAGGGAAGCTCCGACCCAACAGCCGAGGGCTTGGACCCCCCATAGGGGTCCGGGGCCTCCCGCGTCCATCCGGACCTCCCACGTGGGTAGAACCAACATACAGCCGTGGGGGTCCGTAGCCACCACATGTCCCGCAGGCGCGGGCACGGGCGCGAGTCTTCCGCTGGAAGACTCGAACACCCACCGCATTCAATGCGGGTGGTTGAGGCGTGCTCTGCCGCCGCGGCACGCGGGGCAGCCTTTGTCAGGTCTCACTGTAGCCCGCGTATTACCGAGGTATACAGTGCAGCCGCATGCGCCGCATCCGTGCCGAGCCCGTCTGCCGCATTAAATGGATACGACGGCACGACGTTTTTCCATCATGTCGCCTACGCCGCAAGCTACACGGCCGTTCAGCTATGCTGCAGGCGACGCCGCAAGCTACGCCTGGCGCCATTTCGACAAGACAGGGCAAAGCACGCCGGTCGGAAGATCCCCGCGGGCAGGTAAGGGAATCCAGGAATGAGATCTCCTCCGCCTGCAATGCCATAATACATGAACAGTACGTTGTTTTATACTACATCGTTTGGGCCCACCTGTCGGGGACCCAACGGCCATGTACGCGCCTCCCTTGAGATATAAAAGGGAGGCACTCGCTGTACACACCAAGCACACACAAGTTCACTCAGACGCAAGCAATACAGCACACAGTGGACGTAGGGTATTACGCTCCGGCGGCCCGAACCACTCTAAACCGGCTGTGTTCATCGTGTTCTTCCGGGAGATCGAACTAGTCCTAGCTAACCCCCGAGTACTCACCCTCTGGGCTTAGACGGGTGCATTCTACCACCCAGCTGTGGTTTACCACACCACGACATTTGGCACGCCAGGTAGGGGGCATAGCTGGTTTCAGTTCATCTCTTGTTCATCTCCATGGTCCGGGTGGACGATGTGGAGATGATGGAGGGTGTGGCGTCATCCGCGCCGCACGCCTCTCTCCTTCCTGCTCCAGGGGCAACCGTGCCCGTGGAGCAGCCACCGTCGGTGGTGACGCGCGCTGCACATCGGCAAGAGTCAGGGCGCCCGTCAAGGGCCCCCTCACAAGTTGTGAGCGGCGGAGCGCTGGCGGCGGCTAGGGAGTTGCTTCGCAACCCTCTGGCTGCTGCTGCCTCGCCAGACGCCCTGAGACAGAGGAGGGACGACGTTGACCGTCTCCTCTATCTGGCTCAGGCCTCCCCTAGTTCTGCAAGGACTGGGCAACGACCTCCGCCTGGCAATGCAGTGGTACCCTACCACCGGCGCCAGGGCGGTGCGTCGGCATCCGTGCGCTCCCCCACAGTGAGGGGTGCACGAACAGAAGACCTGCGGGCGGAGCTCAACCGCAGGCGCGCGGGTGAGGACACCAGCATCTCTGTGGAGAGGGCGCGAGAGCGCCGCCTCAACATTGAGGGCCGCAACCTCAATGCAGACTTGGATGTAGCAGCACCCAAGCCTCCGGTAAACGCCCGGATACAGGCGGGTACCCCGGTGGCCGGGGTGGGCTGCGCTGCACTGGCGGATCACCTCCGCGCGGTGGCATGGCCATCCAAGTTCCGCCCACACCTGCCGGAGAAGTACGATGGTACCACTAACCCGTCGGAATTCCTGCAGGTGTACGTTACCGCCATCACAGCAGCTGGTGGTAACGACGCCGTCATGGCGAGCTACTTTCATGTAGCCTTGACTGGGCCAGCCCGGACTTCGCTCATGAACCTCACTCCTGGGACGATTCAGTCCTGGGAGGAGCTCTGTGCGAGGTTCACAGCGAACTTTGCCAGTGCATACCAGCAGCACGGTGTGGAGGCTCACCTCCACGCCGTGAGACAGAAACCCGGGGAGACGCTCCAGGCATTCTTCTCGCGCTTCACCAAGGTACGGGGTACCATTCCTCGTATCTCTGACGCATCCATTATCACTGTTTTCCGTCAGGGGGTACGAGATGAGAAGATGCTCGAGAAGTTGGCGACGCACGAGGTGGAAAGCGTTGCCACGCTTTTCTCCCTGGCAGACAAGTGTGCCAGGGCCGCTGAGGGCCGCGCATGGCACTCAGCCCCCCAAGACGGAGACGCCAAGGCTGGCGGCTCCGGGGCTACCGCCCAGGGCGGTGGCAAGAAAAAGAAGAACAAGAACCGGAGTCGCGGGGAGCCGCAACCCGGCGGTCCAGCCGTTGCAGCAGCGGCACCAGCTGCTACGGCAGCGGGTGGGGGCCAGAATGCGCATGCCAAACTCCCGCGCCCGCAAGGTGGCAGCGGAGGTTCATGCCCAGTGCATCCCACCGCTCGCCACAGCGCCGCTGACTGCCGCGAGATCCAAAAACTTGCGAAGCGGGTCAGTGGCCGGCGTGAGCAGTCCTCCAAGGACGGCTCACCCCCTCCTCGCCAGCAGTCTGGCAAGGAGAAAGCCTCCGACAGCGGGACCGCTGCTGGGGAGAAGGAGCTGGGGTACCAATCCCCCGCTCGGGAGCTGAAGGGCGTGTACCACGACGACAACTCCGACTCCGACAACGACGACCGCCGCAAGAAGCTGTACGTAATGTACGGCGGAAGTTGGGAGCTTGTCTCCCGGCGGGACGTAAAGACCCTTCGCCGAGAGGTCCTTTCGGTGAAGCCGGGGGTCCCGAAGGCGGCGCCGCACCACAAGTGGATAAATACCACCATCTCTTTCGGGCCATCTGACTGCCCGGAGAACATGGCCGGGGCTGGTGTACTACCTCTAGTCACCGCCCCTGTCATATCCAACGTCAGGCTCTATCACGTGCTGATTGATGGTGGGGCTAGCCTCAACGTCATCAGCTATGCAGCGTTCAAGCAGCTGCAGATCCCGGAGTCCAAGCTGACTCCCTCTCGCCCATTCTCCGGAGTGGGCCCACATCCGGTGTTACCTCTGGGGAGCATCACCCTGCCGATCACGTTCGGGACCGAGGAAAACTTCCGCACAGAGAGCGTCCAGTTCGATGTTGCGGAGGTAAACCTCCCGTTCAATGCCATCATTGGCCGGCCAGCTCTCTACCGCTTCATGGCCATTGCCCATTACGGGTATTTGGTCCTGAAGATGCCTTCCCCTGCCGGTGTCCTCACCGTGCAGGGTGACCGCACCGCTGCCGTCGCTGCAGTTGAGAGACTGCATGCTCTAGCGGCAGAGGCTGCACGTTCCGAGGAGGACCCATCCACCTCGTCACCCAGGGTGCCTGCAAAGGCACCTAAGGTTCAGCCGTCTGATCCAGACAACGTTCCCGTGAAGACGGTGCAGATCGGAGCGGACTCCTCCAGGACCACCCGCATCGCGGGAAACCTGGAGGTGAAATAGGAAGACGCGCTCATCGCTTTCCTCCAGGCAAATGTGAACGTGTTCGCCTGGGAACCATCACAGATGCCCGGGATCCCCAGTGAAGTGATTGAGCACAAACTGAGGATCTACCCGGACGCCACGCCGGTGCGCCAGAAGCCTCGGAAGCAGTCCGTGGAGCGGCAGAACTTCATTCGTGAAGAAGTCCGCAAACTGCTACACGCTGGCTTCATCGAGGAGGTCCACCACCCCGAGTGGTTGGCCAACCCGGTGGTCGTCCCAAAGGCCAACGGGAAGCTTCGGATGTGCATCGACTACACCAGCCTCAACAAGGCATGTCCTAGAGACCCCTATCCTCTTCCACGTATCGATCAGATCGTGGACTCCACCTCCGGGTGTGACCTTTTGTCTTTCTTAGATGCATACTCTGGTTTCCACCAGATTCAGATGTCTAGAGAGGATATAAAGCATACTGCTTTTGTAACAGTAGATGGGCTTTATTGCTATATTGTCATGCCATAAGGTCTACGGAATACCTTACCCACATTAGTACGAGCTATGAACAAAACCTTCTATAATCTAATTAGAGATATTGTTGAGGTGTATGTTGATGACATTGTGGTCAAGACTAAGGTAGGGTCAACACTAGTTGAGGACCTGTCCCTCGTCTTCGACCGTCTGCGCGCCACGCGCACGAAGCTGAATCCCGAGAAGTGCATCTTCGGCGTCTCGGCAGGGAAGCTGCTGGGTTTCCTGGTCTCACATCGAGGCATCGAAGCAAACCCAGCCAAGATCAAGGCGATCGAGGCGATGAGGCCTCCTAGCCTCATCAAGGACGTCCAGAAGCTTACTGGATCTCTCGCCGCTCTTAGCCGCTTCATTTCGAGGCTGGCTGAGAGGGCCCTTCCCTTCTTCAAGCTATTGAGAAGGTCCGGTCCATTCTCTTGGACCGAAGAGGCTGAACAAGCCTTCCAGGAACTGAAGCAGCACCTCACCTCACTGCCAGTATTGGTGGCTCCAGAGCCAGGTGAGACGTTGTTTCTGTATCTTGCTGTGTCTGCAGAGGTGGTCAGCATGGTGCTGGTCGCCAAGAGGACGGAGCAAGCTCGCCAGGGGGACACCAGGGTCTCCCCGGCCAAGGATGGTGAGCCAGACCCCAGACATAGGGGCCCATCAGCCTCACCTCTGTCTGAAGGTTCGGACCCCGGACAAGGGGGTCCGGAGGAGCCTCGTCCCAGTGGGAACCCAGAACCATTGGGGGCCCAAGGACCTGACGTGGTGGATAAAGGCGAACCGGACCCGGTCGCCAGGGTCCGGACCATCCAGAAGCTGGTCTACTACGTCAGTGAAGTCCTCCACGAGGCGAAGGCCAGGTATCTTGAGACGCATAAGCTTATCTATGCCATACTTATTGCATCCAGGAAACTGCGCCATTACTTTCAGGCACACCGAGTTGTCGTAGTGACCTCTTACCCGCTAAGAGCGATCCTGCACAACTCCAACGCCACGGGCAATATCGCCAAGTGGGCAGCAGAGTTGGCTAAGTTCCAACTGGACTTCCAGCCTCGCCATGCAGTCAAGAGCCAAATCCTGTCTGATTTCATAGTGGAATGGACTCCTTCCCAAGCAATTCTGGGGGTTCGGACCTCAACGCCGGACCCCCGGAGCCGGAAATCAGGACACCAGTCTTCATCGAGCCCCACTGGACACTCTTCTTCGACGGGTCCATCCGCAAGAAGTGGGCTGGAGCTGGTGTGGTCCTCATCAGCCCAAACGGATATCAGCTGAAGTACATGGTGCACCTTGAGTTCAAGGCCACCAACAATATGGTGGAGTACGAAGCTCTGATCTTTGGCCTGACACAAGCCCAGTCTCTGGGGGTCCGGCAGCTTCTGGTGAAGGGGGACTCTCAGCTAATCATCAAGCAGGTCCGAGGGGATTGCAGCTGCAACAATCCCCAGCTCGCGGCATACCTCATCCACGTGAGGAAGCTCGAGAAGGACTTCGATGCCTTGGAACTGCAACATGTTCCCCGCGAACTCAACTCAGCAGCAGATGATCTCTCCGCGAGAGCATCTACCTGGGCACCCATGCCCGAGGGTGTCTTCGAAATACAGTTGCTGAGACCTACCGCCCAGCCTGCCGAACTGGGTGAAGGGGATCAAGCTAGCACCTCGAAGCTAGCGGTCCCGGCGGCATTCCACCTGTGGTGCCTGCCCTGGGTTGTGAGCTCTGTCGAGGATCCTGGAGACCTCGTAGAGCCGCTCTCACCTGCTTAGGGAGCTTCCGATGCATGGATCTCCGAGATCCGGGACTACCTGAAAGACAATATCCTTCCTGATGACGATGTGTCCGCTGAGCGCATAGTACGATTGGCTAAATGCTACGCGGTGGTAGAAGGGGATCTCTACCACCGTGGCGCCAATGGTATCCTCATGCGGTGCATTTCCTAGGGAGAGGGCCGTGAGTTGCTCGCGGAGATCCATGGAGGCGAGTGTGGAAGTCATTCCTCATCTCGCACGCTTGTTGGTAAGGCCTTTCGGCATGGCTTCTACTGGACGACAGCACTCTAGGATGCGGCTGAGCTGGTAAAGTCCTGCAAAGCATGCTAGTTCCATGCAAAACAAATACACACACCGGCTCAAGCTCTACAAATGATTCCGCCCTCATGGCCATTCGCCGTATGGGGCGTGGATATCCTGGGGCCGTTCCCCTGGGCCGTCGGCGGGTACCGGTTCCTCTACGTCGCCATCGACAAATTCACAAAATGGCCGGAGGTTACCCCTGTGGTGAACATCACCAAAAAATCAGCAGTCACATTCCTCAAGTCCATTGTGTGCAGATTTGGCGTCCCAAACCGCATCATCGCGGACAATGGGACCCAATTCAAAAGCAGACTCTTCCAAGAGTACTGTGAGGACATCGGCATCCAGCTATGCTTTACATCCGTGGCACATCCCCGCAACAATGGACAGGTCGAGAGAGCGAATGCAGAGATCCTCAGGGGACTCAAGACCCGCACCTACAACTGCTTAATGAAGCATGGTGCAAAATGGGTTGATGAGCTTCCGTGTGTGCTATGGGGCAACCGGACCACACCCAGCCGAGCCACCGGGGAGACTCCATTCTTCCTGGTCTACGGGGCTGAAGCATGCCTTCTCCCAGAAATTCACCTGGGCTCACCTCGGGTCCAGGTTTTTGACGAATCCATGCAGGAACAGCTGCGGCGTGACGATGTGGACTTCGTTGACGAACGAAGGTGGCGGGCAGCAATCTGAAATGCACACTACAACCAGGCGCTCAGGCGCTGTCATCAACGGTTCGTGCACGGTAGGGAGCTCCGGGCTGGCGACCTCGTCCTGAGATGGATCCTGAACCGAGCAGGGCTCCACAAACTCTCCCCCAACTGGGAGGGGCCCTTCAAGGTTACAGAAGTGTGCTGGCTCGGATGCGTTCGCCTTGCTACAAAATATGGGGTGCCGCTGCCCAATCCATGGAATATAGAGCATATGCGTAAGTTTTACACTTAGGTAGAGCAGGGAAGTGAATTTTTCCTTTGTAATAAGATAGAATTAGCGTGCAGCTCAGAGCGGTAGAGGTTCGCCCTCGTAAACCCGGCCTCTGGCATCCATCGCACCGTCGGCTAGCATTAACGCACGGCCCAGAGCGGTAGAGGTCCGCCCTCGTAAACCCGGCCTCTGGCATCCATCGCGCAAGCCATGTATATCAAGTTGCAAAGGAAAGATCTGCCCCAGTTCTGTCTTTGTGTCAAATTTTATTTTGCAATTCGATTCTCGAGATTTTACTTTTCTAACCCCCGCGCAGACTTTCACTCTGGTCGCTACAGCTAAGATCTGTATTGAGTTGCTGGACTATCGTACAGGTCCGGACCCCCTAGCTGCTGGGAGAGGGGTCCGGACAACTAAGGACCTGCTCTAGAGAGGGGGTGCTTGTTTCCTGGGGTGGTCCGGAGTCCTGTGTAACCGCTTAGCCGGTTCCGTACCCAAAGCTTACACACTCCACCACCCTGTAACGAGTGCTCTAGTACCCGGAGCTGGGTAATTAGGGGGCCGGACCTCGTTCTAGCTCAAGGGTTGGCTTCCTAAGTCCTACACGGCATGTTCAGCTCCATATCTCAAAGGATCGAGTACGACAGAATGACCTCACCCACGGCTAGGAGGGGTCTGGAGTGTCGGAGCCAGGCCCGGTAAAGTCGCGTTGTTTCCTGGAGTGGTCCGGAGCCCTGTGTAGTGCCTTAGCCTGGTTCCGCACCCTAAGCCTACACACTCCACTACTCTGTAACAAGCATTGAACTGCCTGGACCTGTGTATCCGGAGCTCCGAACCTCGTACTAGCCTGGGGGCCGGTCCAGAATAAGTCCCGCGGGCCTGCTACTAAGCTGTGACTTTTAAGTGGTATGCAGGTTAAGCCTTGACTGGTGGTAGCTAGCCTCAAACCATTGAGCCTACCTACCAGGGGGTCCCGGCATCCGCTTTAAAGGTTTCATGCAGATCGAGGTCTAGTCTCGGTGGTAGACAGACTCAAAACAACTGAGCCTGTCTCCCAGGGGGCCCGGAGCGTTCGCTTTGAGCCAGACATCACGGATCGATTCTGCATGCGTCAAACAGCTAAGTTGCGGCATCATAAGACGCTTGTTCGACTTGCAATCTATGCTACACCTATGCCCAAGGACGCTTGCTCAACCTCATACGGGGGTCCGGAGTGTCTTCTGCGGCTCGGATGACAGATAGGTCCTAACAACTGAACCTATCGGACAGGGGGGCAGGGCGCCGGGGTGCTGCATACCGCAACCAGAGCAACTGACAAACAGCTAAGTTGAAATTTTCCTTTATTAAAATTTCAACAAGTACAATGTTTGTTACATAACCCAAAAAAACAAAAGTACAATGTCCAGCTCAGGAGTCTGCAGGCTCCCGCTTGAAGTAGGCGGCGACGAAGTTGACGACGTCCCGCACGCCTTCTCGAGCAGAGGCCTCCGTCTTCGCTACAGGACTGTCGACCATGGGGGCTAGCGAGATGGCTAGGTCGTGGCTCCGGAGGCAGGCCAGGATGTGCTCCGCCACCATCCGGATCAGCTCGCGGCCCTCAGCTTCAAGCTGGCCAGCAAGGACCGGCTCCAGACGTCGGAGCCTATCCGAAGCGGGGTTCAGCACTGGGAGGGCGTCAGCAATCGAAGCTGGCGGCTCTGCCACTTGGATTGGACTCATTCCAAGTAGCACCAGAGCTGAGCTTGCTTCGCTCGCCCAGTCGACGATTCGCTGGGCCCCCACGCGCTGGTCCTCTTCAACTTTCGGACCGCCTCCTGGACCGCCTCCTGCACCCGGGTGTCCAGTGCTGCCTTGGCCGCCTCCACCTCGCGGGTCCTCTCCTCGAGTTCGGCCTTCTTCTTCGCCGCCGACTCCTTCAAGGATTGAGGGCCTCGCGCTGGCGCTCGAGCTGGAGCTCCATATTGGTGGTGAGGTATTCCCGCCTTGCAAGGGACTTCCTATCCTCCTCAAACTCCAACTCGGCAACAGCTTGCTTGCTGGTGGTCTCCTGCAGCTGCTCGCGCCATCCTTGTAGAATCTCAGAGAGATTGTCAAGCTCCTGCTTGCGGATCTCGAGACCCTGGCAGCGAGTCTCAAGCTCGGATCGCTGAGCCATAAGGCCGGCCTCCACCTCGGTAATGGCCGCCTCCCGCCGCTCCAGTGCCTTCTCCCGTCCCGCTACCGCGAGCTCCCGGTCGAACACCTTCCGAAGATTGGCTCCATAGGACTCTTGGTCGGCCTTGAGTTCAAACTGAATGCGCGCAGCATGGGAGGCTTCGGCCTTCGTGCGTCCCTGCAGGCGGGTGTGCCAGTCGCCCAGGCGCTGGTGCTCGCTCTCCAGGGCCGCCCACTCCCACCAGAAGGCCGCCTCAGCGGTAGAGGTCGCCTCCTCTATCGTGCGCCGGACCCGGACCAGCACCTGGGGAACGGAGCCGCTTCCTCCTTCGGGGGACCCTGTGGGAGCCGCCTACCAGAGACCTCCTCCAGCTCTTCCTCTGCCGCAGATTGAGCGATGGGGGAGGGGACATCCGGTACAGGCGTCGGGACCTCAGGAGCCGAGATGCTCGCCGTTACAGCGCCCGTTGCCGAGGCGCTCGCCGGTGCCGCGCCCATTGCCGCCGTAGATGGAGCTTCGGGGGCCACCACGTCGGGTGCAGCTGCGCCTGGCACTGGCGCACTCGCTGTCACCGCGTCGGGCGTTGCTGCGCCTGGCACTGGCGCACCCGCTATTGCCGCGTCGGGCGTTGCTTCGCCTGGTGCTAGCGCACCCGCCGTCACCGCATCGGGCGCCATCGGGTTAGCGGAAGCCGCCGCACCCGAACTCCCCGCACCCGCCGTCGCTCCCGCCGTTGCCGCCGAGGCCCTGGTCACCTGGATCCCCGCTGACAAGCCAGCGGCGGTGGAAGAATTGCTTGGGCGAGAGGCTCTGGAAATCAAAGAGAAGAAGCCTTCAGTAAAAAGCAGAGCACCAAGGATAAGGGAAGTGAACGGAAGAACACTTACCCTGAACCACCAGGTCTCCAGCGTCCACGGAGGCTCGGCGACTGCTTCTGCTGCTACTGCTGCTCCCGTGGCGGCGGCGGAGGCGCAACCCGAGGCTGCTCCTGCTGCTGCTGCTCCCGTGGCGGCGGCGGAGGCGCAACCCGTGGCTGCTGCTGCTGCTGCCGGGGGGAGGCATCTCTCGGCGGTGGCGGTGGCGGCGCAGCTAGTCCGGGGGTCCCGCGAGGTCCGGGGGCCCGGGAACTACCATGGCCCACGTCCTCGGCGGTCCTCTGACGCTTCACGGCGGGCTCCACAACTGGGGTCCCGTCGCCGCGGTGCAACCTGCGCCGGCCGGCTTCCCCCGACGACGTGCCGAAGCTGCTCCGAGCCTGGCTGGGACCGCTCGTGGCGGCGCCACCAGCCACGGCCTGCTTGCCCTTGGCAGTGGGGCCGGACCCCGCGACGCTCGGCACGGCTTGTTCCCCAGACGCGCCAGGGATCCGGATCCCACGGTCCGGGTTGCCTCCAGTCTGGCGTGCGGCCAGCCCACCGTCGTCGAAGGTCGGCAAGGTGGCCAGCACCGCGGTCCTCAGGCGTGAGTCCTCGCAGAGGGGGATGACACCCTGAGGGAGGATCAGTTGCTCCGGGATGAAGATTCCCCCCGTCACCGCCCGCACCAAGACCTCCAGGGCTTCCTGGGTCAAGTCGCTCCCCTCTCCGCGGTGGGTCCTGCTGCAGTCGTTGGGGCCGGTGAAGCTCCAAGTAGGACGCGACCGCTGCTTTAGGGGGGCAATCCGGCACTTCAGGAAGTCCCCGAGCACATGCAGCGAGGTGAGGCCGCCCTCTGCCAGCGCCCTGATCTTGCCCAGCACAGAGTCGAAATCTGGCGGCAGGGACGGCTTGGCCCTCCAGGACAGACGGTCGGAGGCGGGCCCCCCGATCGGCATGACCAGGCGCTCGTTGGCTTCGGTGGTGGTGATCACCCACTCCCTGCGCCACTCCTCCCACTTCCCGCCAGTGAGCCCGGGGATGTACGGCGATCGCAGGTCACTCCTCGTCTGGAAGTAGTACGCCCCCACTTCATCTTTGCCCTTCTCGGACTTCTCAAGGACGAAGAAGTGCCGGAAGAAGATGACGCAGGGCCGCACCCCCACGAACATCTCGCACAGGTGCACGAAAATGGCCGTCAGGAGGATGGAGTGCGGCGTGAGATGTTGAAGCTGGAGGCCGAAATCTTCCAGCAGCAGCAGAAAGAATGAGGAGATCGGCAGCCCCAGGCCGGTGGAAATGTGCGAGATGAACAGCACAAATTCCCCGGCGCGTAGGTTGCCGAGGGGAACCGAGCCTGCTCGAATCCCCCAAGCAGTCTCCTGTGCACTCCACCCAAGCAGGCGGCGCACCGTGTTCAGCTCTTCCTCAGTCTGGAAACGGCGGGGACGAGCAAGGGATGCCATCTTGCTATGGAGGCGAGGAGCAATCTACGCAGGAGAGCAAGGTGCAAGGAGGCTCGAAGGCAAAGAGAGCGCAAAGGTTGGAAGGAAGAAGGCGAATGCGGAAAAGTAACCGCGGTATGCGGTTCATCCCTTTATGAAGACTGACCCAACCGGCGCGCCCCGGAACCGTCGCTGGAACCCAAACGACGCTCGCGCATGGTGTTAACCGCCCAGTCTATGGCAAGGGGGCCCAGGCCCACCTGTCAGGGAAGGCGGGTAACAAACAAAGGTGTGAAAAGGCGGGATCTGGACCGTCGCCCACGCGCGAAGCGAGGCGGAAGCTGAGCTCACGTGCGAGCATTAAGCGCTGGCATGACCAAACTTTTCGGGAACTGCGCTGGTGGTAAATATCCCGTTTACTCCGGCCTCAACAATGCCGAGCGTCGCACGCGTGACTAGGTGAACCACTGTGCGTGGGGGCCACGATTCAGTAAGCCGTTGCGATGTGATGAGGCAGCAAATAACCCGATGGATGGTCAAGGCCGGACAAGACTCCTGCAGTAGGAGGCTTCAAGTGATGCAAAGCCAAATCGCAGTAGTGGCCACACCTGCGGGTTCGTCACCTCTTCCGAGGTGGGCCCGGGGGCCACTGTCGGTACCCTGTAGCAGGGATACCCACTCTTACTGCAGCAAGGCAGGACTCGCGTAATCATCTGTGACTACGCCATAAGGGGGCGGAGCAGCCGGGCCCCACGGGTCAGGTTCTTACCTCACCGGACCAACGGCCCCGGACCCACTTCCTGCTCTGGGACGGATCCGATGACGCCACGTGTCCCTGAGGGACGGAAGCTCCGACCCAACAGCCGATGGCTCGGACCCCCCATAGGGGTCCGGGGCCTCTCGTGTCCATCCGAACCTCCCACGCGGGTAGAACCAACACACCGCCGTGGGGGGTCCGTAGTCGCCACGTGTCCCGCGGGCGCGGGCACGGGCACGAGTCTTCCGCTGGAAGACTCGCCCACCCACCGCATTCAATGCGGGGCAGCCTTTGTCAGGTCTCACTATAGACCGCGTATTACCGAGGTACACAGTGCAGCCGACTGCGCCGCATCCGTGCAGAGCCCGTCTACCTGCATTAAATGGATACAACGACACGGCGTTTTTCCATCATGTCGCCTACGCCGCAAGCTACACGGTCGTTCAGCTACGCTGCAGGCGACGCCGCAAGCTACGCCTGGCGCCATTTCGACAAGACAGGGCAAAGCACGCCGGTCGGAAGATCCCCGCGGGCAGGCAAGGGAATCCAGGAATGAGATCTCCTCCGCCTGCAACGCCATAATACATGAACAGTATGTTGTTTTATACTACATCGTTTGGGCCCACCTGTCGGGGACCCAACGGCCATGTACGTGCCTCCCTTGAGATATAAAAGGGAGGCGCTCGCTGTACACACCAAGCACACACAAGTTCACTCAGACTCAATCAATACAGCACACAGTGGACGTAGGGTATTACGCTCCGACGGTCCGAACCACTCTAAACCGGCTGTGTTCATCGTGTTCTTCCAGGAGATCGAACTAGTCCTAGCTAACCCCCGAGTACTCACCCTCTGGGCTTAGGCGGGTGCATTCCGCCACCCGGCTGTGGTTTACCACACCACGACAAGAATATAATGCACAGGATAAATCAAGAATAAGGCTAGGGTTTAATTTGTGGAAAGTGAATTTTCATGCATGGGTTTATTTGAAAGAACAGGATTTTCAAAGCAATTATCTTGATACGTAGGGTTGATCCACATAGGATCCCAGTTTATAAGCTGCTACCGGACTTCCCGTCCGCCGTAGCACACGGCACAGCTGCCGGACACTTCCCAAAATAACTCACGCCAACCCATCACCCTGAAGAAATGCTAGTTGTGTGACCAAACCGTAACTCGCCTAGTACCGTGGGCACCACTATTCGAATATGTTTTAACTCTGCAGAGGTGTGCAACTTTACCCACAAACGGGGTACCACAGCACGATCATCTTAGTGTCGGTGCAGATCCCAATAAAGCCATTACCCACCTTAGCTAGACCTGACTAGCCAACACAGGATCCACTAAGGGGCCATTGATCTATCACTAAGGTTTAACCGGGACATAAGTCACACAGAGCTTACCCCTTCTCCTTGGTCACCCGTTGCTCTCAGCTCTCCTGATAGCTATCAGACTAACTAGTGGGGTTTATGCTAAGCCGTTGCCACATACAACGGTCGAGTGGTTTGCACGATAGTTGAGTTAGGCAAGATGACACATCAACTCGGTCCTTAGTTGTGACAAGATGGATATCTCCCAACCTTGCTCAACCACATAGGTACGAGCACACCTTTTGGCAATTCACACAGAAGTGTCATCCATCCCATCTAACTCATCTTTCGGAAATTTCACATTTTCCCTCCCCACCCACCCACCCACACACACACACACACACACACACACACAATTCCCTTTTATAAAGCATACCATGTTCGAGGTCCTAAGCATTCTAGCAGCGACTAACGTCCAAATAGAATAGATCATATTCAGACATTAATCTAGGTGGTCAAGGAATGGTCATAATAAATCAAGGGGTGGCTATCCAACTGGGTTTTAACAGCAAAACAATATGCAGTTTTGAAAACAGGCCTATAGGTTATGTTTATAAAACTGGGACAAAACATGCATCAAAAGATGGGATTGAACTTGCCGTTCTCAAAGCCTTTCGGGAATTCCTGATCGAGGTACTGTCCTTCGGGTTCGGGGTAGCGGAACTGGTCCTCGCTCACTTGTTCGTGGTACTGCTCGTCGACGAGTTCTCCCTCGTTCACACCATGATCTACGACGCATACAAGCAAGCACACAATCAAGAAAAAGAAATAAAGGTTTTATCGTTGAGCTCAAATCGGGAACAATTAAGATATAGAGATAGTAGTAATATTTTTGGGCGGTTTTCTAATGGCACGGCCGAAACTATATTAGAAATAGCGTGGTAAAGTTTCAAATCAATCGGGGAATGGTTGGCGCATGAAATGATAGATTAAAGAAGTGGTTAGGGCTAAACCGGGGTTTAGGGGCATCTTTGTAATTAGTTTTGAGGGTGGAAGGGCTTGATTGTAATTTCTAGAAAGGTCAGGGGGTCATAGAAAATAGGTAAGGGTCTATTTATAAATAGGTTACATGGTGGAAGGGTTAGTTTTGGAATATAATAAAGTAGAGGGTTTCTTTTGCAAAAAGGGCTAGAGAGAGTGGGAGGGCTCTTTAAAGAATAGGAGAGAGGGGAGGGGGTTTTGGGCAAAATGCCCTCTTCTTCCTCCCGACCGAGAAACAGGGGAGGGGCGCGTGAGGGGCGGCGGCGGCCCTTGCCGGCCGTCCGGGGCACGGCGGCGGCCGAGACCAGGGGAAAACAGAGAGGGGTCCACGGAGAGTCGATCCCCCCCTTAATTTGGGCGGTGGCGGTCTGTGGAGGCGGTGCCATGGCGGCGGGCGGCAGACGGCTCTGGTGTTCGTGGCGGCGGCACGGCGGGGCTCGGTGGCGGCCCGGAGCTGGGGGGAAAAGGGAGACGGAGGCGAGGAGGTTCTATCCCCCTCTTTACCTCGAGCAGGGACAGCGCGATGAGGTGGCTCCGCGGTGGCCGGCGAGGCTCGGCGGCTATGGTGGTGGTGGCAGTGCTGGGAGCTCAGGGAGGGGCTGCGCGGTAGTGGAGATGGTTGTGGCGCTCGGAGGCGAGGCGAAGGGTCCTTTTATAGGCGCTGAAGGCGGTGAAGGGAGGGAACGCGGCGGTGACCTGCCGGCGGGCATCCCGCAGCCATTAATGGCGCTCGGAGCGTCGCGGAGCGGCGGCGCGGGCGGCGAGGCGGCACAGGGTGATGGGACGGCTCGGGCAGGCGCGAGCGGGGCAGGTGACGCTGTGCTTGACGACGGGCGGCGCGGTGAGCGCGTGGTTCACGTGGGAACAGTGCATGCGCGTGCGGCCAGAGGCAATGGTAGGGTGCTGTGCGCGGCTCTGCTCACGCGAGCTCGGGCGCCAAGGCGGCACCAGCGACGGGACGGCAGCGGCCGGCGTCGCGGCCGCGTGGAGCGCATGGGGCGGTCGGGAGCAGGGGCGCGCGGCGCCGAGCTAAGCAGCACGCGGTAGGGCGCGGCAGAAAGGAGAGGGAGGAAAGAGAGAGGAGGGAGAAGGAAAAATAAAAGGGGAAAAAGAAAAAGAAAGGGAGAGAGAAAAGAGAGAGAGGGAAAAGAGAGAGCGGCGGTCGGCGGGATTCGCGGCGACGGTCGTCCACGCGCGGCGGTCAGGCGCAGCGCAGCACATTGCGAGGAAGAACAGGGAGACGGGACGGCGGAAATTGCCGGGAAGGATTTGGAGTTCGGACATGAAGGGGTTTAGGAATGATTTGAGCTCAACGATGAAAAAGATTTAAAAATTATTTTTAGCTTTTGATTTATTTTGATAAATTTTCGGGATGTTACATTAAATGTCAGTTTGTCACTAGAGTCTAAGCTTACATAGAATTTTTTTTTGCTGGACGAGAAAGTTTTTCAACACGTAGTACCAACTCGACGTAGTGACTTAAAAATATAGCTAGCATCTGTCGTTAACTAGCAACCTCTAGCAGAAACGCAGCCAGGTTTTGACGTTTCAGATGAAATGAACATAAATGGCCATGCATAATATTGTCACAAAGAAAAGAAAGAGCCTTAGGTACCGGTTGATAATACCACCCGGTACCAATGTAAAAGTTACCACCTGGTATCTATGATGAGCCTTAGGTACCAGTTGGTATTACCAACCGGTACCTAAGGCCCATCCATAAATTTCATCCACCCCAAAAGTACCGGTATGAAGATGAACCGGGGTACCGGTTCATCTTCATACCGGTAATTTTGGGGTGGACCTAAGGCTTGTTTTCTAGCAGTGGAGACTTGTATATGTGTCACTGCAGTTGAAAGCAAAGAATGTGCAATGAACCTTTTGCCTTGGTTAACAACGTGGTTCCATCGTTTGGTTGAACGTTCCACTTTTGTAGTCACGGCAGAGTCAAGGCAGTGATTTGATCCGTCGTTATTTCGCTTTCACTGTGTGCATGTTTTCTCCGTCCATGCAGAGCTTTTCTTGCTGGGAACTATCCACAGGTCCATACACGTCGCCCGTCAGTTTTGTCAGCACCAAATTTGTCCTTGACCGTCTCTGAGTTTCATTCGCTCCTCCGATCCAACTTCATGTCAGGAAAAGTTCAGGATGCTGCTTCAGTATAGTTTATAATCAAATTGTTATATTTCAGGAACCCGTAAGAGAAATAGTGGGTGTCATCGTGCGAACATCATGTGGAGTTTAAGATATACCAAAACGCGGCAACTGCGTGCGCAGTGTCAGCACTTAGTTTTATGAAGTTGGTAACAATGCTTGTAGTTGTTGATGACTAGCTAATTGCACTGGTGATCACTTTCATGCTTACATTTGTAGTCACCGTTTCCTAGAAATAAAATGTTCATTAGCAATATTTTAAAAGGAAGGATAAAACTAGTCATTAGTGATAGCGAAAATTCTCGAACCTAGTGCTGTCTCTGAGAATTTACTTTGAGTGTCAAATCTCATAATCTCACATACCATGTTTGTGAAGATCGTGAATAATATGATATTGTGCATTCAGATATGAATCCAATCTCAATAAGATTGTATGGTATAATCTACAAAATTTAGGTTAACAGTTGTTGCTCAAAGATTCAAAAGATTGAATCTTTGGTTGCATGCGCACCTTCCAAGAAAAAGGAGAGGGTGTTAGTTTAAAGTCTTAACAGAGCCTAATCAAACAAAGCAAAAATCATACACTGTGTTTGAAAATGGTCAAATTCTCGAACGGAAATAAAGGAGGAAAAAAACACATGCCGGCATGTGCAATCTGGTGTGGCCGTCGATTTAGAAAGATAGATATATGATCTTGCTACATGCATGTTCTTGGAAATGTGTGTGAAAAATCACGATCCGTACACACCAGCTTCCTGGCAATGGTCTGCAACTACATAACACGCGTCCTCGCAGATCGATGGTGGAGCTTGGTCCAAGATGAAGCATTATTCAGAGCTGTATTTTTCAGATCTTGACGTGTGTTGTATGCCTGTATATATGGAGGTTGTGGCGCTGTCGAATGATCTATATCCATAGGTCAAATGACGATCCGAATACAGGAGTGTATTTTTTTTAAAAAAAACGTAATGATTCGAATATAAGCGATGACGGCAAAGGAAGGTGCAGGTGTGTTTTCTGATGGAATATGGTTTTCTTCTCCTTGCATGAGGGCCGGCCATTAGCGGCTTGCTGCTACCTGCAGGGCAGCTCGTGATGTTCAGTCTAGCGATACATCTCTGCCGTCCACGCTCAGCCGGCCCGAAATCCATTGATGAGATGTGTGTTCTGAGAATTTTCCATAGGTGAGTCCTCCTGAACAAGATAAGATGATTATGTAATCATCTTATATAATTATAAAATTACAGAGTGCAGACTGCCAGATCCTTATATGCATGATTATGTAATCAGTGTGGTATACCCATCAGTTGAATTTCTTCTGTAATTGGGGGAAATAACAATGATTCAGTAATAGAGAGTGGCCGCCTGAGGTTGCACTGTATGAATATGCAAGCTCAATTTATGATTTTTATTTTTACCGTGAAAGCAACCCCGCGTTAACTTTTTATCTATACTATAAAAGTTGAAACAATTGAAACCTTTTCTCACCAAGATTAGACCCACCGTACCTCTTACGGAGGTCTCACTTGACAGCCCAAAGGTTTGACGAAAGAGGGTGTAGACCCACGAAATTAATAGAAGGAAAATATTTCCACTCAAAACTCATGTTTTTTTTCACCCATCTTTGTACATACCCACATCACGTACACGCCCTGTAGAGATGCACTTTGCATCCGCAACTAAGCCAGTTTACATTACTTTTGCATGTTCTGGTAATTTCCTTTTGCACGTCCACGGAGATCAGGGGTAGTTTACTTTCCTTTGCACGTTATGTTAATTTCCTTTTGCACGTCAACGGAGATCAGGGTGGTAATTTCCTTTTGCACTTCAACCTCGACTCGTACACCACGAACGTGCGCCGCCGCACGTCCACGGAGATCAGGGTGGAGCTTGAGGCGGTCCCGGCAGCACAACATCGACGGCAAGTCGCCGATCAAGAAGACCGCGCGCACAACATCGAAGGCAAGGCGCCGATCAAGAAGCCCGTGGAGCCGGCGGCACCGGCAGCACTGGTCATCACCATCCTCACCACCAGCTGGTGCCCCTGCATGCCCGCCGAGCAGGGTCGTGCAGTCGTGCTCGCCACCGGCACCCTGTCTGGCGAGGATTTGCTGGTCGCCAGCACCGTCCGTCCTGCTCGTTGCCATCCTTGTCACCGGTCGGAGTCTCTGACGCCACCGCCTTCGACGGCGGCGGCTGCAGCCCCGATGCCGACGCCATCCGCTGCGTGAAGCGGGGGCGGCCTCAAGAGCGGAGCAAGACCCCCAAGTACAAGTACGTGCGTGTTCATGTTCGTCATTCGAGCACCTGATGGCCAGGACCCGCTGACCATTCCCATCTCGTCACATATAGTTGATCCAACTGCACTGTTGCAGGCTGTCCGACGAGCACCGGCTGATGCCCCTGACGACGCTGAGAAGGTTCTGGTCATCGCCATCCTCACCAAGTCACCAGTCACCACCGAGAAGAGTCATGGACGTCGCCATCCTCGCCACCGGTGGACAGGCTGTCCGACAAGCACAGGCCGGTGCCCCTAACGACGCCAAGAAGGTTGTGATCATCGCCATCCTAGCCACCGAGAAAGGGCTTGCTAGCAAGGAATTTCACTTCTCGAAATAATATAGAAAAAGACCGAGGTGTGTTTGTGCAACAGCTTTATATATCCGTCGGATGTAATAATATGCATTTATGCACTCATATAGTCATGTGCTTTGGTACTCTTCTAAACTATATATATATATATATATATATATATATATATATATATATATATATATATATATATATATATATAGAGAGAGAGAGAGAGAGAGAGAGAGTTTCTGCAGACTACGTGTTTGGAGACTATGATCTCACAGACATATTTGTAATATATTTTAAGCCTTCATAGTTTGATAGAACTGTAAGTACTTTGTGGGTATTGTCGTATGGGTATTAATTTCTGTAGTAAAATTTCTAATTTTTTGTTCATTTTCTTTCTGCTTGATTGGCTCGAAATAAACTCATGTAAACTCCCATTGGTTATTCCATTGCACATCAAATAAGACATTTTAGTAGTAGTTTGATGCAATCCAATCATTTGTAAACATCTCGACTTTAAACACTTGCATCTCCACTAGTACCAAGACTAAAGTTGGAAAACGTAGACCTGGCAGCTAGCCAAGGAACACATATCCTAGATTCCTGATATCTTCCAAAGCCAACTGCGCTCCGCTACAGAGACATCACTGACAAAAGCTCGAGTGAACACACTAGCTAGGCGTAATGTATGCAGCGGCGACTGCAACATGAGCACCATCAATCAACGGGGAAAAAAGAAGCGGATAACGAGAGATGCAGGTGCCTTTTCTCCAGGCAGGAGGCCGGTCGGCGAAAGCAAGCCGGCCCGTTTGTTCGGCGAGAGGGTGGGTCGTCGTTTCGCGGCTCCTGCTGCGTCGTTTCCACTGTTGTTCGGCGCCATCTGCTCGCTCGTACGAGCGGACGGCGACGTCGCGCTACTGGCCGGCTGGTGTCCGAGATGGCTGGGCTGGATATCCGGTGGGCTAGCGCGCCGCGGTGAGAGTTCCCATGCGAGATATGCCTCCTCATCGAGCGCTCGCGGCTCGTCGCTGGTGTGGAAGGGAGGCTTCCTTCCTCCCGAATTTCCATCCAGGGCGCGTCCCTTTCCCCGGCCGGCCGCCTCCGCGTGCGTGCACGCATCGGGACGAGCACGGCGGCGCCGCGTGGCCGGCCGCTCCGGATCGGACGAAAGGAAGGAAGACGAGGGAACGGGCCGGGCGAGGAGACCGGCCGGAGCCCGCGGGCCCACCCGAGTCGCGCTCGCGCTTGTCTCCCCGCAGTTGGAACGGGCGGCGGCGCTCGACCTGACCAGAAATGCGGTCGCGGACGGACGCGGGCCACCACGTGCGCGCGCGGGGCGGCGAGAACCCCACGCAACGCAAGCTTGGGGTGCTCGTCGCATTGACTCGTGCGGTCGTGGCGGCCTGACGCAAGCGGGGATCCAGCTGATGACGTCTCGCGCGCCAGCGTGTCTAGAAGCAGGACGGTCTTCACGGACTGGCCTAGCCACAGGACCAGCACGAAAGAGTGACAAGGGTAGCTTGCGTTTGAACCTGACGGAATGGACCCGACCCGATGCATGGAAGGGGTGTGTTATTATGCAGTTCTTGTTCGGAGAACCGAAGGCGTTCCAAGTTTCTCTTCTCGTGTGGACCATGGACTTGAATTTTGAACTGAACGTCCTGTTTGATTTCTGGGAATTTATGGTATTCATGTAGCTGAATTTTGAACGACCCTTTTCTTTCTGAAGATTTTTGACCTGGTCCCTTTTTAAACTTTGGAATGGGTTCCGAGGTTCGTTAGACCAGGCGACACGTTACTGTGGTGAGCGTAGCTCCTGACGCAATTGTCATGTTCATCTCTGGAGCTGACATTGTCAAAAAATCAGGTCCTTTAAAAAAATTGCCGAAAAAAGAGAAACAAATTACAAATTTCTCGAGTCTTATAAGGCCGGAGCAGCGGAGTTTGGGCCTGCCCTACCAGGCTACCATACTGTCGTCCAGAGACTCCTTCCTGTTCACTTTCTGCAGGCCCATCTACAAGACCAAGTTGGCGCACAGGCCAGAGATGATGGGCCCGTGTAAGCCGTCCCACGCACTGTTGGTGAGTCGCCCGCACGGCACGACCGGGCCTCCATCATCGTCTGGCCCAGTCTGCTTGACTACACACAACAATGGGGTAAAATCTGTTGACGGGCCGAATTTATTGCGGCAACTACTACTCCGTACTACATTTAAGGAAATAAAGCACGCCTGGCCACGCTGCCACATGCGCGACCCGCCAATCCTATGTATTTTCCGGAAGGTAGGAACCCCCCTCACCTTCCGATGTTTGAGATTCGTGCGGGCCACGGGAGCCGCACGATCTCCTTCTTCTCCTCTCTTCTTGCTCGGTTCCTTCCTCCGCCGAGCGCCGCCGCCGGCGTCCGCCACCGTTGAGGTGTTAGGGTTAGGGTTCGGGGTTGGGGGCTGGGGGCAGGAGGTGGGGGAGCGGCCGGCGGCGAGGTCGCCGTCGGCCGGGTGGTGGTCGAGGCCGGCGGCGGTTAGGGTTTGGGGTTACCGGGGTCGGGGGGCTTCAATGGCCTCCAGCCATAGAAGAGAAGGGGGTGGGGGGGAGGAATCGACATGCGGTGGTCGGTGGTTGGTGGGCGGGCAGCGAGGCGGCGGAGCGCCGCCGGCCGGGGTGGTGGTTGCCGGCGGTCGGGCCAGGTCCCGGGCGGGGAGTGGTGCCGGAGAGGTTAGGGAGGGCGGGGGTGCTACAGTTTACAGTACGTATTTATTACATATTTAAATTTAATTGTTACAATTCACATGTTTCATTGTCAGTTGAAACCATTAATCTTAATTGTTTATGCAGCCTGCTCTGTTGGCTGCGGATGCCGACGAGTACAGTGTGACTAGATTACTGGATGCGTACCTACTTTGGTTGTTTGGTTACATCATGTTCAACAACACTCATGGCAACTCGGTCGATAGGATTCTCCTTCCGTATGCACGGGAGATTGCGGATGGGGACGAGGACGTACCGCCCTACAGCTGGGGTGAGGCGGTACTTGCAGCCACTTACCATGGACTCTGCGACGGCTGCATGAAGACACATGGGAACGCTATCCTGGCAGGGTGCCTACTACTGCTACAGTTTTGGTCGTACGAGAGGCTAGCCGTTGGTCGGCCCATGGTCAGCCACGAGCCTTACCACGGGGCCATGTACGGCGACGAGGAGGACGACAGGCCCACTATGGGAACTATCTGGCTCTGGCATCAGGTACGTTCGCAACAAATTTAATTTTGTTATTCATTGTTACATGATGCATTAGTGCACTTTTAATTTTACTTATTCGGAATGCAGAGGTCCTGGGCGCATGCGCAGGTTCGACGCGCATATCCTGACGCCCGAGGACATTGTCTGGGAGCCTTACAGCCCAGAGGTTGTGGCTACCCGTGCACCAGCAGGCCTGTCTTCGCACTGCTCCGCGAATGCGAGCCTGTGGCTTACTACAGCCGTCCTGGTTTATGACATCGCGGTTGAGGCATATTGCCCCTGGAGAGTCAGGAGACAGTTTGGCCAGCGCCAGGAGTTTCCAGTGCCCACCGCATTGGAGCGTGTCAGTCGCCAGGACCACAGGTAATTATGAATGAACTTGGCTCATACATTCGTGTCGAATGTAACGATTCTTCATGGTCCACTTTTATAGGTTCTCAAGGAGTGGCTTGTCGTGCTCTGATGATTGGCTCACCAAGATGCAGCCGTGGCTGGACCAATGGGAACAGGTAGACGAGCACTTGGTCCATCCAACAGGACCACACGAGCGTACGCTAACATCCGCATTTTATGCGTAGGATTCTACCCCGATGCGGGCGCCGGACCTTCTTCTTCCTCCTTTCCACCAGATAACGAGGGCTTCACCTTAGACGACATCGACAGCTTGACTCCAGACGAGCCTGCCGCGCAAGATGACCCCGATGTCTTGTGGTATTCACAGCTAGGAGGAGCACCACTTGGGATCTCTCAGCAGCAGACACTGCAGCCCCTTTCGTGTCCTGAGCGACAGGTGAGGTCTCCGGATGTTCTCACCTACTCCGAGGGCCATGTCCGTGCCCAACAGAGGGCTAAGAGGGTCCGACGCCCTAGGGGTGGTTAGATATATCTGATGTTTATTTGTAATGAGATAGCTGTGGACCGCTTATTTGTATCCGATGTTTATGATTTTGCTAGTTTACTTGTCATTTGTTTCTATAGATACTATTGATGTGAACTTGTTATGTTTGTGGGTTCCATAATGCTCGTGAAATAAGGGAAGTTCTGGCGAATTTTTTCCGTGATTTAATGAAGGACAAGTTAGGTGCGGTAGGAGTTAGCGGCCGAGATCCCGTCGACGATGACGACGACTACCGCATACAGTGTAAACTTCGTGACACGCTCGAATAGCTCAAAATAGGAACCATAGTGTATCTAGCTACGAGTACGAGATCACAGGTTGCCACTGCTCAGCACGGCGATCACGGGTTTCCCAAATGTCGCATTCTTTGCCCAGACATACGTGACAAAAGATGACAACCCAATAGCAGTGCCCTTCCACCATTTCAAAAAGATGTGACAACACGGCAACCACACCAGCTCACCTTCAAAGCTGTCTCTCTGGCGAGGACGACGGACCTGTCATTCTACAGCGAAAGTCTGTGGCCTGTAGTAGGGAAGGCGGCATCTAAGCGCGATCGACCGAGCCGTAGCAATGCAGTGCTGTGAGTCTGCATGCACAGAGATGCATCGAGTAGTCATTTCGAGAATCGAATCTAGCCTTTTCAGTGTTAGGTCAGCTAGTCTCTTCACTGTGTTGTCATGTAGGATTTTTAGGTGCATTTACACTCCACACTCCGGGTATCAGACATTTGTGCGCCTATAAATACTCCGAAGTTTGTGAATTCCCAACAGCACTCAAACACCAAAGCTCATTGTATACCCAATATCTGGAGGTGGGTCTAGCGGGAAGAATTACTACGGTTTTGGGAAAGGAAAAGAGGGAAGAAAGGGAGACCCCATAATATGAGAGGGGCATCTTGGACCTGATTTCTTTCCGGAACTAGTGTTTGAGTTTCCGCCACAGCACAAGAGTGAATTTACCAATGAAAATCCTTTTCGACAATACGATAACCGTAGAGAACCATGGCCAAAATGCAGACATGGTGAGGACTGCTTAGTGCAGATGTGCACCGACGGGATGGATGGAGGTCGGCGTTTCTTTAAATGTCCACACGCATGGGTTACACTCGGTTGTTTCATTTCTTTATCTTCAATGAGACACCTTACATGAAATTTGTTTTGCAGTATTCCAATGCTGTCGGTTCACAGGATGAACCATGCACTATTCCTTACTGCAACTGCCCTTGTCACAAGAAGAAGGGTCCTGCGCCTCCGGCACCACCGCCTGCACCACCTGCAATGGGTGGATACTGCGGAGAAGGCTCAACGCAGTTTGCTACGTGGGGGTACGGCTACTAGGACTACCCTAGTGCTAGTGACATGCTGCATCGTTGTGTTTGTTGTGTTTTTTTTTTAAATTACCTAAGGCATGTTAGGTTAGTCCAGAATCTATTTACCGTAGTTTGCAACGGGTTCTGCCATGCCACTGCATGTGTGATGTGTGTTCCATTATCGTTGTATTATGATGTAAATTTGATGGTTCAAATTATGTAATACATTTCTTAGTTCTTATTTCTTATCGTTATATTAATTAAATGTGTGCTTTTTAGTATTCTAGTGACATGAAAAACTCCGAAAATATTAAGGACAAGTTCAAAGATTTCATAGATTCCCGGCTACAACTGCAAATTAATGGTAAAAGTTACAACACACTGAGTCAAGCTCTCAACTGAAAACATAAACAACTAATTGTATTGACATGTGCACGCGACAAGGTAATTTCTTGTTGCATCTAAACCTACCATGCCTTATGGAATGTAAAATGTCGGGATTACATGGTACTACTCTACTGAGTGCACCGAGAATATTTGCCCTTCCTAATTGCTTTGGGCCCGGCTTCCTTCGCACGGCTTGCCCTCTATCGCTTTCTCTCTCTGTCAGCTTCACGTTCGGCCGCCACCTTACGATCCATCTCCTCCATCCTCTTGCGGATCTCTTCTTGCTCTTTCTTGCGCTTCTCCTCTTGCTGTTCCTCGTGCTTCATTCGGCGCCAACGTTCTGCAACCCACCTTGCTTGTTGTTCCACAAAGTCCTTTGCCTGCTGCGACTGCACGGTGTCGAACCACTGCATAAAATCACAAAGATGCGGAGGAGACTTTATCCAACAAAAGTTAGAATCATAACTCAATGTTAGGTCACAAAGAAAAATAGCGTATGTTGTCCTGCTACCTTGGCCCGGTCTTTGCCGTATCGCTTAGGTGGATCATATTCGTAGTTCTCACACATAAATAACCTCATGCCGTAGTCATCTCCTAAAACCTCAGATTGTATGAACTTGCATAACGAATCGCAGAAGCACATTGGCACATCAATTCCTTCAGGTACGATGGCTACACACTTGCTCCACGGAATATAGGTTGATCCTGACGAAGACATTGGTGCTATAGTGTGGTGCGCCAAATGATGAACA